>NC_139707.1:40359512-40582012 GCF_964188405.1 Protomyctophum parallelum | reverse complement strand
TCTACAATTATTCGAATTAGAATCTTGATTTTTTTTTTTTATATTTTTGAATTGGAATCCTGAAAATTAACATTTTTATGCAATTTAATTTGCCTTTAATTATACTTGTGTTGAGCAATGAGCTACTAATTTAGACTGAAGTAATTAAAGCAGGTCATGTTTGCATGTTGTGGAATTGTAACGGCTGAAACCAATATTATATCAGTATTCTGACATTAACCTGAGGGCCACATTAAGTGAAGGTGGGGGCCGCATGTGGCCCCCAGGCCGCCAGTTGCCCACCCGTGATCTACAGCTCTGCATCAGAGCAATCGGAGAGCAACGGAGGGGATCTATTGCGGAGCATGAAAGATGAAATTGCTTCTTTTTTGTCAGCAGCGCTGAGGAAGACATCTATTTTGACGAACCAGGTTCACACGACACCACAGTCATATATAGGCTTGATCACAGACGACGATGAATCAGCCTACACAGGAGAGAAGTGGAGAACCTGCGGCACAATGAGGGTGGTGAAGAAAGCACAACAACGCCTCTACTTATACTGAGGAGACCCAAGAAAGCTGGCATGGGCCCTAAAGTCTTAAAAGCTTTCTATAGAGGCACCACAGAGAGGCTGCTTCACTGCCTGTTATGGCAGCTGCACCGACCTCAACCGCAAAGAAAAGCACAGGGTTGTGCGGACAGACGAACGCATCAGCGGATGTGATCCCCCCCCCCCCATCGAAGCCCTGTATGTATGACAAACGTTTTGTCAGCAAAGCTCGTGGAATTATGGACCAAAGCCGCATGGAAAACGTTTTCGCAGTCTCAAAAGCCACTGGAAACAGACTGTAAAAAAGCTTCTTCCCCCGGACAAACAGAACAAAAAGTAAAAAATACACATCCCCAAGAGACTGGTGAACCCTGTAAGCTGTACATCTACTGTATCAGTGAATACGGTAGATGAATAGACTTGGAGAGCAAATCTCAGGGACTGGAGGATCGTGTGTATTTCTGTCTCCTAACATGCACTCTCTGATAACTTCCTTTTTCATATATGAATTCCGACAAGGGGAATCTGCGTACAAAAACACAGCGGGTTCTGAGACGGAGGCTGGGCATGCTGGCTGATGAGGGCCTTTGGAGGCCCTCTGAATCTCCCCCACTCACTGGCTGTTCCGCCGAGTGCTAGTGGCTCTTTAAATGACTCTGTTCAGAGCTCATGTTCGCTTCATGAGAGCAGCGAGGCATAAACTCCCTGCACATCCAGAGCTCTGTTTGTCTGCCTGGCACCTGCACCTCCTTTCACCCATCTATCCCATTAAACACAGGAGCCCCTGCAGTATCAACACACTGGTCGTGAGGCAACATAGATGGGATATTGCTTTGGTTTTGGTTGGTGAAAATAGTAACAGCGTTAACTAGTGTGCGTTGTCGACCCTGGTGTGTCCAGTGTGTTAGCGAACTTGCTAACACACTGGAGCGGGGTCCGGGGCTATGTTGTTGTCAACTTATCGAAAGCCATTAGCCAGTTCAACTCTGGCACGGGACGGCAGGCTCCGGTTGTGTGTGAGTGTTTGTGTGAAGAGCATACATGCGTGTGTCAGAGGCTGCTCCTACCTGCCTACCTGCTTCATAGATTTAGACCTGAATTACTAGGTGTCGTTTGAAATGTCCTTAAAGTAGCCAAGCTGCCTAAAGCTTGACTGATTATTTCCATTCGTCAGATTAAGACTTGTTTTATTGAACGCAGTGATTTTCCATGACTTTGTGTTCGCCATCCAGCGACAAGAGTAGGCTATAAACAATTCCGAACAGTCAGCCTTCAAAATAAGAGCGTACGTCCTAGGAAAGGAAGCTTACATTTTTGCTACACTTATAAAATATATAATAGAAAATAACAAATGTGTGAACCCAATAATAGGAGACTTTAAGAGTGGTACTGACTTGTTATAGTTATTCTGTTTATGCTAGTTTGTTGCTACACTTGCTACCGTAGTTTTTTTTATACATAAAATACGTAATACGTAAATATTTTGTACGTACGTGCACGCGTGCGCGCACGCACGCACGCACGCACGCACGCACGCACGCACGCACGCACGCACGCACGCACACACACACACACACACACACACACACACACACACACACACACACACACACACACACACACACACACACACACACACACACACACACACACACACACACACACACACACACACACACACACACACACACACACACACACACACGCATAATAGCAGGCTTGCATTTATTGTACATGTTGCTATGTACACCACCAGTCCTACTGACATGCCTGTTTGATTTCAGACCTATACAGAATACTGTAGATTGTAGAAGAAAGTACTTCTATTGGCACTCCACTCGTCAAACGGTGCGGGCTTCTGGGCACGTAGCGCAGACTTTCAAAGCTGTGCCATCTCCATATGGCGGCCACGATAATCTTTTATCCACCGTCCTCAGCGCTCGCTCACTCCCTCTTTCTTGCCCGTGGCAACAATTCTATCTCTGCATCAATTAGCACGCTGATTAAGCCATTTTGGGCGGGAACCCCTTTTGGTGTTTCAATCATTATGTTATAATTTAGCTAATGAAAAATAGCAGATCTACAAGCTCATAGCGCACCACCGAGTGGCACGCTACGAGCTTGTAGGTCTGCTATTTTTGAAAGATCTTTACAATGTGGCACAAATCATTGAATATATATTTCAGAACGAACATTTTTAACTAAAATATTGGCTTCTTGGGGGTCCCTGGAACTACATATTTTGAGATGGGGGTCCGTGGCCCAATAGAGATAATTCTGAGGGTCGTTAACATGAAAAGGTTTGAGCACCACTGACATAGAAATATGGGTTTTTCAGAAAAAAGTTAGGATTTAGAAGCCTTGTTTTTTTAATCGACCTCAGTCCAAAATGGGTTAATACAACAAGCAAAGCAGTTTAGAGGTAATGGCACACAATTAACATCTCTCCTCGCCATAAAGGGTATGCTAAACACTCCAATTTCTCCCCTTCCTGGAATGGAGAGAAGTGTTTGTGCCCTCATTCATATGCTCAGGCACATCTAGTAGGGCCTAGCTTTGAGCCACACCATCCATCACAGCATTAATCTAATTATAGAGAGAGCTGCAAATGAAAGACTTGTACAAATTGTGCACATGCGCACGCACGCACGTAAATACTTTTAATTTTGTTCACATTACAAGTGTTCTTAACCCATTTTGACCTGGGAACGAATCTGCAAATGTCTTCTAAATCCTGACTGTTTTCTTGAAAAAGCTGTTTTTCTATGTCAGTCGTTTCATGTCACTTTTCACGATTCTTCAAAAATAGCAGACCTACACCAAAAGGGGTTCCCGCCCAAAATGGGTTAAACATTAAATTAGATTGGATTAGATTAGATCAGATTAGTATAGATTAGATTAGATGGAGTGAGGCTTCTAAATATAGATTCTAGGTTCTAGATTCTAGATTATTTCACTCGATTCTAAAGATCTATAGTGACTAGAACCTTGCACTTGTGCCCAAGCTGAAAGGCCGCATTTCTGCGTGGTTGGTACTATCAACCTCATCAACGAGAACCACACCTGGTCATCAACGAGAACCACACCTGGTAATAGTCCTCATCAACGAGAACCACACCTGGTAATAGTCCTCATCAACAAGAACCACACCTGGTAATAGTCCTCATCAACGAGAACCACACCTGGTAATCAACGAGAACCACACCTGGTAATAGTCCTCATCAACGAGAACCACACCTGGTAATCAACGATAACCACACCTGGTAATAGCCCTCATCAACGAGAACCACACCTGGTAATAGTCCTCATCAACGAGAACCACACCTGGTAATAGTCCTCATCAACGAGAACCGCACCTGGTAATAGTCCTCATCAACGAGAACCACACCTGGTAATAGCCCTCATCAACGAGAACCACACCTGGTAATAGTCCTCATCAACGAGAACCACACCTGGTAATAGTCCTCATCAACGAGAACCACACCTGGTAATAGTCCACATCAACGAGAACCACACCTGGTAATAGTCCTCATCAACGAGAACCACACCTGGTAATCAACGAGAACCACACCTGGTAATAGCCCTCATCAACGAGAACCACACCTGGTAATAGTCCACATCAACGAGAACCACACCTGGTAATAGTCCTCATCAACAAGAACCACACCTGGTAATAGTCCACATCAACGAGAACCACACCTGGTAATAGTCCTCATCAACAAGAACCACACCTGGTAATAGTCCTCATCAACAAGAACCACACCTGGTAATCAACGAGAACCACACCTGGTAATAGTCCACATCAACGAGAACCACACCTGGTAATAGTCCTCATCAACAAGAACCACACCTGGTAATCAACGAGAACCACACCTGGTAATAGTCCTCATCAACGAGAACCACACCTGGTAATAGTCCTCATCAACAAGAACCACACCTGGTAATAGTCCTCATCAACGAGAACCACACCTGGTAATAGTCCTCATCAACGAGAACCACACCTGGTAATAGTCCTCATCAACAAGAACCACACCTGGTAATAGTCCTCATCAACGAGAACCACACCTGGTAATAGTCCTCATCAACGAGAACCACACCTGGTAATAGTCCTCATCAACGAGAACCACACCTGGTAATAGTCCTCATCAACAAGAACCACACCTGGTAATAGTCCTCATCAACGAGAACCACACCTGGTAATAGTCCTCATCAACGAGAACCACACCTGGTAATAGTCCTCATCAACGAGAACCACACCTGGTCATCAACAAGAACCACACCTGGTAATAGTCCTCATCAACGAGAACCACACCTGGTAATAGTCCTCATCAACGAGAACCACACCTGGTAATAGTCCTCATCAACAAGAACCACACCTGGTAATAGTCCTCATCAACGAGAACCACACCTGGTAATCAACAAGAACCACACCTGGTAATAGTCCTCATCAACGAGAACCACACCTGCTAATAGGCCTCATCAACAAGAACCACACCTGCTAATAGTCCTCATCAACGAGAACCACACCTGGTCATCAACAAGAACCACACCTGGTAATAGTCCTCATCAACGAGAACCACACCTGGTCATCAACAAGAACCACACCTGGTAATAGTCCTCATCAACAAGAACCACACCTGGTAATAGTCCTCATCAACGAGAACCACACCTGGTAATAGTCCTCATCAACGAGAACCACACCTGGTAATAGTCCTCATCAACAAGAACCACACCTGGTAATAGTCCTCATCAACGAGAACCACACCTGGTAATAGTCCTCATCAACGAGAACCACACCTGGTAATAGTCCTCATCAACGAGAACCACACCTGGTAATAGTCCTCATCAACAAGAACCACACCTGGTAATAGTCCTCATCAACGAGAACCACACCTGGTAATAGTCCTCATCAACGAGAACCACACCTGGTAATAGTCCTCATCAACGAGAACCACACCTGGTCATCAACAAGAACCACACCTGGTAATAGTCCTCATCAACGAGAACCACACCTGGTAATAGTCCTCATCAACGAGAACCACACCTGGTAATAGTCCTCATCAACAAGAACCACACCTGGTAATAGTCCTCATCAACGAGAACCACACCTGGTAATCAACAAGAACCACACCTGGTAATAGTCCTCATCAACGAGAACCACACCTGCTAATAGGCCTCATCAACAAGAACCACACCTGCTAATAGTCCTCATCAACGAGAACCACACCTGCTAATAGTCCTCATCAACAAGAACCACACCTGGTAATAGTCCTCATCAACGAGAATCACACCTGCTAATAGTCCTCATCAACAAGAACCACACCTGCTAATAGTCCTCATCAACAAGAACCACACCTGGTTATCAAGGAGAACCACACCTGCTGCAACATTTGGCCAAATAAAACAGTCATGATTACATAGTTTGAACATGATAGATGAAACATGGGACATCATTGTTAAATACGCACGAACAATTTAAATGAAAATGTCTCAACACACTCCCGAAGGGTAAAAACAAAAACACACGCTCCCTTTGTATCAAAACTTGTTGCTGGTTTACTTTCAAACATCGCCGCCATGCCACCCCTCCTTCTCAGTTTCTCTGTTTTCTAATTACAACTCCGTGGTCTCCAGGAGGTTGTGCGTGGGTAAATAGAGCTGTAGAGGGCCTGTCATGTGTGTAGAAGTGGAGAGAGGTCCTCACAGCGCCGGGGGATGAAATGATTTGATGTGATTGGCAGCTACCTTGAGACTGGCCTGATGGAGTTGTCAACGCTGCCTGTATGCCAACAGCCTGTTTCCATACCACTGCAGCTGTACTCTGCTCCGCTGTACTGCACACACATATGTGGGATTTATACTTCGCCGTATGGTGCTTGTCATGCCGCCCAAAAAGTACAAAAAAACTAACGGTAAATAGCAGATCAGCAAGCTCACAACGCTTTGCATTGCCATGCGTTGTGAGCTTGCTGATCTGCTATTTACGGTGAGCGAGACTGTCGTGAATCGGGCTATACACACACAGGCCCGCACCGCCCAGGGAACAAACTCAAACTGCATTTATTCGAATTTTACCCAGGCATATCTTGAGAACTTAAATATTTATTGGGATAATAGTTTGTCATGCAATGCGAGAAGTTGAATCTCGGATTTCAAGCGGAATTTTGATTTCAGGGTTATGCTAGTAGTACAAACAAACATTTCGTAGAGACAACCTCACACTGCCACCTCTTACATATCACAGCCTTGTTTTTGCTTCAAAGAGAGGCAGAGCTGTATTTGGGAGGGGGTAGTGGTGGGGGGGGGGGGGCACCCTCTTTGGCTAACGCTGGGAGTGTGAACACAATGGGCAATCCTACATCTGGGAACTCAGTGGGAAAACTATCCCATTTCTCACTTGTGCTGTTAGAAGAGGGTGTGCAGTTTTTTTACAAGGTGGATAGTGTTACTACGGAATAGAGTCGTGCAAAATTCCCTGTGAAAATGTGGATATGAGCGCTAGCTATGATCTTGACTGGTATTATTCTTCACATACGTGTCCTCTGAGAGCCAGCGGGGCAACTCTGATTATGGTAGGTTGAATCCTCTTCCCACCCCAGTAAGGGTAAGAGAATACAGTGATGGAAAGAAAAACAAACTTTGTCTCATTTAGCTTCTGCACGAAATGAGAGATGACTCCTTTTCTGTATCTATGAATGTGAAATACTAAGTCCAATTTAGTCTGACAAACTGTTGTTGTAGTCTATCTCAGTGCATCTCCCATGTAATCATCAATATCCTTCCACACTGTAATTACGTTTTGCTCTCTTTTTGATGACATTGAAAGGCTCAATTATGTTATGTTATACAGAGATTACCGAGTGTAGCATAATAAAGCATATACAGTATTTGCAAGCAGGTTTTTTCGAAAAGGGAAGGAAAAGGTGTGGCATCGAGCGCAGAGGCCCTTGTGGTATGTTAGGGGTCAGATTTAGAGGCGGACAGAATGACCACCCTGTACTCCACACTTGGTCACCGGATTTCTTCTGGTCCCGAGCCCCAGTCCCCCTCCCCCCTCCCCGCTCTCTCCATCTTTCTCCTTCCCTCGCGCCTCGATCGTTCCCCTCGCCGTTTTCATCTCGGGAACAAAAGCTAAGTGTTTAACTGTGAGCGAGATCAAGGGCCTTGCTTCTTCCTCCCAGGAAAAGGTGGAATAACAAACATGGCGGACGGTGAAATCGACCATACCTTCTGTTGCCTTCAGACTCCACACATCTGTGCCGCGCCGCACCTCTCCCCGCCGTCTCCCAACACAGCTGCTGCCGAGGCTGGGGAGGCTTCAGTCGAGTGCCTTGCAGCTCCACCGTGCCTGGCAGTCCCCCGGGAAGCGGCTGACTGGTACCGAGGCTGCCAAGCAAATGATGGATCCTACCAGGAGAATCAGACGCGGACGGGGGGGAGGTGACACCTCAGGGCTGGCCACCACTGAACCTGAGGACGAGGGGCAGACGCGGTCACCTACCTCAGTTGGGCAGCTCTCTCTGTATGTGTGTGTGTGTGTGTGTGTGTGACGTGTGTGTGTGCTAGTATTTTCTTTTGGTTTTCACTCCAGTCATATTCCCCATCTGGGCCTGAATCCTGCCATTGTGGCAGGAGGATGTTATCTGACAAAATATCTTATTTTTTTTAAATATTGTGTCAAATTTGTCACGTCTACTAATGGACCCTCCCAATTCTGAGACAGATGCCAAGCGACACATGTTGAGGTTTGTGAGTGGACGAGCAAACTAAACCAAACACGTTTCCGAAGAGAAACGCTGAGGAAAAGAGTTACGTCTCTTATCAGGATGTGATGTCGAGGTTTTGTTTGATTGTTTGTTTATTTGATTTTCCTCTTTTTTTTTTCTTTTAGAAGTTGTTGAACAGAAAATGTCACATTTACAAAAGCCACTTTACTTTACGTTCCTATACACAAATCATTGTGCACACTTAAACAATCATTAGGTCCGTGGTATTGTTTTAGTCATTGACCGCTGGCATGGCCGCTTGATCCGGTGATATGCCAGCTGGACGAGAACTGCATTCCTTGCCCTGCAGCGTCCTGCCGTGCCTCAGCCTTAGACCGTGATGGTAAGTGACTGCTGTAATTGTTCTACTCCCATCGTTTGCACTTTAGTCCGCGCTCCTTCTTCTCCCACACGGCATTGTCCCCATGGACAGACTTGGCATGGACCCTGTGACGCCCAGTGGTTGTAAAGTAACCTAGTAACATTTACTCAGTGGAGTATTTCAAATTGTCAGTGCTTTCACTTCTACTCCACTATACAAAGATTATAGTTTTACTCCACTACAATTATTTGAACACTTTAGTTACTAGTTACTTTGTAGATTTGTATTACTATTACAATACATTACCCACTTCAGCCCTATATACTGTACATGTTTCAGCCATTTGAAAATAGCCAATCCAAAAAGCTCACAATGCAAATGTGACGCTTGTAGTTTGACTATTTTCAAATTATATTTTTATACATTTGTGCGTATGGGATATTCTGCATAATGATACTTTTTACTTTTGGTACTTTTGTACTTTTCCTCAAGTCAGTTTTGAATTCCGGACTTTTACTTGGGTTAGGGTTAGAATATTTGTACATTGCAGTACTGATACTTTTACTTAAGTAAAAAATGTGAGTACTTTCACCACTGCTGACTTTTATTCTTCTTCTTCTATTCTCCTACAGTTCTTTATAGAGTGTAGTGTTTGTGTGTATGTATTTCATTTCATTTTTCCATCATTACAGATATTTAACATATGGATGCAGTTGTAAATCAGACTTGTGGGTACCAGCTTTTAAGGAATAATAAATCATTAAATGCTGATTTACGCTACTGTATATCAGGGCTATTCAACTGAAAAAATTGAGAAAAGAACATATATTTTCAATAAAGTGCTTGATTTTCAATCAATAATAGTCTTTAGTTTATTATCTCCACATCATATATTTTCTTTGTCATGGACACTTGTACAGTTACATTAATAATTCTACTCGAGTACGCATTAAGACCCATTTTACGGGCGCTGGTGCCTCTAGGACCCGGAAGTAACCTAGCACTACAAAATGACGTTGGACTAAAATAAAGTAAATATGAAGTAATATCCTATCACAAGGTTAACAGTAATCAAAACAATATATTAATACTTACAGATAATGCTTTTTTTTAGGGCAAAACATGAAGAATGGAGCTGGGTTGTGAACAGAACAGAACATAAACAAAACACCACACTGTGGTCAAGTTGAACATAAGTTCCTGTGCAGCTTGTGTGAATGTCCTTTAACTACGTTTCCCCCAGAATAAGGTTCCTACCTGCAAAGGTTCATTTTAAACCATCATTAGGTGTCTCTGGCTGTGTTTACAGTACATGCACAACATTCATTCAGAATAAATGAAATAATTGCAGTCATCAGAATAGAAATGCTCAACACCTCATTTGGAATAGAATATCCCATTCTGGTTCCGTTTGAATCAGGATATATTTACCATGTAAACACTTTATTCTGAACGCTACTGGGAGTTTGGAATAGATGTATTATGTTACACATGTCTGCCCATAGTAGACTATAGTGATTTTTGCCCATGTCCAAAGCAGGGATAGCCATTTGGAGACATTTTATGTGCGCAGAAATGCAGTACAAAAATACAAATACGCCAGTTGTTTTGCTGTGTTTTTTTTTTTTTTTGTTCTGGGGTTGTTTTGGGTGGAAGTCGCGTGAGGTTGCAGGGACTCGGCGCTTCAAAGTATATATTTGTGTGTAGGCCTATGTGTTTTTAGTTATAGATTACTGTCCTCTGTGAGATTATTCATGCCCTCAAATTATCCCATTGCCTCATGTATAGCTTTTCTGATTGTGAGTGCGACAGCACCCATGCATACAGATAAAGAAAAGAGAAAGACAGAGAGTTGGCCATCTCTATAGTCCAAAGTTATATTCCGAATGAATGCTTTGGTCATGTAAACAATTGAGGAATATAGGAATACTTTTATTCAGGTTCCATGTAAACAGTTGGGTATGAATCTCTGTTCGGAATGAATTTTGTACATGTACCCCCGCAGTCTTTTGTTCTGTTCCACTATAGTGCCAGTCGGATGGGGCTTGGTCAAAGACGTTCTCTTTTAATATCTTGATGGTCTTCTGTCAGGAGACCGAGGGCAGGACTGTAAGGAGACTGTGCAGAGAGAATCAGACCATGCAGAGTCAGTCTGAGGCGGATGCGTGCATGCGACCTCGCCCCTTTAAGGTAGCGTGCCGTGCACGCATGTCTTGGGCGTGGCTGCACTAATAACTTTGGTGCAGGCCCGTCTAGAGTTTGAATGGACAGGCATCAGTCAAAAAGGAGACATCGAACATGAAGGATGGCTGGGGAAGGATCAACATAATTATGGAATAATTATAGAACAGGTTCTGACATATATCCATATTATGGAGATCTAAGGGTTTGAGGTTTGAGGTCAGATGTGGAGTTGCTGGCCAATATTTATGACATCAGGGATCTCCATATATGTCCTTAATTGCGACAGAATATCGCATTTACTGATCAGATGTCATAGTGATGTCACGAGACCTGGGCACCATAATATATGGAGGCTTTCCTATGTATGGGGATTTTGAGTGATACACAAAATGCGACCTTCAGAGTGCTGCTGTCTGCCTAAACTTTTGCTGCTCAACCTCCTCCACCCCAGCTACCACCTGTCGATTTGGATGTGCTGTTTGGGTACGGGGGATTCGGAGTCCCTATGGTTGGGACTGATGCGCTTGATCCGAGTACCTAAAAAGCAGATCCAATTCAATATATTGCTTATTTTATATTCAACAAATATATATTCCAAAACATTCTTGAGTTGTCCGACTGAACTAATGGAACCCTCCCAATTCTGAGACAGATGCCAAGCGACGCATGTTGAGCTTTGTCTGCCTGTAGACGAGCAGACGAAACCAAGCACCAAGATTCTGAAGAGAAACGCCATAGCAGAAGAGTTACGTCCATCAGGGCGTCGTCAAGGTTTCGTTGGTTTGTTTTTCTTCTTCCGCTTTTTTTTTCTCACAAATTGTTGAACAGAAAATGTCAGATTTAGAAAAGCCACTTTCCAGCAGTTATTTCACCTCACAATTCACTCGTTTCAATCCACAAATGTCCACACTTAAAGAATCATCAGGTCCGTGGTATTGTTTAGTCATCGCTGGCATGGCCGGCCGCGGCTTGATCCGGTGATGCCAGCTGGACGAGAACATGCATTCCTGCCCTGCGGCGTCCTGCCGCGCCGTGCCTCGGCCCGAGACCGTGATGGTAAGTGACTGCTGTAATTGTTCTGCTCCCCGTCTCTTGCACTTTAGTCCACGGTCCTTCCTCTCTCACACAGCATTGTCCCCGTGGACAGACTTGGCATGGACCCTGACGCCGCCTGTGACAATAGAGAGACTCAACACTATTCTTCTTCAGTTCCTTATGGAGTGCAGTGTTTGTGTGTAGGCCTATATATGTATTTTTAGTTATAGATTATTGTAAATATACTCATACTCTCACTGTCCTCTGTGAGATTATTCATGCCCTCAAATTATCCCATTGCCTCATGTAGCTTTTGTGATTGTGAGTGCGACAGCACCCATGCATACAGATAAAGAAAAGAGAAAGACAGAGAAATCGAGTGTGTGTGTGTGTGTGTGTGTGTGTGTGCATGTGTGTGTGTGCGTGTGTTAAGCTTACTAGTACTAAGCAGTAAGGGTTTGTGTTTTAAGCCCTTCGTGGGATGTGGCTCCCACATTTTACTGTCAGGAATCAGGACCTACTACTGTAACTAAGACACTCATTTACCATTCACTCTAGCATCCCTACATCACACACACACACACACACACGCACGCACGCACGCACACACGCGCGCGCGCACACACACACACACACACTAGATAGACATGGACTCGCAGGGAACGGCTCTGCATTAGGCAGGACTGGCAACGCTACAGAAGTCCTGTTAGGTGTGATGCTGGCTGGAACCCCGGAGTGGTCTCCGTCCATTTGCTTATGTAACACAGATGAGAGAGAGAGAGAGAGAGAGAGAGAGAGAGAGAGCAGGAGGAGGAGAAGAAGAAGAGTGAGAGGAGAGGGATGGGGGGAATTCAGAGCTCAGAGGTACAGTAGCCTATGTGTGCCGCATTCTGCAGCTATCACCCCTTCCATCTATATCCGTCGTCCATTGGCAAACCCCCTCTCCTTCTACCAGCAGGACGGAGAAGATGAGCACATACAGTACAGCAGCACACAGGTATACATGTACAGGTATTATACACCTGCTCAAATGACATGGACGCATGCACTAACACTCACACAGCCTTAGGGATTTGTGTGGTCTGGCTTTTATCTCGCCTAACCACCAGTAGTCAAGCAAGACACCTGATGAATAATTCACAGTATTTACCTGCTCCTACTCCTCAAGACTTACGCTTGTGTTGCAAGCGTATAATGAATAAATAAATAAATAAAGCACTAGGTGAACATGTGAATGCATAAATAACAGAGGGAACATGCAGGCAGGCAGGCAAGCCCCGTGTCTCAGCCAGAGGTATGTTGCCATCTTCTGGTTTTGGAGCCAAACTTCAGGGAGCGTAACTATATTTGTCCATGGGCCCTCATACTGTAAGTTCACCTCTCACATTGTGATTTTCATATTGCCTTAAATGATAACAAATTTGCTGACCAATGGGTTGTTTTCCAATTCCGGAGCACCCTGCCAAAAGAAAACCTTAAAATGTCTTTAATTTGCATCGCGGGGTGTTTTCATATCATGTGTTTAAGATATAGATCTTATTAAGAATCGCCTCATTTAAAAAATGCCGAGATTTCACTCCCCATTTCCTGTCTGACTATACTGTTCCCTATCAATAAAGGCATAAAAAGCCCCAAAAAACTAATCTTGTTCAGAATGAGTTATCTTGACATGAAGTATAGCTATAGGCTACTGTACCTGTAGCAATTTTTTTCAATTCAAAAGTACTAAGAGTTGACTGACAGATTACTACTGTTACTACTACTACTACTATTACTTTAATTACTCCAATTTGCATGTACGATGATCCACATTTCTCATACAGACATGAGGCCACACATGCAGGTACTGTACATGTGCAAAGACATACTGTATTGTGCAGAGACAAACAAAATTGCAGACATATAATGTACACACCACTGTAGTGTAAGGGCGAAGCCAATTTACACCCTGCCATGGCGCTGATTCTACATTCTAAAAGATTGTGTGAGTGTTACTACCAACAAAACTACCAACAAATTAAATGTTTTTATTAGAGTGCCAAATTAAGTTCTCTCAAGACATATTTTCTGCATCCCCCCCCCCCCCCCCCCCCCCCCGCCCCGAGGCAGGACAGCTGTGTCCGTCAGGCCATCATGACACCTGTGGCATGGGTCACATGCTGAGAACATACCAGGGTCATGCATGGCAGAAACACTGACCCTCTAGTTCTGTTTCTCCCTATAATGTATGTCCAGGATAGGACAGCGTGTGTTTGCACAGTTTGTGTGTGTGCACGTGTGTGTGTGTACGCACACGCACGTGTATGTGCGCAAGCTGAGCTCCCCAATAATACAAACACTGAACAATCTATATTTTCCTCTCAGATGATTAACTCTTTCAGCACTTTTTTGTTATGCCATAAAGAAAACATTCAAACATGCCAATATGTTTATTGTATTATTCCGTTGACACTGATAATATATTTTGTGCACATAACGGAACAATTTGGCATTAAGCAACATTAAATATATACTGCATGCTAATCTAATGCTAGCAGTATAACTTCACTTTTTTCGGCGGAATACAAAAAAAACTATGCAAAAAAGAAACTATTTTAATTAACATAGGTACATTGCCTTTCGTGTGAACATTGTTTTCTTTTATTCACTATCAATTTGTAGGTCACACATGCACAACCCATGTCAATCAAATGCTACCAAGTGGCGCAGTCAGCTAAATAATTACCAAATGTTTCATATAGTTGTGCAGTAATGAGGGTCCCATCACACGGAGGGAAAAAAAAGCTCCATTATGATTTCATGGCTGGTTGGGCAGAGGGGCACCGTGCGCCCTGGAAAAGGCTTTGTCAGCTTCACTTAGAATGACCTGAAGCTTATTTGTCCATTGCTCAAACATATGTCATGCTTTAAAAAAAAATACCTTTTGAGAAAACTTTTGTTCGGAAATAAAAAGGAGTACAACCAATTAATATCACGTCTGCTACTGTAATCTGTTGTTCTGAGATAGGCTGAGATGAATCCCGATATGACAGATGTTCACAATTTGTCAAAGACATCAGGAAGCCACACATGTCCTTAATGTTAATTTAACTTTGATTCAACGTTAGATTAAGCATTTTACTGTGTGGGCTGCGTCCACTTAGCACAGACTGGCTAAATTGAAGCATGAACTAATCTAAAAATGTTCTGAGATGAATCCATCTTGACTTTTGGGTTATTTTCACATCTAAATCTATAAGAAAGTAACATTAAACAAGCAATAGTAATTCTTCCTTCATTTTTACAAAATCTTAAAACATTTATTCTTGCATGTTTTCATCCTAGTGATCCTATAGTATGTAGTAAAAAAAAGAAAATAAAAACTATACAACGACTTAATGATCAGTTACCATTACAGTAGGAATCCTGTATGACATGTACCTTAGTGCAGATTGCTGTAATCCATTAGGCTACTGTCCAGCAACGAGGAACTGCATACATATAGTTATACATTGCCACAGCTGCTTCAATTCACTTAGTGTCGGGGTTTAAGGAGCAACTAAGAGCTTTGCTCCAGCAGCTCTCTGTCTTTGATGTCAGGGAACTGGATCCCCCCCTTCAGACCTGGAACACAGTCCCAGCATAAACACTGTGGTTTGGAGGTTAACTTGCAGAGCAGTATATAGCCTGAACACTGAAATCCATACGGCCACAGAAAAGGTCCCTCCCTCCCTCAACCCCTCCCCCCCCCCCACCTCCTCCCCACGCCACCTCAGCCTTCTCTTCTCTCTCTCTCTATGTGACTGTCTCTCCCTCTTCTTCCACACAACAGCTGGTGTAACTTTGCGTTAGCGCAGGGCTCCTTCTCTGTCTCCTCTCCCTGTTCTCCCACTACCCCCCCCCCCCCCCTTTCGAGTGAAAGGGCCGTTTCAACAGAGGAGCTGGGCTCCCTGACCTGTGCTTGTCCGTGTTAATTGTATGGGTTTAATTACAAAAACACATTTAACACATTGAAAGGGGTTTACGTTAAACCCTTCCTCTTCGGACCAAACCTCTCGGATTTAGACAGGGCCAGCCATGGCTGTATCAGCTATCTGAGTCAGATTAGATGCTGCCTCTTATCGTAACACGGCCTGTCTGTCCAGCCACCCCTTTATTCACATACAGTAGTGTGTTACTGTAAAGTAAAGTAAAGTGTTAAGAAGTTACAAAAAACAAAAAGAGAAGAAAACAACAACAGCAGCAACAATAACAGATCAAGCTGTTGTGAACGTGAATCATCTGATACGCAGATAATTAGCTATAATAAATGTCATATTGGCAGCACATTCATATAGCAGCTATAGTGTTATACTTCATTGAGGCCGGACTGAAATATTGCACTTCATACATTTACTACTACCATCAGCAAATTGTAATAATGTTTTGTCAACATTTTCTTTTAATAAAAGCACACTTTCCAAGAAGCAAAACATTCTGCCACTGTAGTTGTTCATACATACATACATAATACTGTGTGTGTGTGTGTGTGTGTGTGTGTGTGTGTGTGTGTGTGTGTGCGTGCGTGTATGTGTGTGTGTGCGCCTGGGTTGCGTATGGTACTGGGTATGTGTGGAGATAGTTGAAATAGATACTTTCGAGTTGTACCATTAGAATTTTAATATCTAACACTCTACTTCAACCAGTGGTCCGGGGACCACCAGTGGTCCTTGAGGGGGTTCCAGGTGGTCCCCAGCTAAATGATGGAGAGTTAGTAACCAAGAACTTTAACTCTTGAGAGTTAAAAACCCATTTGGTTTCATTTCACGCTCTCAAGAGTTACATTTTTGTAAAACACCTGCATTACTTAATTTAACAAGAAGTCTACAGAATTAGAAATGTAAAATAATTGTGTTGATCAACGTTTGCCTGTTATCTCTCCTAATGGTACCAACATCAATACAGCATGGAATTGTGGACAAACTCTTATCCAACGAGAACTAAATATTGTCTTGGGTCTGAGAGGCTGAATCTCATCAAATGGTGGTCCGTGGCTCAAATGCCAAATAAATAATAATGGGCCTTGATATGAAAATGGTTGAAAACCACTGCTCTAGATGCCATCCATAGATTTAGCTGGGTGGTAAATTCCAGTCCATTGTGAGGTGGGCCAGTGAAGTTGTTTCACCAGTAGGATTTGTCATGTGATTGACAGACTGTTGACAGCAGTATTGGGGCAGTGTTTAGCAAGGTCTCGGGACCCCCGTGGCTAAAGTGAATTTTATAGAGCGACTGGTGGATCGCCATCATGAAGAGAAGTCAGGCAGTTTGTAAAGCCGATGCAAATGAAGGTATTTCGTGTTGACATCTTGCCGTCTGTGGTGCGATACTTGATCACTTTTTGCATGGTGGGAGCTGGGAAAAACAAAGGTGTCTGTGAAGCCAAGCCGATGGCACAAAAGAGGTGGCAGTCTCAGTAAAAATTCTCACTGGTGTGTGCATGCGTGCGTGCGTGTGCGTGTGCGTGTGTGTGTGTGTGTGGGGCTACACCCACCACTGTCCATCTCTGTGTCTGGTTGCAGAGAGGTACATTAACAAGACCTAATTTACAATGTATGGACTCTGCCGAGTGGAACATTTGCAGTTATGAGATTGTTAAGCGCTTGGTTAACAATGCTTGGCATGCAATTGGGGGTAAATCTGTTATGTTGTGTCTCTCCAATTGTGGCTTATTATGATATCAAATTAGATGTGGGGGTGCATTTGCACATTGTTTTTAATCAAAAACAATGTATACAAAAATAGTGTCATAGCTGGTAGCACACTGATTTGATTTGATTAGAGGAAGGCATTGATATTGATCAAACATTCTACGTCATGTTAATTGTTTCCACGTCTCATGTTGGATTTTAATATGTAAAACTGGTTAAAAAGGTCTTTCTTAGACTGATGAAAAAGTAGCTTGAAGTTTGAAATGAATTCTGGCAGTATATTAACCTATTCAAGGAGCCTCTGATACTCTGTCCTATTTTAAATAGATTGGCTCATTTATTCTGATGGTATCTGTTGTCTGTTTCAGCTCTATTACCAACAGCTGCTAAGAGAAAGACTCATTTAGAAAATTAGATTTTGATTATTTTTCTCTATGTAAAAACACGGAATTTCCAAACCCATCATTTGTTATTTTATCAATTAGAACCCATTAAGTGAGATGTTAATTGTCTCCCTAAAAATGACATCTCCTTGATTATATTTACTATATTAAAAAATATATGTTTGTTTGTTTGTTTCAACAATGAGGGGGTGAATATTAATTATTTATTTATAAATTTTGAGCCATGAACTAAAAATAATGAAATAAAAACATGGCTTCTTAAGATTTCAGTAGGTTTCAGTAAGTACAAGCATGTTACATTATGAATCAATTTAATCAGCTTTTGTGAAATGTATTTCCATACATATGTTATCAATATCAATCATCAATCTCATTTAGCACAATTTAGAATGTATACGTATGTATAATAATAACAATAATGTATAATCTGTATACATACAGATTATATAAAGATATTTATTTCAGGATAAAAGTCTGTTTGATGTTGATTTAGTAGATGGAAAATATTTGCCTGTAATATGCAAGCACTGTCCATGGTCAATGGCACTTTATTTCGCAAGATTATATTCTGTATATCTATACTATATTATTGTGCTGCTGTAGGCGGCGGCCTATATCTATTTTAAAGCAAAAGTCAAATTATTTATTTGCCATACACCCACACTTCCTCTTTGCTAAATAAAAATCAAGATCTCATTTTACAAAACTTGCATTTTTACCCATTGAAATGTGACTTGGTTTTATGGGCAGCAGTGCCTCTAAATGTCACATGGAGAATTGCAGTGCTCGAGGCTCTAAAAATGATCTCTGACCCTCTTCTCTCTTCAATGAAGCTGAGCCTGCTCTAGAAAACAATATAGCAATGTGTAGGTTGACGATTTTCCTAGCCCAATTGGATGTTATTTTTTTATAGAAAGAAATAAAGAAAGACATACATCAGCTGGTCTCAGAAAAATAAAAATAATCATGAAATGTGACTCCGATATCTAATTTTACAATGACTCTTTTTGCAATAGCTTTTTCATGATCAAGCAATCCTGCAGGAAAATGCCGCATAAAAAAAGCCCAATTAGAGTCTTTTCACTTTGTTCTGCAGACAGCAGGGTTCAGGCTGATTGTCTTTCTCTGCTAGTTGGTCTGATCCAGAAGGTTATACTGGGTTGGACCCCCGTTACCCTCAGAGCCTTCTGTTACATTTGGCAGAAAAAACACTGGGGTTCAAGAAAGAACAAAGGCGTGCCGGTTTTGCCATAGAACCAGATTAAAAAAAAATCCCTGAAGAATGGCTCGCCTTAATTTGTCGTAATCTACGAGAGCTGCCCCATGCATACTCTAGCATTGAGAGGTACTGTATTTGAACAAGCAGGAAATGTAATCGCCCCCTCTTTTAATTGCCTAAAAATGCTTCGGAAGTTTTTAGCATGCTCCCTTCATACAGCAGATGCCGTGCATTAATTGGTCTACGAAGGCCTGACCTGGGGTTCCCCTTGCAGAGGGTTTAGAAAGTGTATTTATTTGCTATAACCTGGCGTACATGATGTGTGCTCACAAGGGCCGTATTTCATAGTCTTATACGGTTCTTAATGTCATGTGTACTTGAGGGAGCAGTGTTTGGGAGGTAATGTTTTAACAGCAGGTAAGTCCTAAACAACCATTCATCAGAGGCCTGCTCTCTCCCCTCATCCGGCCACGGCCATGACTGATGGGCCTGTCTTTTGTATGAATGTTTAGCACAGTGGAAAGCCATATGCCACTGGCACCAACTTCTGCCCACCACCACCTATACCTACAGTACCATAGCAGTGGTGGAGAAGAGGAGGAGAGTCCAGGAGGACATGAGGATGGATTTTAAACACAGATATTCAAAGCCAGAGAGGTGACAGAGAGACAAGCACAGTGACACAAATCATTGCTTGTGCAAAGGCACTGTGTTGTGTTTGTGTGTGTCTGTGTTTCTCATTTTGAAAGAACCAAATGCTTACAACACCTTTCTGAACCTTGCTAGACTGACAGATGAACTTCCTATCCAATTCCAGACAAGCATACTGTACACACACACGCAGGTGTGCACGCGCACGCACACACACACACACACACACACACACACACACACACACACACACACACACACACACACATTACTTAGTTCTGCAGATATTGTATTTTTAATAAAGAGAAGCCCAGTCCTGGGCAGTGAGAGGGGAGGAGGTGGCACTGGGGCTGCTCCATCTGTCCTAAGCAGCCCTGCTCCCAGTGCTGCTGCCGCCCCCTCGTGAGAGGAGCACAGCTGTTACCGCAAAGCCCTGTCCAGAGAGGAGATCACACTCCTCCTCCCCGCCATCCCTCTGTCCCCCTCCACCTTCCCTGCCCACCACACGCCCCTCAGAAGAAAAAAAAAGGATGAAACGAACCAGCCACTGTGCAGTCAGCCTGCGCGGCTGCAATTTCAGACCTCTTTAGATCATTTTCATGCTCACCCAGAAATGAATAATGCACACATTAGCTGGTGCCAGTTAATAAATTTCCGTCTCACTGCACTATATTTTTCAATAAGGGTCTGGGCTGCTTCGTTTTGTTTTGCAAAACAGCCTCGGAGGGCTCCTGCTGAAAATTATACCCGACATCCCTTTTCATCCACAGCCAAAGACGGTTTTCTTTATTCAGAAAATAAATAAATAAGCGGAAAAAGATCAATTGATGACAAAAATAAATTTAAGCTTCCATGTGCAAGCATCAGTAACCATGATATTTGCCATTGGGTTATATCCATGACAATTCATGGTGCTCATATTGTGCTTTTGTCAGTTGAAGATAATGCACTACAATATTTTTCACCAGAGCGCATCCTCAACGTTCAACCCCCAGGGCACCGCTACACAGAAACAGAATCAATCTTGGGGAACTTCCAGACTTTGTAAGGGAGCCAAATTGGCAGCGTATGTCCATTATATCACTTGAGCAAAAGCCCTGGCTAGCATCTGGCCACACTGGACGGTTTATAGCCCATCTCTAACTATTAATCATTGGCCTCGGACATCAGGGACTCTGGAGAGAGAGAGAGAATGTCTGGCTGGTCTGTTACAGGGAGAGCGCCACAGAAAATGCCAGGGCATGTAGACACATGAGTAGCCCTCCTTATGCGTAATGTATGTCGTACAGCAGTGTCGCTCACCGAAAATAGCAGATCTTGTTGGCACGAAAAACACCGTTGTACGATGGATTATAAGTCATGGCTTTAAAATGACAGGGCGCATCGAGGCCAGACAGACAATGCCTTGTCAGCGACGCGCTGTGACAGGCGACTGAGGCGAGGGGGCCCTTTTCCTGAAAATGCCACCATGCCCTACTGGCCTGCAGTGTCGCGGTGTCACTGGTAGTGATCTGCTACGGGGTCGTGTCATGTAATATGATCTAGATGGAGCGGACAGGGAAGATTCCCTCTCTGGGACGTTGGGAGCGTCGGTGTCAGACTAATAAGAACTGCCAGTCTAATGATCACTCAGTAGGTCTAACCTCTTGACCTCCTGCGTTATAGGAAGCAGAGGGAGGGGCGGGCCCCGGAATGACGGGAGAGAGCGAAGGTTCAAATATGCAGCATTTTACATCAATTAGACAGGCAAGACGGAGGTGTCCATCAGAGTCCATTAGGCTTGTTGTTGCTTTGGGGACGGGGAGGAGAGAGGGAGGGGACCCTGCAGAGAGCCAGCGCACGCATCACCGGAACATCCTTGATCACATCCTGTCACATTGATTAGAGAGCTTTGCCATAAGGAGCGGTTAGGGATTAAATACGTCTGTGACTGTATGGATGCTTGTGAGTGTGTGTGTGCGTGGTGTGCATGGGGGATTGGATATACTACTTTACTACTGTAAAATGCGGGTGAGAACAGTGACGCTGATTGAATATATTTTAATACTATGAATAAGACATAACTAGATGTTCATGCCAGTCTGAACGTCGCTGAAAAAGTGAACGTTGCGTGTGTGACAGGATTTGTCCAATCAAATTTGAACGTTATGTTTGTATAACAAGCCAATTCATGTTCATTTGTGTTAGCTTACGGTAAGTGTATGAATGAAAATGAATGGATGGAACATTAACACTATGCTATGACACACGTCATGATGACCGTTACTCACCTACCTTTGAAAAATCCGTCTACAATGCCTCCCGATGACATAATCAGTGGTAATTTCAAACAAGATTGAATGGGTTTCTTCTCTCCAAGTGCCATCTATTTTCAGCATGCTAACTGTGTGCGTGCGTGCGTGTGCGCGTGTGCTCACATGCACGATCATTGATGAGGTGTTTATTTTCTTTCCTTTTCTGCAGGGAGTTGGTCGACGATGCAAAATAGCACACCTGCTGTTAAAAAAAACCCTTGGTGGGTTCAAATTAGTGCACCCAGCTTCTTCTCCCTTTGCTGAATGAATTGTAACAAAAGAATGTTTTCTATAACAGGTTTTCTTTTGCAATCAAAACAAAGCACTTTGTCCAATTTAGCATTACGGATTTCTTTTGTAGTAGTTCTGACTGCGATCATTATTCTGCCAATTGTCAATGATTCAGAATGATCAAAAATCACGGGGTTATTAATATGACACAATATAGAATCCCTCGCCGTTAACTCCAGGAAGCTGATTTCATTATATCATTGTGACAGAGCACCCAAGCAGGTAAAAGGTGCGTGTGTGTGGAGTGAAAGCCCGGAGAACAAGGAGAGGACTTCATAAGGCGGCCGGTGTCCCATCTTTTATTAATGTTACTCCATAGGACAGCAGGTTTTTGTCAGTCAGAATGGATAATGAAGACGTCGCCCGGTGCCGGTGAATCCATCCCTTTAATACTCACATATTTTATGATAATGAAAGGTATTCAAAGAATGATTATGATAAAAGTCCGCTCCCCCACTGGCGTGCCAGTGCAGCTCTGTGGCCAGACAGTCTGCTACAGGCGTAGAATGAAAGGGCTCAGAATGTAAAGAGAAAAGAGCTTGTACAGATTGTGGATAGTTGATTGCGTCTCTCTATAATGCACTGTAGATTCAAGGCACCACATGTTACACTGCGTGAGTAAAACTAATGGAGAAAATACCTTAAAACTTGAATGTCACAGTCTGAACTGTTTTGATCGCCGACTGCCGCCATTCCTTCATGAAACCCTTTCACCTTAGTGACCTTTTACATGTGAGGACCCCCCTAATGTTGAAACCGGTTTGATCTTCCAACAAGACGCCAGCATAGGGTGTATAGGGGTATTTGTTGTTTGAAAAGTGTCCCAAAGCTGTCTCCTTTACATCAAAGCAGAGAAAATAAAAAACAGTTGCACAACGAGGAAATTTCATTACGCGATATTAGTAGCATATTTAGGAGGCAATGTGCCGAGGACATTGACGGTCATGTGTGTTGTGTCACCCCCCCAATGGGTGTATCGGTAACATCTTCAAAGTGTCGACTGGTGTATTGTACTGTATGTGTAAACAAACTTTAGCTGTTAAAGCAAAGCCATACCAGCCCGCGAGAGCTTCAAAAGTTTCCTGCAAGCTGTAGGAAGCAGGTGAAAAAATAGAAGTTCGGTGACCTTTGACCCCATGTGCACACTTGTTGACTGATGTTGCACATTGGGGTGGCCTTTTCCCTCGGCGGTATTCTTCAAGAGGAGTAGGCGTGTGTGTGTGTGCGTGTAAGTGTGTGTGTGTGTGTGTGTGTGTGTGTGCGCGTGTGTCTCTGGGGAGCTCATCCCGTCTCTTTGAAGCCTCTGTGCTATAGAGCTGTTTTCATACGGCGACGGTCGCGGGTTTCCTGTCTCAGCTGACCCCTCGTCTCCTTTGCAGACACTTCAGAAAAAACTTCCCCCAGCAAACACCTTTCTCATATTAACTACAGAGGCTGCAGTGGTGGTGGAGAGGGGGGGGGGGGCAAAACGGGGTCTTGATCCCCAACGAGGTCCCATCCCCATTCAGCAACAACAAAGAGATGGTCATTAGTATATGGGGAAAGAAAAAAAAAACCTCACCAGCCCAGCGGTTAACACTAATCAGCTGATACTTAAGTTAAGAGTCAGCAGCATATACCGACGCTGCGTTCTTTCCTCGACACTTTCACTCTGCACTGCAGCCCCGCGTGTGTGTGTGTGCTCCAAACCAAACCGAGGCAGCTTTTCTTTTCTTTTCATTTCATATACGGGACATATGGGACTACTAAGAGACGGCCAACGCAAATAAAGTTTACGACGACGAGTCGACGACTGCGGCTCTGGAGCCACACATGCGTGGTGCTCCTCCGTCCAGCTGACATAACACGGGGTCAAAGATGAAAGTGGACGGGGTTCAATCAGGGATGAGTTCCACATGTCCTCAGAGAAGGGGTCTACACAAGGAAGCACCGAGCAGCCCAGCTATACGTGACCTAAGAACACCTGCCTTTAACACGTCGTCAATCAGAAACAGATGCAAGCAAGACATAATCATGACACTCAAGACCTTCTTCTAAACTGGGACAAGATCTTTGATACTTTGTTACCTCGGGGAAAACATCAACAAACAAAGTAGATTATTTTCATACATTTTATAATTAGATTGTAAATGGCCCAATACAATTCATATTTACACGTGAATTGACTTTAAAAAAAAATGCCTTTAAAAAAAATAAAAAGTGCAGTGGCAGTCTCATGCGCAAATCATGGTCTTTAATTTTCAAACAACTAAAAAAATTGTAGAAATCTGGAATGAGTGATGAAGACAGAACAGGGGAGATGTTTGTTTGTGTGTGTGTGTGTGTGTGTGTGTGTGTGTGTGTGTGTGTGTGTGTGTGTGTGTTTTGCGACACGCAGGGTGTTTCCAGCGGTGCTACCTCAGGGTACGGTGCGTTTAAGCTGGTCCAGTTTGCGCCGCAGCATGTTGTAGTTGTCTCGGGTCCCGGGAGCCTCGGGGTCCAGCTGCAGAGACAGCTCATAGTGTTTCTTCGCCAGCTCCAGCTTTCCCCAGCGATGGTACAGCACGGCTGGCGATGGGGAACAAGACAAGACACAAAACGTCATGCTGAGAACAGCGGCAATTTCAACCACTATATTTCATTCAGAAATAAAATGTCTGCATTGTGTGTGGGTGATCTCGGGGTATTCGTTGGTGTCGGGAAGGAAACCACCCAACTCCATTTTTTTAGTTTTTTTTATTTTATTTTTTGCATAAATCAGTGCTATTGAACACCGTTTACGTCTGTGTGTCTTTTCGGAAATATTGAACCAATGAAAAGTAGTAAAAAGCGCTTCAGACTATAGAGCGTCGCAGTCCCTCCTTCTTTCAGAACGACGAGTGGCCCAGGAAATGAAATGCAATGCATTTCTCCCATAGGATTTTCTTTAAGTATTTATCTAAAGACGGTTACGCCGCGGACAAAGCCAAGTCAGATCGTGACAAATCATGACAATGAACACAATATTTTGGGCCGATCAAATCATTAGAAAGAACAAAATAAAGGCAGGAGACAACACTATTTGTTTTGTTTGTCTTCTTATAAATTATTTGATCGGCCCAAAACATTGTGTTCATTGTCATGATTTGTCACGATCCGAGTTGGCTTTGTCCGCGGCGTAACCGTCTTTAAATAAATACTTAAAGAAAATCCTATGGGAGAAATGCATTGCATTTCATTTCCTGGGCCACTCGTCGTTCTGAAAGGGGGAGGGACTGCGACACTCTATACCTCTTAACTCCATTGGACCCTCAAACTGTCTGCTAAAGCAACCAACTCCACCACCTCTCCCCCTCTCATGGAAGTAATTGACCATATATAAGGTCACAAGTTCACAACACCAACTTTGATGAGGCAGTATTGCTTTGTTTTCAAAATATAAGGTTTTCTTCATTCCCATATATACAGTATATATATATATATATATATCTTTTTACCTTATATGAAATATGGGGCAAAGTCAAAATGTGATGCGGTGGTCTTACCCAGATTACCATGGCAACTGGCAGCATTTGGGTTGATTCTTAGAGCATGGAGGAAGAAGCCCTCTGATTCCTGAGAGAGACACAAACAGACACAAAACACAAGCAGAGATTTAGTGGTACACTGTGTAGATACTTTAGGACATGAGGACCTTATATGAAAACACATTGTATGAAATATAAATATATATATATTGTATATCAGTCAAAAGTTCCAGCTATGCTGACTGACCTTGTATTTCTGTCGCTTGCCCAGGACATTGGCCAATGAAAACATGATGGTATGGTCATTAGGGAGGAGCTTCAGAGCCTCTCGGCCAATCAGCTCGGCTTGGTCAAGGTTCCCTAAACGACGGGGGAAATTGACAAATAAGAGGAAACAAAATAAATCAAAGAGATTATATATTTTGTGGCATGTATAACACCACAGATCGTGCAAGGGGTCTGTCCACAAGCATGTTCAGGATACTATATTGTCAACAGCAGGGCAAAATATGATAAGACAAATAGGGTGTGCACTGCAGTACATACTCATAAATTCCTTTTGGATTTTGTGCAAAGACAGGGATGTAGTTTTACACATCGAAAAACAGCAGATGGACATAATGGCAACAATAGCCGGCATAAAGTGTGTGTCTGCTTTATTTGTCAGTGGTGTCTAAGGCAGAGTTTTTCCCTCTCCACGCATGGAGGAGCGGTTTAGTCCCCTAATTAAGGCTGAACACAAGGCCCACTGGGTTATTGATCTCTGTCACAGACCCGTCTGATGTCTGACCAGAGATGGAGGGAGGGAGGGAGGGGATACAGAAAAGACAAAGAGAGGAAAGGAGAGAGAGCAAAGTAATGCCATGTCCTCCTGAGTCATGCCCTGACGCCCCTTACATTGCGCTGTGGCAAAGAGGACACATAAATGTGGGACTGTGTATGTGTGTTTGTCTGTGTGTACTTCTGTCTGAATCTACAATGAATCTTCATCATCTTTGTGGTACGATCAAAATGAAAAGGCGGGTGTACAGCCTAGACTAGAGGAACAAAAATAAACATCGCTCGAATTTGAATAGGACATCCATTGTTCTTTTCTTTCTGTCATTTAGTTTGTTTTATTTATTTGAGAAAAGGGGGTGAGTGGGAATGGGGTAGAAGTACGTCTGTCAGATTTGGGGGGAAAAAAATGCGGTGGGGGGACTCCAAGTGGGGCCGCGCCTGCCAGCGTTTGATCGGGCACACACTGGGCACTGATTGGACGACTCCTGCCACCCTCCTGGGAGACTCCGCCTCCCCCCCCCCCCCCCCCCCCCCTCGGGAGCGGCTTCTGACAAAACGGCTACAGCATTTGGAAATCAGAGCATTCTCCACACGGCAGGGAAGAGTGCCTTTTAAAAAAAACAAAAAACAGTCTTGCACAAAGCTTTAATACATAAATTTCAAGCATTGCTGATTCCTGCTCTTCCGGTCTAATCACGTTGGGCCGCTTAAATGTCCTCCCAAAAAAAGGGAGAATAAGCGAGAGTAAGAGAGAAAGAGAAAAAAAAGTGGGGCTGTGTGTTTCTTGGCTGTTAATGTTGGAACGGGCTGCACCCAGAACAGAGGGTTCTTTGAACTGCCGTCAACACAACACAAATAAGTGAATGTCGGCTCTTTTTTCCATTTGTTCCAACATCAGAGAGCATTGTGACAGAGATCCTTCAACATCCTTAACACGTTTATCCGAGTAGAGTTTTTGAACTTGTGAATTTAAAATTGAAATGGTTCATTGAGGAAATGCGGAAAAATCAATATACTGTAACTGTAGCCTGTAGGCATAAAACACAATGACTGTGTCTAAAAGGGGAATTGTGCATCTGGTGTGGGTGTGTGTGTTCTGTGTGTGTACCAGTGTTGTCTAGCAGGATGACCATGTTATTCCAGGCAAGGCTGTGGTCCGGCTTCAGCATTGTGGCATTCCTCCAGGCATTCAGGGCATCAATGTGCCTGTTCTGGTCAGCGTACTAGCCAAGAGGGAGACAGAGCTTTCAAATGGCATCAAAATCTACTATTATACAGAGACGACGATATTATATACGATCAACATTGTTGCTCCATTTATTTTCCGTGAAGATAGACAAAGTTACACGATACATAGACAGCGTTAAGATACAGTCTAAACCCTCCAGCATCTCACCAGACGTCCAAGGTTGTAGTAGCAGTCGGGGTACTTTTTCCGGAAGCGAATAGCATTCCAGTAACTCTGCTCTGCCTCTTCAAATTTCTGCAGGCTGTTCTGCACTATCCCCAGATTCATCCAAGCTGCAGCAAAATCAGACCTGCGGGAGGGGAATGTATAAAAACACAGAGTACCTAATTAGAAACGTATGTAGCCGTCTTTAAGAACAAACGTGTCACCTGGCTGGCAGACCTATAGACTGCATGTAACGTTATCTGCTACTGGATTGCTCTGCATTGTTTTTACACCTACTGGATGGTAACCGCTTTAGACAGAAGCTGCTCTGCCTCCACCAGCTCATTCCTCTCCTTCAGGATGTTGCCCAGGTTGTTCATGGCGTGGACGTATGTAGGGTGCAACCTGACAAGAAGGAATATAAAGAAGTCAATGTGGAAGGCAACTTTCTAATGTTGTAACACACACACACACACACACACACACACACACACACACACACACACACACACACACACACACACACACACACACACACACACACACACACACACACACACACACACACACACAGACAGCCTGGAAACAGGTTTTCACTATTGACTTTGCACTTGCAGTAAAAGTTGTATTGCTGTCCTGCCTGAGAAACATACATTCAACAATACTAATTTGACCTGATTGAAAATGCATACCTGACTGCTTCTCTGTAGTATTTGATGGCAGCACTAGTGTTTCCTCTATCAGCCAGGTTCTTGCCCACGTTGTAATGGACCTAAGGGTTAAAACATTAACAGTTACCCGTACTGTAAAGTCAAAACATCACAATGTCCACTTGGCTAACTTTACGGAAGCCATTCAGTTTGTATAATGCAAACTAATCTTAATTTTAGACAAATTCATTATCAATGTTCCCGACAGATAGGCTACATCTCCTGGACCCTGACTTCCCTGCTCCTGTCCTAAGAACCAGATAAAAACCACCCAACTCACCCACATTGCAATAAACACTGTAAAATGTTTTTTCAACCTGGTGGTGTATGCACAGAAAAATACCTAAACAGATGAGGGCTTTGGTATGACATATTGGCACAGTTGGCTTTGGTCAGAAGGCACAGAGGCTAGTCTGAAATGTATACGGTATATAGTTCAATTTTTTTACGCATCTGTATTTTTGATTGAAACCGGCGTTTGGGTGTGGTTAAAGCGATAAAGCGTTTTCGCTATTCAGGTGGCACCGTGCTCACAACACTATGCAGTTATAGGGGAAACCTGCAATACATAAACCATCACTGATTCAACTCAATATCCAAATGAAAGGCTTATCCACCAGATCATACCCTTCATTCAAACTTAGCTGTACATATAATGCTGCAAACGTTAAGTAAAGTTACACCACATTCAGTCCAAACGCAGTAGGAACTAGGAACAACTGTATTACAAAGAAAGAGAGCGAGACAGAGAGAGGAAGTAATGAGCATCATCTAGATTTGGTAGTACAATAAATGGCATGTCCCCTTTCTGACTGAGGACAGGTGTACAACTGTACCTTTGCGTTGAGTGGACAGACAGACAGGGCACTGGTGAAGAGGCTTTGCTCTGACCTCCATTGGTGACTGCGGAGAGCACAGCGAGCTACATATAAACTTAGCAGAGCGACAAGAGACACACACAGCAGCCTCTGCAAAGATAAGACATGGAGCAAAATATGTGATATTTACGTTTTCATGAACATTTCTTATGAAAGACTTGCATTTCTGACATAATTGATTTCCAAAAAGTATATGAATTATTTCAAGCAGGGAACCACACCATAGTGACCATAAAACATTGGATTCTAAGTCAAAACTATTATATTACTATATTTAATAAATACCCTTTTTGTGGTCTTCAAATTATGTTTTAGCCGGGCGCTAGCCCCTTCTATATTCAGCTATTAGAGTAGATTTTCGTCTCACACAAAGATGTAATTCCCATTGACAATGAATGGACATCATATGTGTCTGAGCAAATAGACATGTTACGTCATGATGATGTACGACGATAAGAGCGGCCCTCACTCCCCTGACTCACCAGAAGCCTGCGGATGGTTTGGTTCCAGGCTTAAATAATCTATACAACTATTTTCCGGAAATGGCCGCCACTACTAATACTATGCCCTATTCCAGGCTAGTGATGGCCCAGCACTCCGTTGATAATTTCCACCTCCAGCATTGTTTGTCTTGGCCCCCTGGCCTGCACTGGTGCCTAATAGATACTACATGATAGGGAATACATATTACAGCACGGGGGCCTGCTGGGTAGGGTAGAGAGACCATCTTGTAAACGAGAGATCAGATTGAGGTCCCTACTAGAACAAAGCAACCCTTTGGATTTCTTAAATGTCACCAGGACTGAGATCCAGTTGTTGGGTTGTGTCGTGATATGCTGTGGTCTAGCCAAACCTACCCTGTGTTTGGTCCAGTAGGAGCAGCAGTGGCCGAGGCAGTAGGCCAGCAGTAGGCAGTATCCAGCCGATGACAGGTAAAGGACCCTCTCAGCGATGACGAAACCCACCCTGAAGAAGACATTACATGCTGGTAGGAAGGGCACCACCAGCAGCACCAGACCCAGTGTTAGGGTTCTGGCAGACAGACAGAGAGAGAGAGGGGGGTTTGGTTTGGTCAACTTTAAGAAAGCATGAACAAAATGCAAAGACAAGTACGAAGGATTATAATAAAGTGATGTGACGTTCAACAAAGGGGCTGAGATGAGATACATTAGGGATGCACGATGAATGCACAAAATATATATATCATGATTGTTCATTTTTGGGAACAAAATATTTTTGATGGCACGCCGCCTTCACTTTCACATATAATATGTGGTATATACAAGATGCATTGTTGTTAACCGTTTGTTACTGTGTGACAGACTTAAGCTACAGCTATATGGACTGGATAAAGTCCAAAGGGAGTCCTTAACATGTTCCACAAGAACCACAGATATACAGTATACTGTAGTGGGCTATCGTTTCCCCAAACAGCAGAGGATTAGATAACTTTTCTAACATCAATCGAGACATGATGTTCTGGTCACAGGGCAGTGGATATGATCACATTCTCATAACCAAATACAAGTCTAGGGAGTGCCATGTACTTCATCTCATCTACAGCAAAGTGTGAGAGATTGTTGTGCTCTCTTACCTCCTCCTCTGGCTCTCCTGCGAGCATAAGGCTTGGCTTATCAAGCCTATCAGAATGCACCAGAGCAGCAGCAGCCACACTATCCTCCAATCAGTGGCTGACTTAATGAGAGGCACACAGCCCATGGACCAATCAAAACACAGCCACCAGGGACACAGCAGCAGCCAGGCATTCAGAGAGTAGTAGTAATTATAGTTCACTATCTGCCAATCAAAGAGGAACAGGGGGTGTAGAATGAAAGCGAGTGGAAAGAGGGAGGCAGAGGAACATTGGAAAATCAGGAAGACTGTCATTGTGTTTCAAAAGGACATGTGGAACAGTTCGGATTGGCTAGTGCTTGTTTAACTTCACAAAAGACAACATGAGATGTTATAAACGACACACATTAGTAGGGATTAGGTTTAATTAATTCCAATGTGTTACAGTGACAACAACAACATTGAATTTCAACATGATCTTTTAGAGGCTCCGTCTTACTCTTAGAAACACGCTTTCCTCAAAAGAGGCGGGGTTGTCCACTTCGGTGAATGCCGGCGGCCCGGTTCCCATGATCCTCCAGCGAGCATAGATCATCAACGCTCCTCCCAGAGCCAAGAGAGCCAATCGGGTGAACAGTCCCGTCCGCAGCAGATCACTGACCTGGATGAAGTCAGAACCCCAAGTGTCAATGACTGACCAAGGTTATAATAGTTAACTAAAACCAACAAAAAAAATCACACCTGTGTGAACCGAGTGGTGCAACCCCTCCCTCTCTCTCTCTCCCCCTCTCCCTCTCTAAACTCTAAACTAAAAAATTAATTAAAAAACGATAACTAAAACTGACACTGTATTGTGTGTCCTCAAAACTAACTGAAATTATATACAAAATACCCTTAGTTTTTGTTTTTATCAATATTTATATGCCTTTCAGATATTTATAATAATCCATTTCTCCAACAAGTTTTACGGCAGTTTTCAGCACCGTACGGCAGCATGTAGCCACTCTAACCCTAACCCACAAATAAACAAGTATGAAAAAAACTAAAACTAAACTACCGGTATAACTAAACTAAAACTAAGCATTTTCACCTAAATAAAAACTAGCAACCCCACTCTAAAAACTAACTGAATTAGAAAAAAATATGTAAAAATGAAAAGGCCAAAACTATTATAACCATTATGACTCCCGACTGATCACACCGACTGAAGCAGGTGGGTTACTCGCTAGCATGGACTGTCATAGAACAACATGTAGACAAGTACAGTACTTTACACTGTTTTCTAAAAGGTAACGCATCATGTGAATTTGTCACATCACGTAAAACACTTGCCAGAGGACGGTGTGACAGGCAGAGAGGGGGTAATAAGACGGAGGAAGCGAGGTGGAATAGTTACTCACATCTAGAGGTTTCTTCCTGAGGAGGAGCCTCTGGCTGAGCACATAGACATTAACATTACATATCAGGAGGACATCAAAGGCTGCATTCACACCCTGAGAGAAACGGAGGGAAAGAGAGAGAGACGAGAAATATGATCTGGGTCACCAACACGTTTTTCTTTTCAAGCTCAAACCCAGCCAAAACGCATGTTAGGCAGGATGCATACATGTAAAAAAAAAAATGACTTTGATGTTTGAAAGTAGCATTCAACAGCATGTCATATAAAATCTCACAGGGTGTTCCACACAAGCGACAGCTGGATAGTCGTATATTAAAATGTTTTCAGCAGGCTGCTTGCTGTGTATTCACTGATCGTACTGACTGTAAGGAGCCTTGCATCCAATAGAGGAGGCAGTACAGTAGGGCCTACGGTACTTCAGGAAAAAATGTACTGCTCATTTATGGAAATAATAGCAATTCTGGATGGCTACTATTTCCGCCCAGCTGGACATTGTATACACCCGTCGAACACCCCGACAGTATAGTCAGGCCGTTGAATGTGTAGCTACTAGCTCTTCTCAGCATCCCTTGGCCTTCTCATAAAAAGCTGTATGAATACGAGCTCCGATTGTGTGACATTAAAATGGTCATACCAAGACTGTGATTCCTTGCTCCTTGCAGAGCATGGCTGCAGCACACAGCAACAGACTAACCACGATCCACTGGGCTGAAAACCTGTCATCTCTGTCGCTGCCTGACGGGACACACAAACAGTTACCCAAAGTTAGGCCGTTTATTTTTGCTACATTATTATAACACACTGTACGCTATTATATATATATAACATACAGTAGCTATATTTATATGCCGACTGTACTCTACCTACTGGTAGGTTACAGTACGGTACACTACAATAATAATCTGTATAACTTGCATTAGATACCCACTTCCATGGAATGCTTTGCAATATGTGAGGAATGACAGCTGGAAGAACAGGGCGCACAAAAGGTCCGCTCGACCCACTATACCAGCCACCTGAGAGAGAGAGAGAGAGAGAGAGAGATCTTCTTCAAACATATCCGTTTGCACTAGGGCACATTCTCCATTCTGCCCTGCATAACATAGCCCATTACTGGTGGATGCCAATAACAGACGCAGTGAGAGCCTCTCATTACAAGCTCTGCTTCAGTGTACATGTTCTCTATACAGTGTGTGTGTGTGAATACATATGGTTGGGTTCCTGGGGCTGCCTCCTTTGATACATACAGCAGGCCTTAAGCCAGTGTTCTGCCTGCCTTCCACCCCCCCAGGTCTCCCCAGCCCTCTCTCCCTGCATGATTAAAGACAGCGGTGAGGGGGGAGCGTTGCCCTCCAGCGAGGTTCTATAGCCATCACACATGCACACACCAGCAGGTCAATAAGCATCCCAACACTGCTAATAGTCAGGCCATGCTACCATCACACCTTGGCCCTGTTGCTCCCGACTGAGACTGGGCTTCTGTTCTTGGCGTGCACCTGCTGCATATTTAATAGTAAAAACCCATGGAATGGCATGTCAAGGAGAGGCAGAGACACATTGTTGGCGTAAAAGGGAGAAAAGTTGTACTCGAAGGCAAGTGTTAAGTCTGAAATTAAGCCTGATGGGTTGTTGTGACATTAGTTTACTTGATTATGCACAGACAGGGGTTCAAGTTCTAGTACACTAGTTAGAAAATGTGCGGTTGAGCTAAGAACACAGGTAACAATCATGACTGCACATACACCGTAAAAGTATATCAGTATATCAACCCATCTGCAATGGCTTTATCGTAAAAGAGGCATAATGTGTGTGTGTGTGTGTGTGTGTGTGTGTGTGTGTCTCATAGATGGATCCGTCAAATTCAGAGCTAAAGATTTTAAATATTTTACTTCATAGAGGCTATGTTCAAAACATGTTATCATTTGATTTCTGTTTAGAAACATTATGATGGTGGTGGACTATAGATGCCAGGTATATGTCACTTTCTCTTACGCTCTCTGTGTGAACCGGATGTGCGGCGAAAAGGAGGGCGGCCAGGAGCGACGTCTTGGGAGCTTGGTTCAGTATCCTCCCCTGCTCGTTATACGCCAGCCCGCCGATCAATATGGCAAACATGTCAATCATCAGCGCCGATATGACAGCATGGAGGATAATGTTGAGCACATGGAAGCCAACAGGGTGCAGGCCCCCAGCCACGAGGTAGTTCACCCTGCATCCACAAGAAAAAGGGAATTGATGTTAACCCATTTAGACCTGAGATCAGATTCTACAAATGTCTTCTAAATCCTGACAGTTTTGTTTTTGAAAAAAAAAACATGTTTCTATGTCAGTGGTGCAGGGTGCTCAAACATTTTCATGTCAAGGACCCCCAACAATATATGTAATTGGCCGCCGACCCCCCCCACATCTGAAAATATGTTGTTCCAGAAGCAAAGATTTGAGCTAAAAACGTTATGAATATATATTCAAAGATTTGCGCCACATTTCACGATTTAGAAAAAATAGCAGACCTACAGGTTCATAGCGTGCCACTCTGCTACTTTTCAATAGCTAAAGCATAACATATTGCTTTAAAACACCAAAAGGGGTTCCCGCCCAAAATCGGTTAAACCGGCATTCACCGTGAGTGGAGATAATAAGCTGGCAACATGAGAGGGAATTTTTCTGATATGAAGTGATTTTGTGTGTGTGTATGTGCATGTGTGTATGCCTGTATGTGCGTGTTTGTTTGGCATTAGTCCACACCTGAATGTGAGTACAGTGAGAGGTCGGTAGGATTTGTGGCTGGAGTTGCTGCTGAGGTTGCTTCCCCAGAAGTCATTGGTCCAGATGTTGCTGAGGGGCGTGGCAGGGTTTAAGTCCTGGAGAGCATACCACAAATGTTACTATACAAAAGTTAAACAATTATGCACATAAAATTTACTATACACACTATTATGCAGGTGTTGACACTAAAGGTCTCAGAGGTCATGTTCTACTTGCCCCCAAAATATATCGTACATTTTGCATTATTGTTCATTTTAACTTGTTTTTTACTTTCTACTTGCATGCTTGAAACGTTTCCTTTCCCAGTTGAAAACTATGTTTTTGTTAGGAATCGACTACAATAAACAATCAAGTTATGTAGATTTTATTTTAACAATAACATCATTAGAGGTAGCATTAGGAGGGGGGGGGGCTTAGGAGAGGCAGGGAGAGAGACATAGAAAGCAGGGGAAGATGCAGAGGCGGAGCGCAATGACCACGTTCAAGACAGATATATCTGTGTTTATTTGTGTTTATAGTGAACTAAGACGGTTGTATCCCCACTCAAAATGCACACTTGCCCAACTTGGGCAACCACTAGCAACCTTCACCTGCCCGAGCATCTTTTTACTTGCCCCGGGCAATCGAGCAACCGTTAGTGTCAAGCCCTGTGTATACAAGTAACATGCTATTTACTATACATATCATAATGTACACATAATAGTATACAAAATATTATGTATACTAGTATTTCATGTTGCATACTGTACATACTATTTAGTAATACAAACTGTTATGTACACATTTACTTTGCAACTCATATATACATATTTTCATACAAATGTCATATGATGTATGTGTGTACTAAACTACTAGTACTAGCTACAGTATAATGAAGGGTTTAGTCTTCATCAGCTAGTCTTGATGACTATTTGATGCATTACCATTTTTTTGTTCTTGCTTACTGTAAATCGCTCTGGATTAACTGATGAAATGCCTAAATTGTTATGATTGATTGAATAGCTTATTAGACAGAATGTATAAACAGCAACATACACAGAGTACATACAGTCAAACACTCAGTCCAAAAGGGATAGCACCAAAACAAAGTTATGATATGAATGGCTACTATTACCTTGTTATTGACAATTGCTTCAGAATCATCAAACACAAAGTCCCCATCATAGCTGTTGCTGAAGCATAGCAGTGCCACCAGGGCCACTGTGATCTTGGCATGGAGGGTGGTGAGCTTTGGCAGGGGGATGTGATGGTCCCAATGAACTTCACACAATGCCATGGTGCATTGGATCTTTGGTTCCGTTTCATCCTAATCCAGTCCCTTAAGAGAATTTGTGATTGATTGATTGAAAATGATATTTACAGATTGCAGAAGTTATCATTACAGTTCATTACCATTACTCATTACAGTTCAAGGAAGGTGCAGGTCAATACAACATCTGCTAAGATGATAAAAGCACTGAGACTTGTTTCAGCTGGGTCCTCCATTTTCAATTCATAAAAGAATATGTGGATATGATATGAGTCACATTAGCGTTTACATTGTTCTCTGCAAATCAAAGAATGATCTGGTACCGCGTACACAAATCAACTCCTTGAATTTCTATCCACTATAGAGGTTCATATAGCTCATTGCTAGACATATAAGACATATTAGAGGTCATTCGTTGATTTCGTTCAGCCATGACTCTTGGTGTTGCACGCAAACTAGCTGAACTGCATATAGTAAACGTGTTGTTTAGCATTGCACTGCCGCGATACACTGGTGAAAGTGTCTATGAAGAATAAATAAGATACTATCGCCGGTGGCTTGGTTACCGTGGCAATATAGCTACTTATGCTCGTTAGCCGATGCTATATCCTCCTCATCAGGGTGCTGGATCGATGCATGCATGGTGTATCAGCACTGCAGGTGGTATACACTAGTACACTACACTCCCAAGTGGAAACAGCTCGTAGATTTGAACGCTGAATGTTAAACAGACGAATGAATCTGTCGGCATGCATGCGGAGAGCTTGCAACTGAACTGACTGTAAACAATGTGCGATTACTTCCTCGTTTGACAAGCGTCACTGTGTCACGTGGTTATGGACTGGTGCCAAGAGAACTGCACGCACGGGCACTTGTGCATTTTAATCCCCATGCATTGTTTAAAAATCCATATTTTTAACGACTCGTTCCCCGTTTTACATTTCAAACCCATTTCTAATCACTCTACACGTTTTACATAAAATAAACCCATTTCTAATTACTCATGGAAAAATAGGCAGATAATATTAATATTAACTGGTAGGCCTACACAAAAATTGCTAGATATATTTTAAAATAGCATAAATCAATTTAAACTTGTTTCATAATTATGTAGCCATATTCCTCAGGGCAGTGGCCTTTTGTTAGAACAAAAGGAATAATCAAAAATGTGTCCATAATCAAATGGGTCATTCACACATCCCAGAATGAACTAGAACTGCACTCTGACTTGTGCCTACTTGCCTGTTGCACACTAGTATACATAGTAAGTATACATAGACCTTTAGTCCACCCGACACTGAAACATGTCATCGTGTTCCTCACCATCGATAACCAATTATACCCTGGCAGTATATATTCATCACGTCATATGCTCATATGTCTAGATATATGTGTATATGTCTATATGTATGTATATGTCATTTCTGAGTTGATTAGTGGTATAATGTACGTGGTTACTCGGGTGGTTTGATGCGTATGTCCCTTTCTTTAATCCACCTGACACTGAAACATATCATTACGTCACCATCGTAAACCAATTATACCCTGGCATTGGTCACATATCTTCATCACGTCATGGGAAATACGCGGAAAACATACCTGCACGGTCTGCTTCCGTATGTCCCGTGCCAGCATATGACGTCATATCTTTTGCTGCTAAGGGACATTGGTACATGATATCTTCATCACGTCATGGGACATCCGCTTCGTAGCATGACGGAAAACATACATGCACGGTCTGCTTCGTGCCAGCAAATGACATCATATCATATGCTGCTAAGGGACATACGCATCGTAGCACCTGACATTACTTGCATGCTCTGCTTGCGCAATTAATTACCTGTAATGAGTATTGAATTGAGTATTCAATTGAGACCCAGACCACTCAGGACTATACACCTTAGGTTGTGAACTTGAGGGTCTTTGAATAAATCAGTGAAATCACTCAATTTATCAGTTTATTCTTTGTACTGCTACAGGTGCATGAAATAATATATACACTCAATATAATAAACCAAACTGAAATATTACACATTTAAAAAGTATAATTTGTGGCCGGTGTTGCAGTACAGTAGCCTACCTGAGAAATTGATATTGCATTTATTTTTTGCCTAGTTGTTTCAGTGTTTGGCAGAACGCTCAAGGATATGACATTGACAAATCAGTTTACATTCTCCGTGAATGAAATGTTTGGTCGGAAAAATATCATATCCTGGGGAAATACAGTACATCTGACGGATGTTCCGGACCGACACTTCCGCTGAAGCTCTGCCTTAGGTTGTGACCAGGCTTTTGAGTAAGCTTGGCTGGGACCGAGGCTACATAGATTGTGCATTACCATGTAAGGCACCAACCTGCACATCAGGAGCAATTAGGGGTTGAGTGTCTTGCTTAAGGACACTTTGACACTTAACTCTGGGTAGGGGGAGCCCAGGCCGGGATTGAACTGGGAACCTTGTGGTTCCCATCCGGCCGCTCTACCAGCCACTTTACACCTGATCCACTGCCGGCCAAACCAACTGCCACTTGCACTGACCCTCACTCAATGGCATTCAGATCTACAAAGATACGCGCGCATGCATGCACACGCACACGCACACGCACACACACACACACACACACACACACACACACACACATCACAGAGAGGCAGTCTATAAATGATGATACTTTATTGTCAGATTGTACTGAAATTTGTCTTGTGTTAGCGGTAGGTAGGTAACAAGTGTGTTGTCTGCTGATATATCATATAAACGATATACAGGTTCCTCCTTTACAAATAAATGCTTTGTTATTTTAAAAGTGCAGTGTTTCATTTGTATGAAGACTTCAATTACACGCAAAAAAGAGACCCCACTAAGGCTTTGCTGAGAGCCCCCAGATTGCTAAATCCGCCACTGCATTTGAACGAACCAACTAACTCAATTTTATATACATTTAGATTTAACATAACATTCAGAATCACATAACACAATGAGGCCCTTCAATGTACATTTTGGTCTGGAATGTTGCTCCGTATTTAATTTCAGGGTCTAACCGCAGTTCGCTGACCGACTCGATCGGACAAAATAAGTTACAGTCTCACCTTATCGATTTTGTCCTCAGTCTCACTCTCGGAGCCACTGCCGCGAGGCCACACCCTGAATCCTGAAGAATGATGGCAGCAGCTAGACCACAAAAAAGGCGATACTTAATTGTTTCCATAACAACTGATGATCCTGCCAGCCGGGAAACAGCAGGTGAGTCAAACACAGGGTACATTAGAGGACAGAGGAAGGACCAGGGCTAATTTATATACTTAGTTGTACAACTGTGTCACTTGACAAGGTACGATTTAGGCTTAAAGAGAAGAGAATGAAAAGAGATCAGATGAGACTGATTGATGTTGTGACTGTTGTACATTTATAGTATAAAATATCAAAGCCATTGGCAGTCCAACTGAGTACAATGACTCAGTTGTTTGGTGAAACTGCATGGTAGATACAGTATAGGTCAATAGCTATCCCAGTAGACCTCTCCACATATGTACGAACATCTTCACAGGGTGTTTAACTTAATACAGATTTAGCAAAAAGTACAGATTTTCAACAGAAAAAAATGTTATATTTCAGACAAGTGACGTGGTCATACAATGAGATATATATATTGAGCTTTCCTGCCTCTAATGATAATGAGGTGTATGTGTCACCACAGGTCTGTGCCCTGGCTCGACTCGAAGGTGTTAGATAGATTGATCATTATTGCACAGTGAGGGAGTGGCCACCACCGTCTTTGCAATGTGGCGAGCCAACTAATAATGACCGAAGTTCCGGTCTACCACCGGATAATAATTGAATTTAATTATCTGTGACCACATGGTCTCTTTTGCGAGAACAAGCTAGTTATGCCGGTGGTGTGAATTCCATGCGAGATGTTAGGAAAAAGTGAGAGGAGAGCGAGAGAGAGCTCATCTCAAGTTAGCTTAAAAAGGGACAAGGCCAATTGGCCTTCGGTGTTGTCAATTCTATGATGTCATAGCATTTGACGTCCACTGCGCTGATCCAAATATGGACGGCCTACACCGTGTCCAAATATGGAGATGATTGACATCACATTGATGACATCAGAGAGCAACCAAATACGTCTACATCACAGCAACATCACGTCTCTATGTCACAGTGACAATGTGAAATGGGAACGGGAAAACCTTCCTTACAGTCCTCAATCCTCACATATTCACCCAATCGTCGGTAGTGTTTTGACTCGATGACCCTGAAGTCATTGTGACAGAATGTCTCCTGTGAACTCTCACATGATTTCAACAGTCAGTGAGACTGTGTAATTAATTGAAACAAATGCATGCCGTGCAGATGCAGTGTATGTGACAGTGATACTGAGCGATTTTCCATATATTTCGTAGAAACAAAGCAACAAAAATAAACAAATGTGTAGCAGCAGTTGGAACCGGCAGCGCTTCTTGCTTGGTCCAACTAAGCAACCAGCCCTGAGTCAGTAAGAGCTTGTGCTTTCTCAAAACTGACTAAAAAGGCTATCACACATTGAAAAACTTGTAACTAAGATATCCACTGCAAACATAATTTATTGTTAATGGACGTACGTTTTTAGCTAATATATTTGTTCATGCATTTGACCCATTTATTAACGGTAGCATCATGCAGCCAACTCGCTGACTGGCTGGATGGGAGTATGGACTTTACATAGAGTATAAATTAGCCTTTAGCCATTCAGCCAATTTCACGATGGCAGTTAATAAGCAGATCAAATTGATCATGACAGAGTTTGTCCCCTGCCACCTCCCACTATAGTGGACATGCGCATGTGCCGTGTTGTTATATCATTTACTGGCTGTAACGTGTGTATGTGTGAGGCAAGGATTGATTATTATCTGCTGTACAGTATGTTTGTGTTCTTCTGAATGTGTACGTGCATGGCCATGTGCCTGTGCCTGTGATTCAGCGTGTGTGTTGGGTATGTGGGTTTAGTATACTGTTGTGTGTATACATTCATGTGTTCTTGAGGGAGACAGCGAGTAAATAGAAAGAACAGCTTGCCTGAAAGAGGTGGAGAGATGATGTGGAGAGGCCCACATGGTAGGCTATTGGAGTTTGTGCTCCATTTCACCTGTCATTTGCTTGGAGAAGACTAGGAATCTTCCTAATGACCGGGGCCAGGGGCCCAGGGTGACACGAGGGGGTTAGACAGCATGTTGATTTCGTCGACTAATACTATGACGAAAAATGTTCGTCGACTACCTTTTTTGACTGACAAAAACTAAATGAAAACTAAGCTATGACGACTAAAACTATAAGACTAAATATATTGACAATTTTGTCAAGAAATAAAACTAGACTAAAATGTTAGGAAGGGACTAGTGGACAAGAAGGGACTAGTGGACAAGAAGGAAAAATATAATTTACTGCCTGTGCTGGTGAACTGCTGGTTCTGCAGGATAGGATATTATAATGCTATACTGTACACTGAAGGATGCGTTTATTTTTATTTCCCTCCTTCATACAATGTTAATTCAGTTAAGTGCTTGAAAACATATTCCCCTGCCTCAATACCAGTATTACAAAATATCACATAAAAGCGGCATTCTTCAAAGGGAAATATTGAACGTCCCCAAAATCACCTAATTACCACACCATGCAAAATGCATGAAGTATGGATTTCATATCACCTTGCTCTTTGGCAACATCAGTCAGTCAGACTAGTCAGTCAGGACTCAGGACCTGTGTTATTAGCATCCCTGCCAGTGGGGTGTGGTGGTGGTGGTGGTGGTGGGGTGGGACGATAATGAGAGGAGGATGTCCCGGGATCACCAGCCGAAAGCTTAGTGGCCCAAACACAGGGCCCCCCGACGGAGGGGAAAGGGGGGGGGGGGATCTAATGTCTGGTGATCACGCAGAAGGTGACAGACATTGATTATGTGCGACCCGACGGTACGTGTAATGACAGAAGAAAGGAAAGGTCAGGGTCAAATGGCGTGAAAGTGCAAGAAATGGCCGAGTATCACGCAATGTCCTAGGGAGAAGGATGCATCCACTTTTGTTTGTGTTTTGTTATTGTATTTGATCTTTGTATGGTGGAAGACAGCCATTAGTGAAAGACAGACAGGAAGGCAGAGCGGTTCCATCTTGGTAGTCTGGCGACTCTGGCTAATAAGCCAGACCAATATCACGGGCCTTGAGCCGGTCCTGGTTTACATGATGTCCGCCTGATGACAGTGAGAACATTGACCAGAGCATGCACTGCTGGTGTGCAAGTGACCCTATACTTTTGAACTATGAGCTAACATTAACAACCCATGTATGTGAGAACTTGAAAATAGATCTGGATTCTTATCAACCTGCCTGTTAAACCTTAATTCTTTGTTCCCTTTTAGACAATATAAGTAACTTCCTCCTCACTCAAGTGACTAGACTCCTTCTTGGAGAACATTCCTATTTTTGTCCGGGTGACAGAGCAGTACACATCAACAAGGGGCGAGAGAGACATAGCTGAGTGTAAACCACTGATTCATCGTTTGTCATTATGTGTCACATCTGTACCTCTTTAAAGCTGCTTTGTGTTTGCTATATCAATATAGCTCTACGTGTGTTTTCTTCTGATCAAATGCAGCTTAATACCACAATCCCAACAACTTCCCTCAGACATTATTGTCTCACTATACAGTACACCTGTTTTCATGTCTTCTGAGAAGCTTGTGAGGCGGTATTGATGAGGTGAAGCTTGTGCTGTCTTGTTTTGAAATGCTTACCTCAAAGGCCTCTGGATCTCTGCAGGATTGAGCTGAGCCATTGGGACTTCATGTGGAAAATCAAATGCCATTTTCAAGCACTTCCAAGGTGTTTGTCAGGAGCTGCTAAAGTTCAAGGCTTCTCCAAAAGGGAAAAGCTCTCCCTGCCAAACCACATCACCTTTCACCCTGCACTTGCAGATGCAGCACAAACATCACACACTGCACACACATCACACACTCTACTGTACATGTCATGTGTCATGTACGCAACTACGCACACATGCGCACTCACAAATATGATTAAAGTTATTCCCAGATACACATTTTGGCCAAATACTTTATGTCTAAGCCATCAATATGGATGAATGCGAACAGAAAGTATTATTAAGAGACTTTTCATTTTATGTGGCTGCTGCCTTATTTTGACCATTGTGAAAAGACATTACTTTAAATGCCCTAAGCGCTTCCAACAAGCGCTTGTTATCATGGAGACCTGATGATTTGGTCAAGGGCCACCTTTTGCAGTTCTGGCAGCTATGCTGTCGCTTTCCACGATATTCGGCAATAATATGGTCATGAGAAACCATCAAGAACTGAAGCTCACAGTCATTTGTCAAAGGACGTCTGACCTTTAGATCTCCCAATTATATGATTGTATGAATTATATGATCCACTACATCCACTCCTGGGATTTTTGTAGCCTGGTTATTGGTTAACCACACCCGAGGAATTGCATTTCCATTAATTTGTGTGGAAGAGTCTGGACCCTGCTAATGGAACAGGGACCCTGAAATATTGCTTTTATGGCTTGGCCCGTCTTATCGCTGCTTGCAGCTAGATTTATGTATTGTAATTCATTTTGCAGTAGTGTGCTGTATGCATTGCACTTCAGATGGTACCCGTCATTGAAACCATTACGGACCCTTTTCCACCGGGGTCGAACCAGTTCAGTTATTTTTTCCCGCCTAATATTGAACCAGTTAGTGTATCCAACTATCCACTGAAAATGGAATTGGTTCAGAACCTTAACAGTTGGTTCGGAACTGGAACCAAAAGATGACCGCCGGTTCAGTGAAAGCCCCAAGGTTCCAAGAATCTGGAACAGAACCAGTTCTAGAACCAATGTTATTTTGGTGGAAAAGGGGCCTACATGGAGGCAGTGGTAATGTGTTATTAACTTTTCAGTTGAATAAAAGACAGCTTGACTCTGTGTGAGGCAGATATGGGTCTGGAGGAGTTCCCTGAGAAAGAGAACTATGTACCCAGCCACGGTGAGCATGGCCACTCAGGAAAATCCTTGTTGTGTAAAAAGAATGGCATCCTCATTGGAGGTGAACCATCTACACTCTAATTAGGCCTGAAAGCTAACGGTAATTTCATCCGGAGTGTCAGGGCTCTATGGCCTGCATGAGAAGACTCCCTTCACAGAGGACGGTGATGGAGAATGGCGTGCATTAATGAGGGGAAGCACAGCAGGCAAGAGCAAAGAAACTATCACTTAAAGAGCCAAGATGGCGGCTAATATCCATTACCTACAGAATAAAAGTGATGAGGTGACACATTATAATAATGATGCATAAGTGCATGGTAAGCATTTTAAGACAAAGTCCATTTGTTCACAAAGAATTTGTGGGGACATAAATTAAGTAGTGTTCTCTGAAGCAGAGTTTGAAACTCAGCCGGGCTGCCAAATATGTCAGAAGTAATTTTTTGTACTTCATAGTTTTCAGAGAGATGCTGCGCCCAATTGCACATTCCAATATGTTATTTCCTCACTAAAGCAGGAAGAGAAGGTTTTTAAACCGTGCATGACTGCAACATGTCTGTCTGTCTGTCTGTGTTTCAGCTGCAGTTTTTGCTCAATGAACCTTGGGGCTGTGCTCAAAACAATGCAAACGTGTGCCCATTACAGTAGACCAATCTGTGTTGTGTAACTTTATGATTATACAAGAAGTCAGAATCTGAATTTATTTAACTTCATTGCACAATTACAGGTGTAAAAGAGGGGATGAGATCATTGTTTTGGAGGAGTTAAAATAGGTTAGAATAGGTGGCACTATGGAGGGCAGAAATGCTTCTCATGCAGGTGAAAAACATATCCAGCATATAAAAATCACTTGTGGGAAGTGAGGGGCGTCTTTTGCTTTGGTGCATGAATAAAGAAAGTCTATAGACGTCACAAGTAAAACAAATATTAAAAGTCCATAGACTTGGCTGCCACATGACGTCACAAGAGGCACACATAACGCCAGGCGTTGGAAGGCAGAGCGCTCTCAAAAATAGCATCTATCTATCTATCTATCTATCTATCTATCTATCTATGGCATGTCTCTGTGTGTGTGTGTGTGTGTGTGTGTGTGTGTGTGTATGTGTGTGTGTGTGTGTTGGCGTGTGTACGTCTGTAATCCACGTAACTCGAGAACCGTTCGCCCCACCGACTTCAAATTCGACACACACGTTCCACACCACCACCACAGGGAGCGCAGTGCTTGAGTCGGTCGGACCCACGGTTGTCCAGAACCGCCACAAGAGGCCTCTGCCCGGGCTCTGGACAGGGCCCCCTGCCCAGGTTCCATATATGGAGCTGGCCTGTTCTGACATCACATCTGTCCTTACATCTGCATATACTCCATATTTGGGCATGCCTGACAAAAACAAAACTCCATATATGGGCATAAAAGGGACACAGGCATAATAACTGGGTGGGGCATTAATTTCCAACTTGCATCGTTCCATGTAGGCCAGTGCCCAACGGACACCGCTCTATTCATATCAAATCAAGTTTCCTCTGCATGGTTAAAGTGACATGGATAATAAAACATAGCACATCTGGTATAAACTCACCGTTTCATGTATGTTTAAGTTGCAATACAGCATGACGACAGGGCCCAGTGCTTGTTCAGCAGGCTGACCAGGTGGAAGCTGTTCAGAGGTCTTGTTGAATAATGCCTGCATGTGCCACGATAAAGAAACAATTACCAATACTCACTGTGAAATGTAAGGATATTGAGGGAAGAACGCATCTTCCCTCAATATCCTTATAGTCCACAGTCAACACGGACAGTTAAGACACAAACATACTCTTGTCTGTTGACGATGACGATCTTGACAAAGTTGTGAGGAAACACATTAGCAGTGTGCCGTGGAAGTATTAATCTGTAGCAGGATTAATAGATATATTCATGAAATCTGCATGAAATTGATTTGAACCCTTCTCTGTGCTGTGAGACATACACAGTAACTTAATGTGTACTGTGTGCGTGCGTGCGTGCGCTTCAGATAGCTTGCGGTGAAAGGACTCTCTTCTTCTCAACAGGAGGTCGAAGGACAGCCACGTGGGGAGGGTGATCCTCTCTGATAAGGGCCTCCACATCAAGATAGGGACCCAGGAGACTGAAGTCTGGAGTCACCAGCGAGAACCTCTGCAGGCCTCTATTCTTATCACATTTACATTCTGCTTTGATGGCACTGCCACTCATTTGTGCTGAGTGCAGTGCTCTACAGATTAAGCCGTGTGGCCTGTGCTTTATCCACGTCCACACGTTGGCTGTGTCCTCATAGGAGTGACCACTGACCACAAAGCATGTCACTTCCACACAAAATCTATTTTGTTGATGCTAAAAAATGACATGTCGTAGTCAAACTGCGGTAGGGTAAACACAATTTCACACTATACGTTGATTTCTTTAAAAGAGAAAATCATTCATGATGTTCCATTTTCTTTGCTTGTGCATTTGTCTTCTGCTATCAGGGAACTGACAATCTAGTCCTCCACCTAACACCAGCCATGTCCTTGGAAACACTCCAATAAGAGAAGAATAATAGCACTAGAACAATGGCATCTCGATATTTGAACACAAAAATCAATCAGATTCTGAGGGCTGAGATTAACACTCGTCGGATGTACTGTACTGTATACTGTATATGTCCGCGCCACAAAGTATTCAAGTTCCAGTGAAGACTAACACTGCAATACTTCAGCAGTGATCATCTCAGCGGTCAGCAACAGCGCACTAGCTCTCCCCAGTCTGCCAAGGCAGCCAAGTGTTGTCTGTGCGTCCCAGAGAGTGAAGGAGGCATCACAACACATCATGGCTGCTGGGTGGCAGAGTGGCAGCGCACAGCCTGTGCCAGCTCCACAGTACAGGCCCCCATGGGCATGCAGACGGGACGGACACTTAGATCACTCTCTTATGGGAATGGCGAGGGGGGGGGACTTTGTCTGCGTGTCGGACTCCTTGGGGAGGCACTGTGAGAGTGGAGTGGTTGTGCAGGTTGCCTGCCCAGAGGGTTGTTTTGCTGAGAGAAGCAGGGGTAAACTATACAGTAAGTGTGGGCCAGTGTTTTGGGATAATTTAGTCGTGTGGTACATTCCCCGCTGCTGCTGCTGCCGCCTTCTCCCTGGTGCGGAGCGCAAAAAGCAGTCCGCTGAAAACCCCCCCTCTCATCGCCATGGCACCCCAGGCCCTGGCGTGATTGACACCCTGTCACATTACAGTACTGGTGGAGAGATCGCGCCAAGGACTGATACTGGGAAGTGGCTGGGGATGTATGAACAAACTGACACAAACACGCACACACACCCTGAGGAGCTCCAACACACACCAGCTGCATAATACGAGTATATTTCAGCCTTGGTGTGAGTGTGTGTGTGTGTGAGTGAGTGAGTGAGTGAGTGAGTGAGTGAGTGAGTGAGTGAGTGAGTGAGTGAGTGAGTGAGTGAGTGAGTGAGTGAGTGAGTGAGTGAGTGAGTGTGTGTGTGTGTGTGTGTGTGTGTGTGTGTGTGTGTGTGTGTGTGTGTGTGTGTGTGTGTGTGTGTGTGTGTGTGCATCCTAGCGCGACAGGCAAAATATTTCCAGACACTGGGTAAGGTGCACAGAGGGGCGCAGATGTTTCACACATCATGTACTGTACATGTGCTTCAGACACCTGCTATTTTAGGCAGAGGGGTACTGTACAGCAGTAACCACTCCAATGACTCCTCCAGAGACTGAACATCCTTCTCCATACAGAGTAAGATGACTATAACCGATCGTTCCCCCCCAAGGGACAACTCTGTATAAGAACACGGCTAAGGTTCATGTACTGCCGAACGATAAGGCGGCAAAGAGGATTAAAAATAGATAAAAAGAAGTCCTCTGAAAAGAGTTAAATGTTGACATCATCCATTTGATCTCAACGTCGTGTTTAATAAAAGCAGCAGGGGGAGGTCCCATTGCTTTTCTCTCCGTTAGGGTTTTAATAAAAGATTGGGAAAAGAATGATCCGTCTTCGTCAGGGGGGGATGACTGCAGCACAGCTTGCAGCTTTAGATATCAGTACTGCTGAAATCGTGTGCAATGTCCTACTGTACATTACACAAATGTATTATTTTCCCAGTGTATATCCAATGTGTTCAATCTCTCTACCACCACCCAGACCACCACCAAGTGCCCTGGCCACCACTTCACCGCTGTGGGGACATCATTGCTGGCTTTCAGATACACCTGGCTGGGACTGATGCGAGAAGCCCTCATCCGAGCTCGGTCGTTTCCACAACCTTGAGTAGGTTACGGTAAGATACACTATACTTAGTCAAATCAGACCAGACCCTGTCCCCGAACTACACCCGAACTGAGCTCATGCTTCCTTTAATGCATGACGCCGCTTCGCATCACCTGGCGTAGGTAGGGCGCAGCGCGTGGAAGGAACCCGGTGTTGGTGTATTGTAGGGTGTAGTTTAAAATAATTATGCCAATTGTTACTTTTCACAAGATAACTTATCACGGCTGATATACAGCTAGTCTATTTATAGTGTGATGGTGTCGCTCACTGAGAACCACTCAAAAAGCTTGTACACTTGTACATCAGCTATTCTCAGCGAGCGACACTGTCGTATGACAGAGTTATAAGTTTAGCATTAGGTGGATGTCCGTTGGGCTCCGAGCCATACTCCAAGTAGAGCTTACTGTAAATGGAACTGTCACAGGGAACTGCTGCCAGCAGTGGACTGCCAATGTTTGACCACATGGGTGACTGTGACTGTGACCCAAGTGAAGGGACCGGGGCAGGGTCGGCATGCCAATAACATCTCAGTGTGGATGCCACACCACAACACATGTCAAATCCCATTCCCAACGGGCACCTGTCGGTCAAGGCCAACGGCCAACGGAAGATATGCTTGCCCTCCCAGAGAGCTATTTTCTTCTTGGTGGATGTCTTGATAATTAAAATAACCTTAGTTTTTTATAGGATTATTTGTTAGGTATTATATTTGAAAGTGTAACAATTATGACTATTTCACACACACACACACACACACACACACACACACACACACACACACACACACACAGTCAACCCAGTTTATATATACAGTCAATGAGAGCAACCCGTTACCATGATTTTCTTTATTTGTTCCCCTCAATTATCTGGCAGCTATACGTTTTGTGTAGGGTCAGGTCTGACGTCAAATCCCCATTAGAAAGCATCTGGGGTCCACTTTAAGGATTGATATTCATCCACCTCCATCTCTCATACTGAGAAGTGGTGGCTAATCTCTCAAGAGTTCACCCCCCCCAACCCCCTATTGGCCTTCTTTCCTTTTCCTTAACACCGCCCCCCCTCCCTCCCCCTCTCTTCCTGCCTTTCTTCCCTCCATTCCCCACTGGAGGCCTGCATTAAACATAAAGACCCTGCATGGATGAGTGCGTCAACAAATTACCACAGCCAATAAATGGGAGAAAATGATCTGGCCCTTCTATATGGCCATGTCTCTCTCATTTTTCCCTCTCTCTCTCGCTTCTTCCCCCCCCCCCCCCCCCTCCTCCACCTCTCTTTCCGTCCCCCGGCTCTGCAACACCCCACACCCTCTTCTCACTTACCTTTGGTGTCTTCCATAAGGTTATTGTCCAGCCTTTTAAATAAACATGATTTTAGCATTGGAATGAATGTCTCCTTATTGCATTTAGTTAGGGTGTCTCTCCTCATGCTTCACTGGTTGTATCAATCAACTCTGGGGGCCTCTGCGGGGAAAAAAAAGAAAAAGAAAAGGAGGGGGGGGGGGGGGGGGGGGGGAGAACCTCAGCTAATACACATTAAACCACTGCTGCTGTTGACCTAACCTTTGAGAGCGTCTCCTAAGGAGACACAGTGATATTTGCACTTAATAAAATTATGCCTACCAGGAGAATATGCCGCTGACATTTGCCATTTGTCAAGTTGAGGTGGCAGCAACGCTTTATGAGTCATTAGCTCTACAGTCAAGAGTCTCTCTGGCCTGTAGTCATCTGCCTTATCATTACATGAGAGGGCATTCATCTGTTTGGGCCACATTTCACTATTACATTGCACGAGCACACCATAGGAGCGTGCGTGTAGTGTATATAAGCCCCGGTTCTATCTTTTGTCTTGTACTGTATTCACTAGAGTTCAATGCATTCCTCTGTTATAATGGAGCCTTGCCAAACCACATTAGGGCTCAAGTGTTAACATTTGTAATTTTACACTCTGCAGAGACCTGGAGTGCATAAGACCTTTGGAGCCATAGAGGGCCTATAGCGGGGTGCATACGTGATACGTTGGTTAGACCGCTTCCGACATGCGCCGCCCACACACACACACACACACACACACACACACACACACACACACACACACACACACACACACACACACACACACACACACACACACACACACACACACACACACACACACACACACACACACACACACACACACACACACACACACACACACACACACACACACACACACCAAAAAATACAGAAACATCCACTTGAAATCTCCGTTTGTCCATGTCAAACAACAGAAGGCCTTGATCAGTAAGTCATTAATTCTGTTAAGACCTGCCAGTCTACAGTGCAGCTCGACCACCTGCAGCTGTCCTCGTCATACCGAAAAGCTGACACGCAACTTTATCTCAATACAACATCTTACCCTCATTACTGTGCACATGACAGCACTATGTTCATACAGTACAGTCTTTGCTAAACAGGGGATTGTTGGCACAATATCCTTGGATATTATCTATACATCTACTGTTTATAATTGCGGTTTTTTCTATCCTGTCAGTAAATGTCCAACTTGCATTGCTTCTGCTTAGAGTTGTGCATGTGCTCATTGCTCAGCACTTTTGTTGAAAACACACATAATCAGGTGTGTGAAGAGATCAATGCTTCTGAAACTTTGTGAACTATCCCACTGAGCAATTGTCTGCTTTTAGACGGTTAAATGAAAATGGGGTAAAAATAGTCTAAAAATGAATGTTTTTTAGCGGTCTAGGCTTATGTCGTTTCAACAGACGGTCTATATTTAGACCTTGATTAGCCAGGCTAATCAAGGTCTAAATATAGACCCAGGTGCGGGGGCAGCATGAAGGTTGGGTGGGGACGGACCAGGGCTCTTCCATAATGGATACAAATCATGCATGTTATGGTTATATTCTTGAAAATTGCAGCCAATCATGAAAAAAAGCCTATTACTTTAAATTGGACTACTATAGGGCAAATAGCCTACACATACTGTATAGCCTACAGAGCATATCAATAAGCAAATGATGTCATGTCCATTGTTCTGTCGTAGTAAACAACCAAATAAACCGGCTGTCGAGCCAGCCAATGGAGTGAGGCGCTCGGGGAGGGAGGAGCTCCTGCCTGAGCCGTTCACACAGGATGCGCATGCAGGGGCGTGCACACATAGACATCAAAGGGGGCTTCAGCCCCTGCCCTTTTACCCGTCTGTAAAACAACTTGCCCTTTCCAGACCCCGAATGCAGCGTTTACCGTTTACTACATGGTGAAAAGAAATGCAAATGCCACTCCTCTCCATGCCATACCGGAAGGCAGCATGAACCGTCTCCTGAACTGGAACACAGTATTTTTTTTTAAAATTAGTTTAGAAATCCATGTCTTATACACCGCATCTCCACTATAGCTAAAGCGTGCTGGGTTCCGCCCCGAAAATAGCTGATCTACGAGCTCTCAACGCGTCGCAGCGCGACGCGTTGTGAGCTTGTAGATCTGCTATTTTCGATATTTTTGTCCAAAAGTGCCCTCTTATACGGGATTTCAGCCCCTGCCCCTCTAACACTCTCTGCACGTCCCTGAGGAGGCGGATAGGCGGCGTCTTGCCGCTCAGCTTGGCGTCACCATCAGCGCAAGCGGCGAGCAAACGGGGCCAAAAATATAAACATATTGGCAACTATTTTCGTTTATATACTATTGTAATGGCCAACGCATTGCTTATAAGAACAAGCCAATGCGAACGGCTGGACAAGGAATTTTACTTTTAATGGCAGGTGCATACGTATGTACAACACGACCACAAATTAACTCAACATCAATGAGAAAAGCGAGAAGGGGTTCTCATAACAAACTAGTGCAAACTAGTGGCATCACAGTCATGTCACAGTGGGTTTTTTTTTTACCAAAACACACAATGTATCAACGTAAAATCTCAAATTAACACCATGACACATCACTACATCTAAAGTCTGATAACATAATCCCCAACATATTGTCATCATACTCAAATAACAACATAAACCACACATTTATACACTTTGAGCACAAGTCTGACAAGCAGTAAACCATGATGGCATTGTTTGCCACACGTCTGCAGAATGGCCTGTAACACTCCAGATCAACAGACCGATCAGCATGAGAAGCAGCTCACAAAACCCAAACATGTAAACTTGTAAAGCCATTCTAATGCAGCTGACTGATTTTGTTTGCGCCTGATGCCATGATGACACATTGAGGTTAGACAAACACACTCAATATTTGCGAGTCATGGTGACATGAGGGTGATGACCCCTGCAGCTGATGCTGATTGCGGTCGTAGGTATTCAGGTCACACACACACACACACACACACACGGGAGGACGACTGCAGTACGACGTGTTAGATGTGAGCGCACCAAAGGCACGCAAGCTTCTAGTGTTATATATAGGGGATAAGAGAGTCTGGGAACTCACCTTCTAGAAGAACCATGGAAATGTATGACAAGCAACATGGTAGCCATCATGTCTTAAGTTGCGCTCAGGCCAGGGACACTCGACTATAGAGAGGCTGCCTGGGAAACAGAAGGTTCAACAGTCTCCCCTAAGCAAGACACTTAATCCCTAACTGCTCCCCGAGGCGCTGCGCCCATACTACACACTGCTCCATGTTACTTAGGATGCAGGGTACCACATTTCACTGCATGCTGTATGCAAATAAATAAACAGTGACAAATATCACAAAGACCATATCTTAATAACTAACAATTCTAGATGTTGCGTCCTCAAAATGTGAGGTCGAAATGTGTGGCCGGAGCGCGTCTTCAGATATTGCGCGCTGCGATTGGCTGGAAGGTGTGTCATTCTGCGCTGTGATTGGCTGGAAGGTGTGTCAATTGTGACACATGAGACAATATAATTGGGGGGAGAGAAAGAGAGGGAGAGAGAGAGGTATGGGGGAGAGATAGAGAGAAAGGGGGGAGAGAGAGTGGAGCTGAGAGAGAGAGAAGGGGGACAGAGAGAGGGAGCAGACAGAGAGAGAGAGATAGGGATTGGATATGTCATATCCCCAAATGGGTATGGACTAGTTATTTCTAATTACAATAATGACGACAAGCGTTGATGCAGCGTTGAAATAGGCCTACCTATAATTAGGCCTTTTGTAGTACATAATCAGAAGTGACACAACTGACTCAACTCCTCGCAACCAAACGGTTGCGAGTAGACGCATGTAGATTGGAACTTGGATCGACTTGCGTCGACATGCGCCACGATGCGCCAACGTGCAACAGGACATGTCACACCGCTGGGACGAATGCTAAAACCGCTCTGTTGCGTCTCGCCCGATTGCTGTGGTTTGGGCTTTACAAGACAACGAAAAAAGCACGAGCAGGCCCAGTTGATCTTCATTTTGGATCAAGAAGCAAGCAAGAGGAAAGATCTATGCAACTATGGAGGAGGGTTAATTATTGGGACAGACAGGAGCAGGGCCAGATTTACAGACAGACAGACAGACACTAGTCACTGTGCATGGTGGGCTTTAGACTGGATTATTTCCACAGCTCCCCCACAACACAGCAGGCACTGTCTGCAGTGCACACAGCAGAGCAGAAGCTCTCAATGTTTTAACCATAATACAACTAAATATACAACAACTAAACACAAATGAAATGGCGCAAATGATGTGCGAACATTTGAGCTGTGGACGACGGTTTATAGAACACACCATGTGACAACAGCGTTCTCTTTTAATTTAATTAACAACGACACTCTGAAATCAAACGATGTGTAAGGGGGTGGGGGGAAGAACCTCACAAACTGTAAGTCGTCCGTTTGTAGTGTATAGTTGTAACAAGTTATGCCATTCTGCGGCCAGTGGGGGTTACTGTATCCCTGCATCTCCATCCCCCAATCCAGGGCTTTTATATGGCTTTGGGTCCGAGGCTCCCACTGTAATAACTAGGTAGGACACAGCGGGAAGGGGTGGGGGGGGGGCGATGACAGATACATACATTAAAATCTTCCGCCATTTCCAGAGGCAGGGGAGGGAAACACGAGCAGGCAGGGAATGACTGAGATTAAAGGCAATCTTTGATCTCCCCAATAGGATGAGGGGCCATGTTTGGATGCTCATTGAGTTGGGGAGGAGGGTGGTGCATGGCGGTGTGTGTGTGTGTGTGTGTGTGTGGGGCGGTTGTTCTTTTGTGTGCATTCACAATGTCCCATAGCACACAATGAGGGGGTCCCAGGAAGGAGACTACTCAAACTTGAGATTGACCTTTTGTAGTGTGTGTGATGTTTTTTTCTTTTCTTCCCATTTGTTGGTGTTTGTGTTTTTTGAAGATTCTATTGACAGGTACAAACTCCCAGAATGCCATGGCATGATATCAGGGTGTTGCTGCATGGACAGGCAAGCGCACCCCTTTCATGCCAACAGTATGCAAAGTAGTTATAATATATTTCTCACCTCACTCATTTCTTTTCCATTTGTATTTTTGAGGGGCGCTAGCCCCTCCAACATCCAGCTTTTAGTTACCGTCCAGAAATGACGTCTTAAACAAACATTAAATTCCCATTGACAATGAATAATGGGGAATTTTACGTCATATAGTGTCTGAGCAAGTAGGCATAGTGGCTATTTCACGTCATGATGATGTACGATGATAAGAGTGCCCCTCTTCACACGGTCTGACTACATTGCCTATACTCATAATGCCACAGCCATTTATGTCCCTTCTCACACACACAACCACAATTCTTCTATACATTTGACATAATGACAGACTTGCGAAACATGACATTATAAACTAAATGTCTCCCTGAGTGCTACAGTCACATATATGGGTCAGAAAAAATTAGCTCCCTGTGTGACCTATGAGATTACAGTTTGTCTTTCCTTCCTCTCTTATTAGTCATTCTGTACTACAGTATTGTTTATTAGTTTGAGCTCAGCACCCCCTGCAGGCGGCCTTTGCGCCCTGCGTATAATGTCCTTGCCCCTCTCACATAAAATGCCTCTCACTCGAAACCCTTTTTGCCGCAATTAGAGGCCTTTCTACTTTGATTGTTGGGTAATTGAATTGGTTTGAGCTCTTATGATTTCCTTTTCGAATATGCCACTCGTATTCCATGCTTGGCTCCAGATCAGAGAGAGCCCGTCTCCCCAGTAATTAAAGAAGGCAAAGCCAGGTGTAGATCTGGGACAGCTAGGCAACCATAGCCACAGATGAATGGAACTGATTAGGTGTTTAGTGAAAATGAGAATTTCTGGCTCAGAGACAAAGTGCAATCTCATTGGTAACAAAGCCTGAGAATTATTTTTTCCGCATTCTCTTTCACAAACAAAGCCCGGTCTCAAAAGTCAAGTGGCAAAAAGAAAACGGAGCTTGAATAGACAGCGATTTGAGAAATATCTCAACCACAAAACAGGCAGTATAGTTTTAACCATTTGGAACTAGTTGATCAATCACAATGCGACACTCTGCAACATGTTGTGAGCTTGTAGATCAGTGTTTTTCAACCAGTGGTCCTTGAGAGGATTCCTGGTCCCCAGCTAAAGGATGGAGAGTTGGTAACCAAATGGACCCTTATAGATCTTTAACTCTTGAGTGAAAAAATGTCTACACAATTAGAAAATGTAGAAGAATTGTTATTTTCGTTTGCCTGTTATCTCTCCTAAATACAGCATATGTGGACAAAAACAAAAAACTCTTTCGTTTTGGTTCTGAGAGACTAAACCTCATCAAATGGTGGTCCGTGGCTAAAGTTCTGAATAAATAGTGGGCCCTGGTATCAAAATGGTTGAAAACCACTGTTGTAGATGAACGTTTGCCTATTATAACATACCTAGAATACAGTTCATGTGGTCAATACAGTACAATTCTCTGTGGCAAATCAATATATCCTAAATAGTTTATTAGATCCCAAAGCATTTTAAATAAACACAGACGTACAGTATGTGACGTGTGTTGGCTAATTGGAAGGGTGGTGAAGTGGTGGATTGGCACATTGGTTTTATTTTTGTTTCCTTTGTTGAGTGACAGCTGTGCTCAGGTCAAGGTCACTGTACTCAAGCCAAGAGACTGAGTGGGAAATTAGACTTTTTCTCTCTTCGTTGAGACCAAATGGATTTTAATCAACACATAATGCCAGTTGTTAATTGCTTTAGCTGCCTGCTGCTAAAATAATTTGCTATTTTTTTATTGTAGTAGTAGCCATCTGTTTCAAAACATGGGGACAAGATTAGGCCCCGGTCCTGGGGCGGATGTTGACATGAGATACAGGCGGCTAATTTGCACCGGCACCACCTTATTTATGAGGCCAACAATGTGTGGGAATGGTGGGGAAAGATGTTATGTTAACCCATTTTGACCTGAGATCAGATTTTAAAAATGTCTTCTACATCCTGACAGTTTTCTGAAAAAGCTATGTTTCAGTCGTTCTTTGATTCTTCAAAAATAGCAGACCTACAAGCTCGTAGCGCGCCACTGAGCTTGTAGATCTGCTATTTGTCAATAGCTAAAGCATAACATAATGCTAACACCAAAAGGGGTTCCCGCCCCAAAATGGATTAAGGGTTGAAAATGTGTAGATTCTTATTAACATTTAATAATGTCAAACAGAATACACTTAGATACAAGGACTAAAATGAGTTGCCTTAGTTAAAAACACAATATAAAAATATATTATTGTATCCACATAGAATGTGCAACTGTGCAACTGTACATCCCCCCCCCCCCCCCCCCCACACACACACACACACACCACCACCACCACCATTTATTTTGAAAATGAATAGAAGACAGTCATGGTATCTTTGAGACAGTTGATTGGCCTCAAGGAACAATGACACCCCTTATGAGGTAGAGCTGGTAGACCCTTCTCTAACCCCTGTGTGCATTCAAGGCAGCAGCAGACACTCTCTAAATTATGTCTGTAAGAGGCAGTAGGATCTTCAGTGTGAGAATAGACCTTGCCTTCCCTTCAACCCCTACATTCAATCTAATCAGTCCCACTGTTAGGACTCACATTAGAGGCTGAAGAATTTGACTCTGTTCTTGCTGGGACCCCATCGGAGCAGAGTCATGAGGGCCAGTGTCAAGAGGCCAAAATGTTCTCTCCCTGTAATTAATGGTCTTCTAGTGTTCCCTTCACTCAGCACTCTATTGTGGTATGTATTTGTCTTCTTGACTTAACATTAATTCTCGTGTGTGTGTGTGTGTGTGTGTGTGTGTGTGTGTGTGTGTGTGTGTGTGTGTGTGTGTGTGTGTGTGTGTGTGTGTGTGTGTGTGTGTGTGTGTGTGTGTGTGTGTGCGTGTGTGTGCGTGTGGCTTGCTTTTGCTGCTGGTGAAAAAGAGTCTCAGGTTGTATATGACAGTGCCTCTGTTGCTAGGGTTTGGAGGAGACATCTCATCAGGAGGGTGGCCAAGCCCATATAAAAGCCATCATGTGCTTTAATTACAGGTAATGTCCGCTCGCACCCCACTCTCATGCTCTCCCTCTGCTCTCAAACACTTCTTCCCTAATTACCAAAGTGCCTCAATTAGGCCCTAAATAAGCATCGGACACGCACGCAAGTGAGAGATGGGCAAATTACAATGGGCGAGGGTAAAAACAACAGGCCCCTGCAAGAGCCACGCGATGCCGAGGCAATTAAAAGACAAAAAAAGTGTTCCGCCATGCAGGGCAAAAATGAGAAAGGACAGAAAAAAGCCCTTTGATGAGCCAGTTCGGAGCTAAGTGAAGCTGAAGAGGGGACAGTCCAGGGGAAGGACGAAGGAGAAAAGGGGAATTAAAGGCAGTTGATTGGCAAGAGTGCAAGACAAGAGGACTGATGTCACACTGTTTCCCTACAGGACTGTGCGCCGAGTGGGGGCCCGGGGGCCGGGGTGTGCTTGGACACTATTGTCAAGAGACAGAAATGTGTGAGTAAGTAGATGTCCTACAGGCAGCCAATTCTCTGAGCCCCCCCCCCCCCCCCCCCCCCCCCCCCCCCCCCCTCATTAAGGGTGACCAAAACCGGCTGCAGCCCTAGTCCATTAGTAAATTCTAATATAAACCAAACGACACTGTCAAACTACAAAGATGGGCAACATTGAAGAACACATGGTATTACAATGAGGGAGATCTTACAGTGCAACAGTATGTGTATCTAGCATAATGTGCACTGCACCTGTCCTGTCCTGTGTGTGTCAGTGGCAGCGCCTGCCAAATGTTTCGTGGGCGTGGGGAAATTTGCGACGATGACTGACGTGACCCAAGTAAAGAATAAATCATATACACACAGTCACACACCTAACCATATACTACATTATAAACTACACTATACAATGGCAAGTTGGGTGACAGCTGACTGTCAGCCTCCCTCCCTCCCCCAAATAAATATACAATCAAATTAAAATACAAATTATATAAAAACACAAATATCCACACAAATAATCTTCTGCATCTCTGTCTGTCTCCACAGCAGTGGGTGACTGCAGTATCAACTGAAGTATATCATGTTCATCTTGTCCTATGGGCTGTGGACTCACACTGACCTCACGGCTATAAGCCACTTGAGCTCATCAATATCCACAGCTGGCGCCTCGCAGACCACAAGGACTGTCAATGTCAATCAGGACGGGCAACTCACAGCGGGACCGCTCTCTCCTGTAGGAGAGCATGTTAAACAAGCAAAATATTATTGGTGAAAAGAAACGTATTAAACAAAAGCCAAAATACTACAACATTGACTAAACTTAAATGAATTGCACCACACTGTAAGTTGGCTACTGCAGTAGTCAACAGCAGTGAGTAAAAGCAGAGGTTGGGCAGAGCAACGCATCGAGTTCTCCAATCTCATTTAATGTGTAAAGGTAACTACCGGTATTAAGCATTGTCCAGGAGATGGCAGTATCGTCCAGGGTAGTAACCGCAATGATGAGGGTTGTTTATATAGAATTCAATGATTAGTAACACCTGCCCATCCAATTACCTCCTTTGTTAGCTTTCTGAAAATCTTGTGTCTAATGCACAGGAAACATCAGAAACAAAGCAGCCTGTAGACTACACTTGAAACCGTGGAGAGGTTGATGCCAAGTTCACCCCGCATCAGTGACAGAGGCATGCTGGGAAAGTGGGACAGGGAGATTGAGATGGTGGTGATGATGGATGGGGACACCTACCTAGACCTGGAAGTGCACCCTGTCCCTAAAAAGGGAAAAGTGTTTTTCAGGTAGGACAGTCTACTGATCAGCAGTGGTGTATACAGAAACAATGTACATTGATCATACACTGTACTGTACACTGTACAATAAACACTTATTAGAAAGGACAGACATTATTGACACAATAAACAAAGAGAATACAAGAGAACAAAGGCAAACCTTTTTTTATATATAAGCAGCTGTAGAAACTATACTTTCGAGTTGTTAAAATAGCTTCTGCTCAGTATATTGGAACTCCCATCTGTTTTTCATGGTTTATGGTCTTTCATTGAATGCTCTCCAAACGAGATGTAAACAGTATAAAATTAGTAATGGTAGCAGCTTCCCGCCTTCCCCTGCAACGAAGAAAAGCATCCCTCCCTCTCATGGCCATAAAATCACAAAGATAATCAGCTCCATGAACACCAAAAGTGCCTGCATAGAAAGTCTTCCCGCTGCAGTAAAATGCCTGGGTTCTTCTGTACGCAAAAACAAACTTCTCAAAAAGAAATGTCTGAAATCACTCCCTCACTATGGATTTATAGGAGGGGAACATTGGAGGAAATCTTCCTTATTGGGCTTTTCTACTTTTATTTGGATAGTACAGTGTACAAGGGTGACAAGAAACAGGTAGAGATGGGGGGTGACAGGCAGCAAATGTCGTCAGGCTGAGGAATCAAACCCACGACTCGTCAGGCTGCATGTGGGATGCGCCAGTGACATGCAGAGTCTGTCGACGGTTTTAAGAAAATTGTTAAAAACGTATTTATTTCGTCAGCACTTTATTTTATGATATATTTTTACTTGATTTATTTGCATCTCAATGTTTTACCTTCTATTGTTTGTTTCATGCCCCGTTTTACCTTGTTGTACAGCACTTTGTAACATTGTTTCGAAAGTTGCTCTATAAATAACATTTACTTACTTACTTACTTACATAGCCGCTCTGTACAAAACGGAACCTTACGGGTGCATTTGGTTACATTTGTATAAACTCTTGAGTTATTCTGCCGAGTGTGAATGTGAATGAGTCGCAAAACCCGGCCCAACAGATGCAAATATCAACCTCTGTGACTGTGAGGTGTGATGACAAGTAACAGTTTAGGACAGGTTTCCACAGGGCAGCGACAATATAATATTACGGGCCTGCTGTACCTCATGCTATGACTGCGTCTACTGACACTGTGTGTGTGTGTGTGTGTGTGTGTGTGTGTGTGTGTGTGTGTGTGTGTGTGTGTGTGTGTGTGTGTGTGTGTGTGTGCGTGCGTGTGCGCGTGGCAGCATGGAGCCTTTACCTCCGGCTGAGGGGGGTTTTCCTGGTTGTTAGTGTTGTGGTCTTCGCTGGGCATGGTGGTCTCTATGCTGGGAGGGTTGAGGACGCGACTGAGCTCCTGCTGCTGGCTCTTCTTCAGGCCTTCGATGATGCTGCACGGCTGCTGCTGTTTCTACAAGTGCATGCAAGAGCCTCTCGAACGCACCTTCTTCACACAGTGTGAAGAAGTATGAAGAAGGTGCGTTCCGACTGAAAGATAAAATATTTGTTCGAGCAGCGGTGTGTTTACACATAAAGTCAAAGCAAAAAACACGCCTTGGCGCGATGTTGCATTGAGTGGCAGGAACGCAGCGTTCCATCACCTCGGTGTCTTCACTCCAGCTGGAACATCCCACCTGAGGCGATGTTCGCTTCCCTCCATCAACGTTGACATTTTTGGTCTTCGGTGGGAACACACCTTGAGTGTTTGGCATAAAAACCTCCCTGTCTGCCCCAGACAGGGAGGTCAGGAGGTCATGCCAGACACTTCACAGGGATCGATAATAGTTTAGTAAATAATTACATAATGGGACAAAAATTGCAGCCAATGCACTTTTTGTCCAACATCCTTGGAAAAGCTTCCAAAGTAGTAAGACCATAAGTTGAACTACTTCTGTTTCTGTAACAGCACATCTCCTGAGGCAGCGAGGGCCGTTAACCTCTTCATCATGAGTTCAAGTCATTAAAATATAATTGAACTTGTGTCCCATAGTGGAGATTTACTTTTAAACGACTAAACCCTATAGGCTATACTTTGTTGACTGCGGTCCCCCAGGATTATAAACTAAATTAATTGCACCACATACTGTGGCTGCTGCTGAAGTCGACAGCAGTGAGTCAAAGCAGAAGTTGGGCAGAGCAACGCATCGAGTTCTCCAATCTCCATTTATTTAAATGGTTGATGTGGGGGAAAATAATAATAAATTAGAACGGCACTCTGTCGAGTGCCTACTTGCTTGTTGCACACTAGTAGGCCATTTATGGCCTACTAGTGCGTAAGCAGAGCGTGCAAGTACTGTCGACCGCTACAAACTGTCAAATATCAGCTTCTCTGTGAAGGAACTTTTGAAATGTTGAATTAGCTATTTGCTATATTAGCTATTTGCTACCTACGTACTTTATGCAAGTAAAAAAGTAGTATTATGAAGTATGGTACAAGTTTCTATCTATAAAAGAAATAGTTTTATCGATTTAGAATTATTCTGGATCCCTTTTTAGTTTCTCAAAGAAAAATAGGTATATAAGGTATATAAACTGAAATAAAATATGTTATCACGTATACAGTATAATTATTTATTTTAAATTGTCAATGGCTTTAAATTGACTTAATCTTGGACTATAGTGATATTAATACTAAATGCCTCTGTGTATGTATGTAATTTGTAAGTTGATTAGCGGTATACTGTGGTTACTTTGCGCCACTTTTGATGCGTATGCACCGTCCCAGCATACGTCAGGGTATAACTGGTATAACTAGCTCTCAATGATGACGTAATAAAGATGTGGATTAAAGGACCCAATGCCAGAGTGTAATTGGTTTTCGATGGTGACGTATTGACGATATGTTTTAGTGTCGGGAGGATTAAAGGTAATGCTCCCTATGTATACATGTATGTAATCTGGCACCACTGCCGTATCAGGCATTAGTCATTACATAATTTGCTGGGACGGTGCATACGCATCGAATATCGTCCTGGGTGAAACTAGTACTTGCCCGCTCTGCTTGCACAAGTAATAATAAAAGAGATATCTGTAAATGTAACTATTAAGCATTTGTCCAGGAGATGGCAGTAGCATCCAGGGTAGTAGAAGGACATTGACGCAATGATGAGGGAGGCCCTCCTGTTTCTGTAGTGTGAGGAAGCACGATGAACAAGTACACCCCCTGGACATGACGCTGGTATGTCGCAGAGACTTACCCCAATCCAACCCTTGAGCCAAGCAGGGGGGCACTGAGTCTTTGGTATGACCCAGCCGGGTGATCAAACTGGGCTGAAATTCTAAACACAAGGCCACTAACACTGTATGTAAACGATGCTACCTCTTAAGCACCCAATGTCTATTTTATACTTTCAACGGTGTTGGACAAAAATAGCAGCGCAATTACAAAAATAAAGAATCAAATACAAAATGAACATTTCTGAAAATCTTTCAAAATGTTTGACAAATGACATAGGGCCGCCAAGTTGAAAGTTAACTGACAGATTTAAAGTGAACATAAGGAAACATCAGAAACATCAAACAAAGTAGCCTGTAGACATCACTAGAAACTATGGAGAGGTTGATCCCAAGTTCATCGTACACCAGTGAAGAGAAAGTTCACCCTGTAAGTGCAACCTGTACTTAAATTGAGTATTTGTATTTCTGGATACTTACTTTCACTCCACTATGTTTCAAAGACAGTCCACAACATTTCTAAGGGGAGAAAACAAAAAAACAAAAAACATATGAATTGACCGCTTTTCAAATCTTGTAGGGGAAATAGCAGATCGATGAGTTGTGAGCTTGTCGAAGTATTGTTATTTCTTGAATATGTCTGTAGTAATATTTCCAGTAATTTGTATCTAGTATAATTATACTCTGACTCAAATCCTGGAGTTGAGTTCTTTGTCGACCACTGCTGCTCAGAGAATCCCCATTTTGAGCAGGGTTCATGTTTGTGTTAACTAGGCAAAAATGCAGACCTGACTTTACTTTTCCTTGTTTCGTCAGTAATAAATAGACAATGTCAAATACCGGTTGTTGACAAATGGAAGTGCAGATGTTGACTGCTGCTTGCCAATATTTTTGTCTGAAAAATATACACATATTCATGTTGATTTAGATGCCTAGACACCGTAGGCCTTTATTAGAATAAGTCAATACTTTATATAAAGGAAATACTTTATGTATATTTTACAAAATATATCATGTATGGTTTTTTTCCACCTCATAAGATAGATGCAACATATAACCTTTAATTACATTCACAGTCATGATTTGAATCTATATCTTGCTTTCATTTGCTTGGTCCAAAGAACAAGACTAAAGATTAGATTAAAGATTAAAGTATAAAGTGTGTACAGTATATGAATATATAAATTATACAATAAACACTTAACATTAGAACAGACAGATATTATTGGCACAATAAACAAAGTGAATACGAGAACAAAGACAAAGTTTAGATATCTGAAATAAAAGCAGCTGTAGAAACTATACCTTTGACCTGTTAAAATAGCTTCTGCTCAGTATATTGGAACCATGTTTTATGACAAACATGGTTTATGTTCCTTCATTTAATCCTCTCCAAGCGAGATGTAAACAGTATAAATGTGTATTGGTAGCAGCTTCTTAGTTCATTCCTTCCCTGCAAAATATTAAAGCATCCCTCCCTCTCATGGCTATAAAAATCACAAAGCAAATCAGCTCCATGAACACCAAAAGTGCCCGCATAGAAAGTCTTACCCACCGCTGTAAATGGGTTCTTACGGTATGTACGCAAAAAACAAACTTTGCTAAAAATCTCCTCTGCCGTGTCTGAAACCACTCCCCACTCACTATATACAGTACAGTAGTGCACTATAGTGATTAGGGACCACTCTGTATTTATGAAGAGGATCATTGGAGAAAATCTTCTTTATATATTTTTTAATATATATTTTGGGCTTTCCTGTGTTTATTTGGATAGATGGTGAGACAGTGAGTGACACGCAGCAGAGGTCGTCAGACTCGGGAATCGAACCTACGACTCGTCAGGCTGCATGTGGGATGCGCCAGTGACAGAGCCGCTCTGTAAAAAACTGACAACCTTACTGGTCCATTTGGTTACATTTGTAACTCTTCGTGTTCAGTGTGAATGTGAATGAGTTGTTGATTTCGGAATTCGGACACAGCCCTAAAGTATTCTCTCTCTCTCTCTCTCTCTCTCTCTCTAAACCCCGACAGATACAAACATCAACTCTGAGAGGTGTGGCACGCCTCCCTCTCTAATTGCAATTGACATCCTCGCCACTTTCGTCGCTCTCCACGGTCAGCTGACGCGTCCACCACTTCTTCACCTCCGACCCCGAAGACGCCTCGTCGTTGACCGTTGGGTTCATCTTACACACAATCGATTTGACACTGGCCCGACCTGCACCGAACACACATAGGCACGCACGCACACACAAAAACATGCACGCACGCAGAAATAGACCATATATAGATTTACAATTATAATTACAACACAGGAGAAACAATCCTGGCTGCAAGGATAGAAGTGGGCCCCCAAATAATTTAATATAAATATGTATTATAATAAAAAATATATTTAAATAAAATTATATAATAAAAATTATGGCAAAACTAAACAAACGACATGGTATGTTTTCTGCAAAACCTTGGGAAATTAGTTTTCCTTCTGCTTGTGATAAATAGGAACTTAAAGAATATTGATAAGGGACAGAACACAATCGATTGATTTATCATTCAAAATAACATGCTCTGACAACACCCATCTGACAACAAATGGCTGTAGTGTTAAGTGGTCAGATGGGTGTGCCGTGAACCGATTTTCAAGTGGACCCAGATCCAGAAAAGGTTATGATGAACCACTGTACATTCATTTTGTTCTTTTGATTCGGTGAACGGGAACAAACTTGGTCACTTCCTCAAAAGCTACAATATCATTCCTGGAGTCATTTAGTTTCCTCCATGTGGAATGCATGGTGTCACGAGCTTCAGTCAGTGAGTTGCACAAATACAAACGTATTGACTGACTGGCTGAAGAGAGACGTTCCTCTTTCATCATTGGAATGAACTACGTGAGGAGAGCGGAATCGAAAGTACTGAATGGTGAACAAATTATTGGAACAGTCTTCATTTTCACAGCAAATATACATTTTATTGTGACGGTAGGTCGCAGATTACTATGAAAACCTGCAAAACCTGTCAATCAGTCACGCCTCGTGACACGCTCCATATATGGCTGTCTCCATACTGTCTTAAGGCCTATTCATAGTCTGGATTTTCGGTGGTAAGGTGACCACCGCTCCGGTGGTGAGCTGACCACCGGATCTGAAATAACGTTGAGCGGTGGTGAGTAAAAAAAGAGAGCAGGGCTGGAGCGGTGGTTTGCTCTTCACCGCGGCTCGTGACGTCATGTTGTAGTTCGGTGGTCACCCCACCACCGTAAATCCAGACTATGTATGAGCCTTTACTGGTTTAGTTTTAGTCATAGACTTCTGAATAAAACAATTGATCTACATTTGATTTAGTCGACTAAAATGTATTTTCGCAGGCAAATAATGCCAGATTTTTGGATCGGCTACCAAGAATAGCCGATCTACAAGCTATTTTCAGAGCGTGACACCCAAGCGCAACCAAGTGTAGAGATGCGCAGGAGCTGGGATTGATCCACAGTCTCCCACTCGCCAGATCGACAAACAGCCTGTCGTGGCAGTAGGGCTGAGCCCGATTGGCAGGGCTGTTGTGGGCCGGGTCTTGGCTGAGTGCTACAATCAACCCCCCCAGTCTTTGGAGCACGTCCTCGCCCTTCACACTAAATGCCGCACACAACGTCCCTCATGTCCCTCACGCAAGGATCCCCATGCTCCAAGTCCTGCCGACTACGCCAGATTGTGGTGATGCGCAGGAGTGGGGATTGAACCCCAGTGTCCCATGCACTCACCAGACCTGTCTTGCCAATAGTGGACTGTGTCTTGGCTGGGTGCTACACAAGCATACTGTAACTTGTCTCAGTCCTACTGAATCACTTCTCCACTCTCTTCTCCCTCTCTAACATTTTCGCCTAGCTATTATTTGTCCCCATCCATTACCGCAGCACTGACCTGCTGGCAGCCGCCACTGTCCCAGCTTCCTCTGTGGTCGGCCCAGGTCTGAGGAGTCCTGCCGGTAGCCTCCTCTGTCAGACAGCGTTGGGCTCAGCAGCTGCTGGAGGCCGCTCAGCTAAACACAACGGAAAGAAAGGCGGTTCACTACTTACACCTGCGGGTTATTATATCGTTGCTGTCGGGCAGAAACCTCATATCTCTGTACCATTTCAACGTTTTTTTTCTCTCTGTAAACTAATGTCCTACTTTGTCATACTATAAAAAAAAATCAAAAAAAAGATCTACAAGCTCAAGTTAAAGTGGAAATGGTTATGGTTAATAAATATTTAAGCAATGAAAAATATTAACAGAGAGCGTGACTAAACTACATTGGATCCATTGGAACATGGGTTATTTTTTCCATTTCCTGAAAAGTAACAGTTTTGACAGGTTTCCTTTCCACCCGACAGGGACAATATCACACGCCTGCTGTACTGTACATCAAGCTGTGAGTAACGGTCTACTGGCTGTGTGTGTGTGTGTGTGTGTGTGTGTGTTCGTGCGTGCTTGGCAGCATGGAGCCTTTACCTCCGGCTGAGGGGGGTTTTCCTGGTTGTTAGTGTTGTGGTCTTCGCTGGGTATGGTGGTCTCTATGCTGGGAGGGTTGAGGAGGCGACTGAGCTCCTGCTGCTGGCTCTTCTTCAGGCCTTCGATGATGCTGCACGGCTGCTGCTGTTTCTACAAGTGCATGCAAGAGGCATGCGGTGTGTGAAGAAAGGTGCGTTCCGACCCGAAAGATAAAATATTTGTTCGAGCGGTGTCGTTACACATGAAGTCAATGCTTCGGTGGGAACACACCTTGAGCGTTTGTCATAAAAAAACTCCAGACGTTTAGACAGGAAAGGTTTTACAAATTCAAGTTTGAGAGAACGTGTAGGAAGTGTATAGTATTGTTTCAGCATTGTCATTTAGAGCAGGGGTAGGCAACCTTAGGCACGGGTGCCAACATTGGCACAGGGGAGGGTGGTCACTGGCACAAGTGTGAGTCTAGAGAGCTAATTTATTTTCAAATTAAATAGTAGTCAGTTAAACTGCATCTATATACACATTACGTCCTGCACATACTTCTACATTCATTCAGACTCCTCTCACTCTGACTGGGGAGAGACTGCGTTTGGGAGATTACTTCTCTCAGAGTCCAATGACCATTACATCCTAATGTATTAACAAAAGACAATAATACGGCAAAATGAAAACTTTATGTCAAAAAGGTTGCCGACCCCGCTGGTTTAGAGGCTTTGAACGTAACAATTTCATTGTGCAGACTACTGATTGCGGACACCACACGTGTTTCCAGGAATGCGTTTGTAGACCGTGTGTGGCATGTGTGTGTGTGTGTAATACACGTGCATGTTGTCATGAGGAGATATTATGTGCAAAGTGTACCTGTGGGTGGGTGTTTGTGTGTGGAGGGAGGCTCCTACCGTACGGATGCGTTTTAGGGTGTTTGTGTGTGGTGGAGGATCCTACCGTCCGGATGCGTTTTAGGGTGTCTGTGTGTGGAGGATCCTACCGTACGGATGCGTTTTAGGGTGTCTGTGTGTGGAGGATCCTACCGTACGGATGCGTTTTAGGGTGTCTGTGTGTGGAGGATCCTACCGTACGGATGCGTTTTAGGGTGTTTGTGTGTGGTGGAGGATCCTACCGTCCGGATGCGTTTTAGGGTGTCTGTGTGTGGAGGATCCTACCGTACGGATGCGTTTTAGGGTGTCTGTGTGTGGTGGATCCTACCGTACGGATGGGTTTTAGGGTGTCTGTGTGTGGTGGATCCTACCGTACGGATGCGTTTTAGGGTGTTTGTGTGTGGTGGAGGATCCTACCGTACGGATGCGTTTTAGGGTGTTTGTGTGTGGTGGAGGATCCTACCGTCCGGATGCGTTTTAGGGTGTCTGTGTGTGGTGGAGGATCCTACCGTCCGGATGCGTTTCAGGCACTTCTTGAGCCACATGCGAATGGTCTGTTTAGCCACCTCTTCTTCTATGGTGTACTCCAGCTGTTCCCTGGCCAGCAGCTCCTCCACCTGGAGAGACTTCCTGATGTCCACCGAGCGGTACGACAGCATACTGCGGAACGCAAAGCAACGCACAGTTAACCCATTCTCACCTGAGATCAGATTCTAAAAAGGTCTTCTACATCCTGACAGTTTTCTGAAAAAGCCGTGTTTCTATGTCAGTCGTTCTTCGATTTTTCAAAAATAGCAGACCTACAAGATCGTAGCGCGCCACTCGGTGGCGCGCTATGAGCTTGTAGATCTGCTATTTTTCAATAGCTAAAGTATAACATAATGCTATTTAGTATGCCCTTTTGGTCAAAACCATGGACAACTCCCTAGATTAGAAGATACGAGGCATTCTTTCTGAGCCGTAAAAAAGGAAGAATCAGAATTTCCATTTTTTTGTTTGATATCAATAAAAAAGCGCTACGACGTGTGTGTACACGTCCCCCGGAACCAACGGTTGGATTAGATATGACGTTGCGGTTTGTACGCGGTCCTACGGTCTGAATGGGTTAAAATGATGATGGAATTATAAAAATTTCTTTGCCATCCCGTATATATTTCCTACGCTCAGATGAACGCACACCTGAGCACATCGTGGAAGGTGACATCAGCTCCGTTGTGTAGTCTCTCCATCTCGTAGCACATGTGTTTGAACAACAACTTGTCCTTGTCCAGATCCACCTCTAGCCGACCTCTGAGTAGACGGAGCAGGAACTTCACTTTCGACGTTGGGATCAGACCCTGGTCATGAAAGGGTCACAGGCACGAATGATGATTGAATGATGATTGACTCTGCTGCCCGTCTACTGTGACTTGGCCAGAACTGAAGAAAAGATTCAACACGGCAGGACACCGCCAATTAACATTTTATTGAACCAGCAGATGAAAAGTGGCTCTGAGTGAGATTAGGGTCTTTCACCACTCCACTCATCCTTTTGAGCTGTGACTGTAGGCCAGGGCTATTACATCCCGATGATAATTATAGACGTGGTGCGTGGATAAGTCGTCATTTCCCCCATTTCCTTCCATTACGACTAATTCCTTTTCACCTCTTATTTTGACTCCTTTTTGTGTCTAGTCTAGACCTTCCCTTTACATGCAACGTCTTGTCCCGTTACACCTCTCTCCCTCTGCTCTCACCTCTCGTTTGTCGTCGACCATGTTCCAGATGATCTGGAAGTGTCTCAGGTCATTGTAGCTCAGCAGCTGGTCCTCCTCCGTTGAGTAGAACAGAGAGAAGTTCTCCACAATGATGGCTGTCACAACCCGGGGAAGAAAAGGATACGCATAAAAACACTCTTTAATTAGTAGCACATACTGCAGGAATGCCAGCTGTAGTCAATTGTCGCACAAACCATCTGGAGGCGTACTAGATGATTAGCGCTCATGTCAGACTCTGCATGAGACTGTTCTGAGACTTCTGACTATAATCGTGCCATACCGGGATAAATAATCGTCTGGCACGATGACAAATGTGATATGAGTTAGTGGCCAGGCTAATGGTGTTCTGGATGAGAGCTCCCAATAAAGTGCTCATATTGAAATGATTTGTTCCAGCTAAAATTAAAAACATTAGATGTAAAGTACAGTAACCCTTAGGGTACCCTTAGAATACCCTTGGTACTGTCATGACGCTCACCTCATCATCCAGTGCAGTCACCTACATCGACAGACACGGTCCATATAGAAACACTGATGATCACATTCAGATTTCTTTTTTTAAAGATTGTCTTGGCTCACACCCAAAACCGATATATTTAGTGTCTCTCTCTTCCTGTCTTTCCCCTTCCCCTGCAGTGGGAGGGAGATCATAATGTCTGCATGGTAATTGCCCACAATGATAAGTGGTAATAGCAGTGTTAAATTCAGCCCAGGGAGCAATGGCAAGGCTTGTGCTTTATGAGCTTCCAGGGGTTTATGGCACGTTACAGCCGGAAATGAAATAACGGTCTTACAGATGACATGGAATAGTGCCCTGTATTTGAATGGCTTTTGTGCACACACACACACACTCACGCACCTACAGTACAGCAGCATGTTTATAGATACACACACACAAACTCACCCACGAGCAAGTTGAGCATAATGTAGGCAATGATGACGTAGAATGAGCAGAAGTAGATGAGGGCCCCGGCGTAGTTCCCGCAGTCCGTCTCCCAGTAGCGGTGTTGATCTGGGGTGCAGAACGGTGCCTGCACCTGGGCCATGACAAGACAACGCAAAACACATTTCACTGCAACGTTCTGGGCTATAATAATAGTAGATAATAGTTTAGTAAAGACTCTCGTGTGGCTGTGTACAACGCCACACGTAAATTACATACAGTATGGTGCAAAACATTGCAGCCATTGCACTTTTTGTGCCACATCCGTGGCAAAGCTTACAAAGTATAAAGACAATAAGTTGAACTACTCGTTTCTGTAACGGCACGTATCCTGAGGCAGGATATCATCAGTTAAAAACTTTAAAAAATAATTGAAGTTGTGTCGAACTATATTTGACTGGGGTCCCCCAGGATTCTATACTAGGCACTGGCAGGTCCCCTCCTTTTCACCTCTACACCAAGTCTCTTTTCAACAAAATGAATGTTCCCATAGTATTTTAGATAAATTGTCGAGAATGTCGACAATTAGGGAATTTAAGGTCCATGTTGGTATACACATGGACCTAATAAGTCGTTTTTTAAGTCATTTCTTTATAATTTTTTGTACTGTTTTGTCAACCATGCCTAATTTAAATAGTAATCAGAACAAACAAAGAGGTAGGAGCGCAGTAAGCGCAAACAATAGTGGGGAGGTGCTGACCACGCGAGACAAAAGGAAGGAGAGGTCGCACAGCTCGTAGTCACAATGCAAAAAAAAAAACGTTTTTATTGAAAGACCAACATTTCGGCAAACAATATGCCTTCTTCAGGGTATGTTATACCCTGAAGGCATATATTGTTTGCCGAAACGTTATAATTAGTAATAACATAATATGATTCTTGAATCTATCTGTCACTGATGTGTCAGTGACGTATGCTCGCAGTCAATCAATGTTGTGTGGCAGACCTGCTGTCCTGTCTTACCATGCAGTCATGCATGATTTTATTCCAATCTTCCCCCGTGACAATACGGAAGAGGACAGTGATGGCCTTGCCCGCTGTAGAGAAATTAGCATGTCTGTCAATGGGGAGAAACATATACAGTACCAGGTCAGACAGTGTTATAGGAAAGATCTTTTACACAGTGATGTAATTGTGCTATATCCTTGCTGCTAGTGCTCAAATGACGACGTATAGGCATACTAGAACTCTGTGTGTTCGCGGCTAATCTCGCAACTCACTAGACTGATCCTATAGCCAGCTTTCTGTGTCTGTGTGTACCATGGATTTGAGGATGAAAAGTGAGGACGCAAATTGTGATTTGTCGGAATGTGATGTACTGTATGATGATAAGAGTGCCCCGTGGTGTGGAGCAACACCATTACTAGACGCCGTTTGTTGCATTGTTGGAGTGAACAGTCTTAAATTGAAAGGCATAATGTAAATCGATAACCCTACGATGGGAAAACTGTATTGGGAAGCCATGGCTAATGCACTTCTGGGATTCAGGACTACAAACTGTAACACTATAGGCATACATGCGACGTGCGTTTAGGACCACAAACTAAACTAATAGATTAGCAGGATTCAACTTTACTGACAACAATACCAACCACAAAGTAAAAGGCAAAAAGAGAACTTAACACAAACTTTAACACAGCATAGGCAAAAAGTGCATAAAGTGTCGAAGCGGTCAGGCTAACCTATTGATGTTCTCTCCGTATTTGACTGTTCCAAAGAGAACAACCCCGGCAAACGCATAGCAGAGGAGGAGGAGGAACATGCCCACGATGATGAAGAAGCTCTTATACATGCTGACCACCACAGTCAGCAGAAGCATCTTCAATGTCACCTACACGCACAACGTGCATACGTGTGCACGCACGCACGCACACACACACACACACACACACACACACACACACACACACACACACACACACACACACACACACACACACACACACACACACACACACACACACACACACACACACACACACACACACACACACACACACAAACACACACACACACGCAAATGTGATTTATTGCTACAATGCACATTGTACCTTTGACACGATGATGACAAGATGATGGATTGAGAATGGGGTCGCTCAGGTAAAAATATACTCACGTGCTTTCCACATATTGTGAAGAACCTGAAGACAATCACACATGTACCCATCATGTAGGTGTAGGCATTCTGTGGGAGGAAAGGATACACAGAGGAGGGAGCACTCATTACACATCATGAGAGAAGCATAAGCAAACGACTGATATCAACCCATAGAAAGGAACCGAACTGTCATCAGTGCCCATACCCGAGGCGGGGTTGGCGAAAGGGCCTTTCTGTGTGTGACAGTGTGAGGGTAGGTACCCTCACAAAAAACATGCCGTAATCCTGGTCTCTAAACTACCTCCCCCTGGCCAGCCGTGGCGCCTGATGGAGGGGAAAGGAACTGGTCGGAATAACATGTTCCTTCCACGCGCTACGTCCGGGCTGGGGAAACTGAAAAGAAGCAGCTTGGACTCCTTATGCATAGAAGGAAGCATGAGGTCAGTCCGCTGCCCCCCCCAGGTTGGCAGAGGAAGTGTAGCGCCCAGGATTACATTATAGATAATTGACACTGGGTGAAAAAATGGGTTGCGAAATCGTGGGATAAAAAAATAAAAGAAAAAAATAAAGGAACGAACTGTAATACAACTGTGCTTGCATGCGAGTGTGATTCTGTGCAATGCTATGACATTCTTTATTATAGAATTCTAATGGGAATATTATTTTTTTACTTCTTACTTTATTTGTTATATATTATGTTTTAATGGATCTTTCTATGTCAATTTTCCAGCGACTTCCGTTAGGCTTTCTCTGATATGAATATGCATTAGCTAGAGTGAGTAACACCATCCCCCTGAGCCCCTCGTTGGCTGCATGCAAAATGTCAGGTGAGCCAATCACTACGACTGGCACTATTTCAACGTATACAGTAGTATAGTATACCGTACGAATCATCAGTTCAAACTCCATACATTCTCTGGTGCCAGTTTCTCCCCACCCACACAGGAACAGGTATTCTCAATTAATTTGTTCCCGTTGAATGCTTTGCGTGGGTCGCAGAAACATTAGCTGGCATCGTAAATAAACAACTTGCGGCACTTCAGATGAAGATCTGTGTTTAATCTTTGGGAATTAAAGGACAACTTTAGTTTTTTTCAACCAAGGTTCATGTTTTAGGTTGTTATTAGAGAAACTAAAAGGTGAATGTTAATTTTCTTTCATTTGCTGCTTTCTTTCGTTTTAGGGATTTTCGCCGTTTTTGACAGGGGGGCGGGGGCATTCGAGCATGGGGCTAAATATTTATTTCTTTACAATTTTTTATGCCGATTTATTATTTTATAATTTACTATAGTCCTACTAGACACCAAGAAATTACATCTGGCCACAAAAGATCACAGGATCTATTGAATGTGACAAACTGACATATTGAGCACACAGTATAAGCCTTCCCCCAGTAGGCTACCTTCATATTCAGTAGATCCTGTGATCTTCTGTGGTCAGATGTAATTTCCTGGGGTTTATTAGGACTATAGTAAATAATAAAAAAAGAAATCGCCATAACATTTTGTAAAAAAATACATATTTAGCCCCATGCTCGAATGCCCCCGCCCCCCTTTCAAAAATAGCTAAAATCCCCAAAACGAAAGAAAGCAGCAAATGAAAGAAAATTAACACTCACCTTTTAGTTTCTCTAATAACAACCTAAAACATGAACCTTGGTTGAAAAAAACTAAAGTTGTCCTTTAAAGAAAGACAAAGTGGATGCCGGCCAATCGGAATTGACCAAAGCATTCAAATTAGGGTGAAGCGGGTTTTGTTTCTGTAAATATGATTGATTCTGGTTGTCTATGTATTGTATTGATCACCTAACCATTAAGGCAAAGTGCAGCACTATCCAGATGACTCCCAGTGATGTGACCAGCAGGTCATAACGATTCCGTCGACTCTGCCAGTATCCAGCTGGAGACATGGCTATCAGCTTCATGGTCACCTACAGTAGGTGGAAAAACCACCATCAGAACATCAGGCATACAGTACATCCAGAAGAATATTTCCAAACCCAGATGGGTGTTTGAGAAAAAAGGTCGCTCGCATTCACACCAGGATGCTATACTGCGATTAAAACGAATCCCGTTTGTCGGAAAGTGCGCTGGCAGGTGTGACTGTGAAGGCTCATTGGAATGCTGGTGCGGATCAAACAATCCCATTCTAGTTCGCCAAAAAGCCGGGGGTTTCGCTTCGCTTCCAAGCGCACCTGACTTCGATTCGCTGCATACATTTTATTGTGTAGTTTATGAATTAAACATAAGTTCCTTGCTGCGGTTGACACAGCACAGTGTAAACGCAAACGCGGCAAATAAAAAAATGCAATAATGATGCTACTTCACCCCCCCCAATCACACCGAGTCTAACAAAGTACAGGTGAGATCTTCTAAATCTTAACAGTTTTCAGAAAATACCTACGTTTCAGTGGTTCTCAAACTTTTCCATAACAAGGACCCCCAACATGATATGTATTTGGCCATGGACCCCAATCCGAAAATGATTTGTTCCAAGGCCCCCAGAGGCAAAATAAGAATGTTTGCTTTAAAATATATAAAAAAGCTGATCTACAAGCTCATGGCGAATTACGCCAACCAATGTGATATATATATACTGTACTAGAGATATATACAGTAGGTAGCTAAAATCTAAAATGACACAGATGCTATTTCTCGGTCTTAATGGGTTAAGTTGAGTAAGGACAAGGAAATGGGCTTACCTCCAACACAAAGATTAAGGTCATGACAACTGACATGGTGGCTAAAGGAACCGTCTCCGCATGTTTCTTCTCCGCATCCCACTGGAGAAGACATGCATGTACACAGGCTCAAACATCAGTAGGAACGCGACAGTGATGTTACTGTCTTCAATAGGCGTATATCTCGTTTTTGTGTCCGAGCATAGGCATGGTAACTGCCCGTCTTGTCTTGACTGTCCTCCGAGCTCTGCTGGATAGTCTGATGCGAGGTTACTCCGTGTAAGTACGGTATGATACAAGAGAACTGTAACTTGTAACTTTTATTTTTGTAGAAGAGGCAAACTAATATTGTGTATGCCGTTTGCTTTGATGGAATAATTGATTGAACATGTGTGTTCTAAATAAAGTATTTGTGTTGATTATTGTGTCATTTATTTGTATACAGTGTAAACTTGAAACATTATTGTACTGTAAAAAGGCATATAGTGCACCGTACGTGTTCAATCAATTATTCAATCAAAGCCAACAATATTAGTTTGCCTCTTCTACAGAAAAACGTACAAGTTAGTTACAAGGCTGCATTCTGTCATTCTCTTGTATTATTTCTCATCGCGGAGGACAGTCAAGACGGGCAGTTGTCGATAGGCCAATCAGAGGCAGGCGGGGCGTTACCATGCCTATGCTCGGACACAAACGAGACATATACGCATTCAATAGGGATCAGAGTTGTGTACCTTGACAGACAGCAGTACGGACTGGGCCAACACCAGCACAGCGATGCCCCGCTTGAAGAAGGGGTGCTGGGTGATGTCATACATCTTGGCCCGGAAACCCCCAGTTTCTATCAGTGATACAAGGAACCATCTTAAAATAAAGGCCTAAGTAATATTTTCAAGTTTAAAAAAAAAAAACAGAATAAACTGAACCAAATGATATTTGATAATCATTTCACACAAAAAGGTTATGCCAATACAACATATACACGCGCACGCACACACGCACACACACACACACACACACACACACACACACACTTCTGCCAATTATTACATTACATATTCTGCCAATTATTTTTTTATTAAGAAGGCAGACTAATACATGGTTTTCTGCCAAGGAATTTAAAATGGTCCAAACAGCCATTCAAAACAAGGACAATAGCTCTGGGAACATGTTTCTTCAGTGATAATTCATCATGACTTTATGAGCCAAACACACAGTACCTGGTTTTCCCCTTACGTAAGGGCATTTCCCCTGAAAGGACCACGAGCAATTGTCACATTTTACAGCCGGCGATAACGTTGCAGCTTTATGGGGACATTATCTTCTCCCAACGACATCTTCAATGGACATTTAACCACTGCACATGCATGTGGCACGGTTATGCCTTGAATGCAGACCGAAAGATGTTCCCATTTGCAAGACACAGCACGGCTAAACATTCCAGAACAGGCTTTCCGATACCAAAATCAATATCCAATACTGGAACTCGAGAGCTCCGTCGTTTATATCATGCACATCTCATGTTGTCATGAGAGCCAGTTCTGTCTGTGCTGTGATGATTTGCCAGCAGCGATTGGGTGATGTGGATGCTGGATGTGGATCAGAGTCAGGTTGATAGTATAATATAGTATAGTTATGGTTATCAGCTGACTAAGGGACATTGGTTTTCTGTTAGTTCTGTACCAACTGGCCGTGTAGAGGGGGCTGTTCCCCCATACTGCCATATACCTGCCTGGGACTCCTCCAGCTCTACTCAACTGCTCCAGTGGTAGGTGGAAAGAACGAAAATGGTATCAATGTATTCTCTTATATGTATTTATTTTATTTATAGTATAACTTATCGTAACTCCCCAGTCCCCACACACTTGTATGTGTACTATTGTCACTGATCTTTTATTTATGTTTCCACCTACTGGTTCACCTGCCCGTAAGGAGCTTCTGATGCAGCGTGAGCTGGAGAGCACTCCTCGTTCAGTAATAATGGTGACCAAGCTGCATGAAGTGCAGGCACTGCAGAGGACTGGAACCCACAGTGCCCGCGGTGTAGGACAGGGCCATTACCCCTGTGCCACCCAAGCACCTGTACCAACTTATATCCTCACACTGAAACATGATTGATTTAACGCTACAAACCGAGAAGGTCCTATCAAACTATCCTTGGTGTTCATTTGGCGTCACTCCATAAACTCAGTGTATAAAATGCCATGGGAGGATTGTGGCATGCATGCACAAATCACTGTCTGAGCTATTCACGTTGATCACCACCTGTCCTTCTATTCAGACATTCTTTCTTTACCGCTGTCAGGCATTGTTTAATTTAATGTGCATGATGAACCCACTGCTGTCAATTAATCTGCCAGCTCTGCCCAATGAAGAAACAGGCCTCATCAAATGGCGATTAATCACTGCATGCGGGTTCTGCGTAACTGCGTGCAAATTTACACATGTACATCCGTGCACAAATGCCCACCTTCCCACCCAGACATACAAACGCAGTGCATGATTAATCGAGAAATAGAGCAAAAATACTTGCAGTGCTTTAGGGCAAAAAGTATAATTGTCATAATCATTCATTTCTGCTGCTGTAATGGAGGCCATTAGACTTGCAGACTGCATTTTCAGAATTCTGCATGTTACAAATACCAGACTGTACTGTACCTCGGAACTCTGTGCCAACTGCATATAGGTGGACTCGTGTGTGTGTGTGTGTGTGTGTGTGTGTGTGTGTGTGTGTGTGTGTGTGTGTGTGTGTGTGTGAATCCAAATAAAATACTTCAAATGATCAGACCTGGGCGTGGGGGCAGATGGAGAGGCTGGGCTATCTTCAACCGGCTCTTCAGATCCTCCCACCTCCTCTGGTCCACCGTAAGCAGAGCGGTTCCCTTGTAATAAAAACAATAAACAGTACATCAATGACCCGCGCTGCTCTAAAAACACACAGGCCATTGAGACATCTGTGGAGGATCGGAACCTTGTTCTCATTGAAGTTGGCGATGACGACGCCCACGAACAGCGTGAGTCCGATCATGCAGCCAAGGAACACAAAGACGTGGATGTAGATGCCATGGATCTGCAAGACACACACACAGATGGAAGACAAGGTCGCGTTTGAATAACCCATTCTGACCTGAGATCAGATTCTAAAAATGTCTTCTATACAGTACATCCTGACAGTTTTCTGAAAAAGCTATGTTTCTATGTCAGTGGTTCTTCGATTTTTCAAAAATAGCAGATCTACAAGCTCATAGCGCGCCACCGAGTGTCGCGCTATGAGCTTGTAGATCTGCTATTTTTCAATAGCTAAAGCATAACGTAATGCTAACACCAAAAAGGGGTTCCCGCCCAAAATGGGATAACATAGCAATCTCGCCGGCAGACGGTATGAGTCAGTACATGAAAAAACCCCGAAAGAGAACAGATTGATGGGAGAGATAGATAGGGCCAATGCTTGGTACCGGTCCAACGCGGTGAATGATGACGTCTCGGACTTCCACCCAGCCTTTGAGTGACAGCACCTCGAACAGGGCCAGCATGGCGTTTCCCACGTTGTCGAAGTTAAAGTTACGGGGGTTGGCCCTGGCATGGGACGGCATGGGAGAGCACAAATCATTAAGCTGTTTTTACAAAAGGGGAAATGTCAACTGTAATGTCAAAATAGATTCGGTCACAAAAACAAAAAAGAATAAGAACATAAATCTTTACCAGACTCTTGGTACCCAGAAGCCTGGCTTCTTCTCCCCGGGCTTGAGTTTCAGGTTGAGGTTTTTGGAAACGCTGACGTTGATTCTGAATATACCGTGGCAATCCTTCTACAATAATTGAAAAAAAGAAGGTAGTGAGTGAGATGCACATCCTTGTGGTACAGGACAGGTATAAGTTGTAAAGAAAAGAAGCAGTCCGCACAGACAGCTTAAAAGTAAAAAAAACAAAACAAAAATCAACTGGCGCAATGCAAAGCAAAGGCACAAACAACAGACGTTAACGAGGCTCATTGGATTATTGATCTTACTTGGCACAAACGCCAGAATGACATGGCTCATTGGACCATTGATCTTTACAGTGACTGTAATTCTACGGCCACTTTTCCACTTCTACTGTACCCGTTCCGTGATGTGGGGGTCATTGCACTTGGCGAGCTTTCCGGCAAACAGTTGAACCCCAAAGCTTGCAAACACCAGCATCAGCGTGCAGAGCAGAATGGAGACCTGTGTGTGACATAGGAGATCGACTGAGAGTTAAAGTAGTAAGTAAGTAGCCTTGCCGAGCCATGGGGCCCATAGGGCAGGAGCCTATGTCCTGTTTCTGTAGCGTGAGGCAGCTTGATGTACAAGTACACCCCCTGGACATGACGCTAGTATGTCGCAGGGACTTACCCCCAATTCAACCCTTGATGCTGAGTGTCAAGCAGGGAGGTACTGGGTCCCATTTTTAGAGTCTTTGGTATGACCTGGCCCGGGATTGACAAAGGAAATAGAGCATGCACCTCCACTCTAGCCCAGGTGCTAGACAAAAGGCAGTACAAGAGAAAAAATAGAGTCTGCAACACTGGTATGAAAAACTCAGCTCCACTGGTTTATTTGATTCAACGTTTCGATCCCTTAGGATCTTCTTCAGGAATAGTGTGACAGGGAATGGGTGTGTGCCTATATACAGGAAGGGGTACAACTGATTGAACTGGCCCGGGATTGAACCCCGAACTCCCAGTCTCAGGGCGGACACTCTAACCACAAGGCCACTGAGTTGGTGAGAGTTAAAGGCACATGGTCCACAGCGGGACGCCCGGAATGCCTGGGCCTGAACGGGAGGCATGGGAAATCTCAGACACATCTGGGGGGAAAGTCCAGCAATCACTGCATTAACCAGGGGAATCTCAAGCGTTATTCAATAGTCTGGATTTTCAGTGGTGGGGTGACCACCGAACTACAACATGATGTCACGAGCCGCGGTGAAGAGCAAACCACTGCCACCGCCGCCCCAGCCCTTCTCTCTGTTTTTACTCACCACCGCTCAACGTTATTTCAGCTCCGGTGGTCACCTCACCACCGGAGCGCTGGTCAACTCACCACCGAAAATCCAGACTATGAATGAGCCTTCAGGCGCTACATCTCAGCTCCAGAATGTAAATGTAAAGTTATAATGAGTGAGTCAGTGTATCACTCTATTTATTATTGTAATTTATTACACAGCTTGAATGCTTGATTCTGATCAAATTCAGCAGGGTGTTATTTCTGGATAATGACCGCTCCGCTCTATAATGATGGCTAATCAACGCCAGCTTTGATCAAGTGCCTGCCTCAGAGCACTCAGCTCATATCAATGCGCACTTCCGCATCAGCGCCGAAAAAGTGGTACAGGCCCGGAACAACTTTTAAAAGGAACTAAAGGACATATTTTGTATGCTAAATAAAACCCATGTTACTTATAGCCCTTTTGTGTAATGTCAACTGTCTATTTATTATTTTATGTAAGTAGCCGTGTAATAAGTGGGATAATGTCCGGCTAGCTGGTCATTGTTGGGATATAATTCACCTTCAGGGTGATTAACCATGTACGCTTCGTGTCGGTGGTTACTCACCCCGTCAGTGAATTATCTCCCAACATGTGTGAAGCCTCAGTTGAGGTACTAACCAAGACACAGCAGACATCAATCATGGAAAAAGGAAATGACGACTGCTCCAAATTGAATTGCTTCCTAGAATAGCCGATACTGAGCAGTACCTTAACTGCTAACTGTTTGGCCCTCCTTTTAGAGAGGCAGGCGATTTGAAGGCCTCTCGCAACCAACTTGCGCACGTGCCCTTGGCTACCAAAGATAAGAACTGAAAGTTTACATCTGTAGCCTAACTGTGAGATGGTCTGCGCTCTTGCTGGTGATAGTTAGCACTTTGGCTTCCTCCCTATGGTTTTCATTAACAACAATGACATCAGGGGTGTTAGCTGTAATGTTAGAGAACACAGGATCATCATTACACATGCTACACATTATGCTTGGCTTCACAGTAGAATGCAAGTTCCATTTGTTTCAGAGAAGGGCTGCACTGACCAGGAAGATCTCCTTGAAGCCCTTGAGGACCTCTCGCACCACCTTCCTCATTTGAGGGACCAGCTTGAAGATCCGCAGCGGTCGCAGGCAGCGCAGCATCATCAGCAGCTGAGCCCCCGACTCTGGTGGGACGTTGGCAGGCAGCCAGCACAGGAAGAGCAGGCTCACCTACAGGATGGGAGGGAGATCGCCAAAGGTAAAGAAGGTTCAAGGTTAAAGTTTATTTAGTGTCCCCGAAGGGCAAATTGGGCTGCAGCATAGACAGTACATTAAACAATGAATGAAACAGTACAAACAAACAAACAGTTCACATACTGTAGCAGAGTACAAAGGTGCACACAACCATTAAAGTGCAGGCGTTAAAGTGCTATGTGATAGGTCATAAAACGTGCATGTGCATAGACGTAGGCACGAGATAATACAGTAAAAAGTGAAATGTGCTTATCATAAGGTTATCTCCTAGATCTACCCACAGCAATCCCAATGTCCCTTTAACCTGTACCGTAAATATGTAGCATCTGACTGGTGCTAAAGTGTAGTGTTATTTGCTCACGTTGGCAGACTAGAAATAGCCTTTATCGGCCAAACAAAAAACTAAATCAAACAGATGCGGGGCGGCACTGTTCTTTTTGCAGTGCCACTGCGACACGATCTGAACTACACCCGGGGGAGCAGCCATGCATCGACTCTCATCCCGAGGCTAGACAGCAAGAGATGCCAGCTCAGGCTCAAATCCCTGTTTGAATCATCATTTATATGCAAATAACAATCACACTAGGAAAATGGGGTTATTTTGGAAGGCGCTGATGCAGAGGAAACGCTGGCAGAACACAAACAATGAGAGCGATGATGAGTCTGAACCAAATTAAGTTGTTTACAGTCATTAAAAGGGGATCTTCGTGAGCTTTGCAACACGCGCTCATTATCCCGCAAATGTAATCAAGCAGCGCTCTTGTATTCCCCGTCTGATCTGCCTTAGCCCATTTTGGGTCGGGAACCCCTTTTGGTGTTTTAAACATCATGTTATAATTTAGCTATTGAAAAATAGCAGATCCACAAGCTCATAGAGCGCCACCGATTGGCGCGCTACGAGCTTGTAGGTCTGCTATTTTTGAAAAATCGTAAAAATGTGGCACAAATCTTTGAATATAATATACTCTTTCAAAGTGAATGTTTTTAACTCAGTCCAAAATGGGTTAGGAGACTGTCCATAGTGTATTTAGTAAAAAAAAAGAAAAGTCTAAGATCAAAGCACTCTCACTCTCTAAACAATTCCATTTCAGAACCCGCAGCCTGCATGCTTCACGTTCCCGTTTCCACTGCGGGAGGACTGTGGATAACTCACCAGGTAAATGAAGATGTCCATGACTCCTCCAAAGTCTCTGATGACCGCCGTCGGGGTGAAGAACAGACCGTCGGCCATTATCTTTAGATTCAGCTCGAGGCTCATGAAGATCACAAACACGTACTCTCCGATCTGTAAACATACACAAAGCATCATTCATAATGTCATGGTGACGGCTAATGAGACATTCTCATCTCATATTCTCATCGGATATGAACACTAGGGCATTCACTTATAGTCATTTTTACTAGTTTACTAGTCGACTATAGTTGTTTAACTATTTTTTTTTCATAAATATTTGTACAAAACTTTTGTGTCTTTAACTATAATCTAGTACCTGATCTTGAGGTCTACAAAATCGGGAAATAAACAGGATTTTTCTTATCAACTAGTCAACTAGTACCAACAAGGTCGACTAGTGGATTTACTAGTTGAATAGTCGACTAGTTGCTTAATGCCCTAATGCAGGGGTTTTCAACTGGTTTTGATCCAGGGACCACCATTCTGACTAGCAGCAGCCTGGGGACCACCACTGTTGTGTCGGGTGGCACCCGACACAATAGTGGTGGGGCATTCATGCACCATGGGTTAAGATTGTTTTTGTTTTCTTCTTACTTGTTACTCACTAATCACACTATCACAGGCTACATTCATGAGCTGGACAAAAATGTATTTGTATATGTAATGTAAAGTATTTTATTATCAAAAGTTTTACTAAAGTGCCATTTCACATTTGACACTTGGTGCATTTGACAGTCACAGTAGGTTTGTTTCTGACAACCCCCCCCCACACACACACACACACACACACACACACACACACACACACACACACACACACACACACACACACACACACACACACACACACACACACACACACACACACACACACACACACACACACACACACACAGAAACAGAATATATATTTTTATCTTATTCTATTTTAATAATCTTCTCTTTATTTTAACCAACCTACAACCTGCACTACATTTTACTAGGGCCTTATACAGTACCTTTCTAACATACAGAGGGAACTGTTCATTGTGTACCGTCACTTTAAAAGCGTAATGTATACATCATCGTACGACGGTGTCACAACCTCACACCGGGGCTCCACCGGGCGTGTTGCGTCGTGTGCGTCAAAAAACGAACCAGCCAACCGGGGCAATTTTAATGCAGTCACGCAACGCAACACAACGTGTTTAACTCTATGGCAGGGAGATTTGACTTTCCCAAACGTATTATTATGTGCTTGCCTTGGGCAGCAAGCACGGTAAGCATGCATGCGTTGGGTGGAAGAGCAGGATGGTTGTTCCGCTGCAGCAGCTGATGACTCCGTCAGCTTTTCTTTTGGTTTATTTGACACCTTGAGCACTTGACTTTTTGAAATGTTAGATTCGACTTAAGTTATTATTATTATTTACAAGTAAAAAGAGTGCAAATAAGTTTTATATTATATATTAGAAAGGTAAAAAAAAAAAGTAAAGAAAAAAAAGGCAAAAATATAACTTTTCTGAATGCCTGGCTGCGGACCACCAGCAGTACCTCCACGGACCACCAGGGGGCCGCGGACCACCAGTTGAAAACCCCTGCCCTAATGCATACTATATATGCAGATCGCAACTCGCACATAAGACGCTCCAGACTTCATGCGACAGCAAACAAAACTACTTTTCTTCTACTTTTTGTCTTTTTTGCAGCAAGCTTATTTTCCCCCTTTATATTTTTGCTGCTCTTGCAGTTTGGCTCAGCACCGAAGTTGGAGGATGTGCGTGCGTTATTTTGGAGCTATACATAAATACATGCATTGATCATCTATCAATTTCCATGCATCAAATGTGACCAAATTTGACTGAGAGTCTGCCATCGCGCAAATTCCAGCTTTTCAGGAGATTATTATAAAAAAAAATCAAAATGAGTTTATAGCACAGGCAGACTTTTCACATACTAGAGCATGTCTGAAATAAGTGTCAGAGCTGAAATCGACATGTAAATATGAAATAAATGCTTAAACATGTAGCTACAAGTGAACCTTTCAAGCCTGTTTTCTCAACTCGTTGTTTTCTGCAAGACATTATACTCTATAACTTAGCCATATCTCCAAAACTGGTGGGCCAAACTGAACAACCAATATGTCAATTTGAAGCTATGATTCCCTGCTTTCATATGACATGAAAACGAAAATTCAAAGAAATCCATCCATCCGCCTGTCCATCCAGTTGTATTACCTGTAATGAAGGTGCCTGCATGACCCTCGTGAAAGGAGACTCAAACAACATAGATATACAGGAGCAAATGGTCACGAGAATCATCACCCAGTCCAGGTAGGTCACCAGACCCAGAAGATCACTGCAGGAACACACACACACACACACAAACAAACACACACACACACACACACACACACACACACACACACACAGACACGCACACACACACACACCCTTCAAATCAGACTGAGCAACACACCAATGCTGTTATAATTTTAAGTAGAGCAAGCCAGCCTGCATAACTCCAAAGTATTCTTAGCCTGGCTAATAAGCCAGACCGAATCAGCCGTTGGCAAAAAAAATTGCCTGCCGGCGGATTACGGTCTGGAGAGGCTCAATTGTATGCCCATTTCCTACGCCAGAGAACTGGTGTGGCCAATCGGGGCACGGTATGACCTTTGACTGACAGTAGCTCTGACCAATTGCGTCAAAGAGAAAATGTTTGAACCCGCCCCTCGGGAAACAAGATCCATACACAGCATCTCCAGACTCAAATACCACACGACAGTGTGATTTGAGTCTGGCTTATTAGCCAGGCTAAAGTATTCTAGCATATAAGTGATTTTTTTAGGAAGAATGGATCAAAGTAGTGGACCTTGGACGAATCGACAATTCATCACACTTACTAAAGTTGGTAGTATTTGGTGTTCTTCATTGCACCCGTTATTGGGTCTGTTTTGGACCTGAGTAGATAGAAATATACATGAGTTTAAAGTGTACAAACATCGGTTGCATGTTGGCTGACGTAGTATGATAAGAAATGTCAAGTTTAAGCCATACAGTATGTTATACTCATGAATCATGTTATACGCATCATAATATGGTGTTGCTCGCTGATCTAGAATACTGTAGATTAGCTATTTTCGCTATTTTGGAAAGGGAAAATGTTTGCCTATAATTATGTTTACGATAATATCTCTATGCGGTGTGTTACGGATAATATATACAATTTAGAAAAATGAAAATAACATAAAACTTTCAGTGGAACAGTTTAAGAGCCATAAACGACAAGACGTCTAATTGCCAATTATGGACGACAAGACGTGCTCCCTTGGGAAAATCCATATTTTGTTCCTCTAATATGGTGTACAGGTGACGACATGCACATTACATGCATAATAGAATTACAATTTTCGGAATAACGTGTTCCTTCCACGCGCTACGTCCAACCAGGGAAACTCCCCCCTGTCAGGTGTAAAGGAGCAACTTGGACACTCAGGCATGAAGGAAGCATGAGTTCAAGTCCGTTGCTCTCCCCTTGTCCCCCATATATGGGGACTATAGGTTGACAGAGGGTGTGTAGAGTCCAGGATCACATTAGATGATTGACACAGGGGTGAAAAATGGGTTACAAAATCGTGGGATAAAAAATATATTAGAAAAAGAAAATAAATTGTAATTTATTTTCTTTTTCTAATATATTTTTTTATAATGGGCGAATTGGCAACCAAAGCCCAAACTGGTGACCACCAGGTGGCACTGAATTAAGGCAAGCGGGACATATCAAAGGGATCATGGGGAGGCCCCCGGCCTTACGCGTTGAAGCGAGCGCGGACCACCGTCCGGCAGAAGGTCCTGAAGCGGTGCTCTCGGCCCACGATGAACAGAGGCTTGTCAAAGTACGGATGGTTCTCCCTGAGCTCCTCCTCCTGGACCTTCCTTCTCAAACACAACACAACATGGGCCACAAACCCTGTGTAAATGCTTTATGTTTCGTTACGCTGACTTTGAAACTTCAAATGCCACGAAATTAGATACATTCGTTAAACCCATTTTGACCCGAGATCAGATTCAAAAAATGTCTTCTACATCCTGACGGTTTTCTGAAAAAGCTGTGTTTCTGTGTCAGTCGTTCTTCGATTTTTCAAAAATAGCAGACCTACAAGCTCTTAGCGCGCCACTCGGTGGCGCACTATGAGCTTGTAGATCTGCTATTTTTCAATAGCTAAAGCATAACATAATGATAACACCTTAGCATTATTTATTTAGCCCAAAATGGGTTAAATAAAGACTGATTGATTTTGAAGAGTGTAGAACGTAGATTTGAACCGATGAACGCGATAAAACCATAATTCACATGATAACACAATAGTCTGTAGAGACTTAAACACGGCTGGCAAACTTAGTACATTAAAAAAAAATGCTTTTTTTTATTTCCGCACAACATTCTATTATTAGTTCACACTGTATTAGCATGTGTGTGGGTGTGCACACCGTTTCATCTCGGCCTGTTCCTTCTTCTCTTGGATCATCTTGATCTCGCTGTCTTCCCTCTGTGCGTTGCGATAGCGTACTGTACTGGAGTGCTAGAGTTTGGAGAACAACAGACTGGCGTTTTACAACAATGCTCCAACTCTATTGAATTACCTTGGACGTTATACAAAGCAAACTGCAGTACATGTTCGTGACCGTGGGGGGTGCACACGTGCTTACTCACATCCTGCGTAAGTGTCTCCAGTGACTTTCCTCGGCTGATCCTCTGACTGGTAGAGCCGTGTCTCAGAGACCTGCCAGATGAATGGCAAAGATAGACAGAGAGAGAGAGAGAGAGAGAGAGAGAGAGAGAGAGGGATAGAGAGAGAGGGATAGAAAGAGAGAGATGAGCCTACAAGTGTCTTGTCAATGCGTATGGATCTTAGAGTATATATGAATAGAGATGACATCCGAGTTCTCCTTCCATCCACTTGCATTAAGTTGCTCAAAAGCGCATGAGGCGATTTCACTCCTCCTTCCGGGTAGGAACAGATTGCATTCTGGGATGGATTTGCCCCAAACACATGAACGCGCTGCCGTTGAACGTGCTCGAACGCGCACGAACGCGCACGAGCGTGCTGCCGTCGTGAACGTGCACAATGATAGTCAACAGACCAGCGCGTTCATGTGTTTGGGGCCAGGCTGCAATACCTTCCTTCGGCCACTATGTCCATTTCATGTTCATGCCTTCTCTATTCATATGTACTCTAAGGTATGGATGTGCATGTTGATCCGCTGGTCTCAGACCTGCGTTCCTGTCGGATGTGGTGCTGGACACTCAGTATGGAGCGCTCCTTGGCAGGCTGGCCCTCAATAGATCCACTGAGCATCCGCTGTCTGGTACAGGCCCTGGGAAAGGCACACACACACAAAAACACTGTTTTCTCTCGCTCACACATCATGAAAACCAATCCGATGTATACGGTATCTATAGATCTAAATGTCAACATGACGTTCTTATTGAACCTATAACTACTTCCTAATGACCGCTCTGAGATTGGGAGGTCAGGGCTCAATTTCCTGGCCGGATAATACTAAAGAATAAGATCCAGTGCCCTTAATTAATGGTACATTTATTGCATATTGTGCAGCAACGGACAATCACAACACAATCGGCATAAAGCCTTCCTCAGCGTGTATCGATACACGCCGAGGAAGGCTTCACGCCAAAACGCAATAAATGTACCGTCAAAGGACTTTGGAGTGCTGGCTATCTCTCTCTTCAATAGTGATTATTTGTGAGCCGTGCACCCGGTAATCTGCATTTTTTTGAGTGGTGCAACCACTCCTACAAGCGGCAATGTCCGTGTACCTGTGTGTGTATGTACCTGTGTGTGTACCTGTTTGTTTGTATGTATGTATAAGTGAGCACGAGTATGTGACTTAATAATAGCAGTAGGGGGCGCCAGAAACAGTGAGAGGGGTAGTGCTGTGTCTCTAATGAGAGAGAGTGAGAGAGAGAGAGAGACGTACTTGCATATCAAGCCAGCTCACACTACGGAAACAAATAAGCTCCACATTACTACTTCCTAATGACAGAACACGCCATGGTTGATCGTCACAAACCCAAAATAAACCATTTTGGCCTTCTGTATGCAGAACTGTTCTACAACAATTTTACGATTTTTCAAAAATAGCAGATCTACAAGCTCAGTGGCGCGCTACGAGCTTGTAGGTCTGCTATTTAAAAAAAATCGTACAATCTTTCAATATATATTCTCGCCTGCCTATACGCAAGTATAGGCAAGTATAGGCAGGCATATATCATGCGTATATGCGTGCGTGTGTAAGAAACACAGGAAAACAACACGTCGTAGCAGAACCAAGCTGTTTTGTGAGGAGATCGCTGTGTCGTGTGACTTATTTATGGATATACTCGTGTTGTTGTTGTGTTGTTTATTGGCATCGAGCACCCATGCATGATTGATGGCATTGTGTGTGCGTGTGCGACCGTGCGTGCGTGTGTGGTGATGTGGATGTGCATGTACATGCGCGTGCCATGTGCGTGCGTGTGTGTGTGACTGAGACAGGGCCAGGTGACTCAACGGAGCTGTCGTTCAGATTAGACGAATGAAGGGTTGATGAGAACCAGATTGGACACGGTGCAGTCAAGCTAATCTGCAGTCAGTGCCAGCGTCTCCGTGCCAAACGGCAAATTATCCATTTTGCTTAATCGCACCGACAAATGAGTCTGAAGTGGGCGAGTGTGTGTGATGTCTGTAAGAGATTTGGCTGCGTGTCACTCCCCGTCTCTCTCTTCTCTCTCTCTCTCTCTGCCTGTTTCCTGTCATTCTCTAATTTATAATATCAATAAAAGCAGAAAAGCCCAATAAAATATCTTGGGGAAAAAAAGAAAAAGAATTGCAAAGTGGACCTCAAAGAATACTGATCAGTCTAGATCTAGAACATCATACAACTCTCCTGGCCGCCCACCTAATAAAACAAAAGCACAACAACCATGACACCAGTATATGAGTGAAGATTGGATGTAGTCTTACCGCAGGATTTTATTGACGGTGTTCTCTTTTTCCAGGAGATTGCGTGCGCGTATACTGAATATTGACCTGCGGAGCTAATAAACAACACATGTGTTACGAGGATTAACTAAATGAACACTGTAAGTACATTTTGGTTTTGCTACTGTATTTGAAAGGGATTTGTCAACATCATGTCTGTCTCTCTCTCTCATATATACATATATCTCTCATACATAATATATATATATATATATATATATTAGGGTTGTCCAGATACACATTTTTCTCTTCCGATCCCGATACCTCATTTTCTGTGTTAGCCGATACCAATACTGAATACCGATACCAGTGTTGTGATCTCGTGTTGTGTTTATCTAGCTATATATATATATATATATATCGTGTTGTGTTTATAGCAGACTCCTCACTCAAATGTGCACTTGCAGTTTGGGCAACTCGAAAGCAAACTCCACATGCCCCAACATTTCATTTACCTGCCATAGGGCTGTATTTTGCGTGTCTTAAGTACCAGGTCTTATTACCTAACTTGAGTAAACTAAAGACCTGGAGGCGTGATCAATGCCATTTGGCTATTCTGAGTGGCCAAAGAGCATTGATCACGCCTCCAGGTCTTTAGTTTACTCAAGTTAGGTAATAAGACCTGGTACTTAAGACACGCAAAATACAGCCCATAGTGTCGACCCCTTAGCCCTGTGTCGGATCGCTGGTTAGACTGGCATATTCGCCGATATGACAAATAAGGGCCAATACTGATACTTTTCCGATACTTCTTTAATAGATACACATAAAATGTACCTTCTGGTCGATGTACTTGTTGTCTTCAATGGCTGAGCGTTTGGAGTGGTCGCACGAGGATGATGAGGCCGATGGGAGACGGCGGAACAAACAGCTAGTGTCCTGCTGTTGACGATCAATAAACTGCTTCATAAAGCTTTCCCTGGAACGCACGCACGCACACGCACACACACACACACACACACACACAGTCACACACACACAAATCAACCAATTTGTGCTGACATACCTACAGTACAGACACCGCCAATAATATGTACAGGCAGAAAACGTGCCACTTTACAGCGTCAGTATAAGCTTGCTGTGCTCACAATACATCACAATAAAGCAAAGTTCAAGGTTTGTGATCAGGGTAATTTGTTTTGTTTTGTTTTTATCACATCCCAGACGAAACACTAGACCTGTGCCCATACAGTAACAGTCATAACTACTCCCAGGTTTAACCCATGCTGGGCGGAAACCCATTTTGGTGTTAACACTATATGTTATGCTTTAGCTATTGAAAAATAGCAGATCTACAAGCTCATAGCGCGCCACCGAGTGGCGCGCTACGAGCTTGTAGGTCTGCTATTTTTTTTAAATCGAAGAGCGACTGACATAGAAGACATTTTTAGAATCTGATCTCAGGTCAGAATGGAAAACTGTCAGGATGTAGAAGACATTTTTAGAATCTGAACTCAGGTCAGAATGGGTTAAGCTTAGCTGGGGCTGCTGAAGCCGCAGCAGATGGGCTGCTGTATGTGGACTAGGATGTCTGTAGGGGTTGAAGGCCCCAGCTGTGCACTAATCAGCCTCTAAAATTTGATCATCTGAGTGGGACACACTTCAGCTCTGCTGCTAATCATCACTGCATATCAAAATGATAAGACCACCCCTCGAACATATTGATGGTTTCAATCTGCCTTGGACAAGTCGGACGCCATTTTCTCATCTTCATTCTGAACACAAGCACTGACCGTGCGAAAGCAGACATGGCTGCTCGCTCAGTGCAACGCTTAAGAGATAATGATCTCAGAGACTTGTAAAAGATCTGTAAAAGTATCGGACTGGGTGAGCTTCCCCCGTGTTGAGTCAAATTAAGCCGCAGGCTCCACTCTCCTGGTGGTGACCCTTCCGTCAATTCCTTTAAGTTTCAGCTTTGCAATCATACTCCCCCCCCCCCGGAAACCAAAGACTTTGCTTTCCCGGGCACTGCATGTCGTCCTCGCCTGTGTGGCTTACTTACCTGATCCTGGGTACAGTGAAGTCAGATGGGAGCTTGGAGACCTTGACCATTTGTGGTCTGTTGGGGAACTTCTCAAAGATACGGAGTCTGAGAGGAAGCTTTTCTTTGGTGTCAGCATTTGCTTCACTTTGCTTCAGCTAACGTATGAGAAAGAAAGAAAGAAAGAAAGAAAGAAAGAAGGAAAGAAGGAAAGAAGGAAAGAAGGAAAGAAAGAAAGAAAAAGTATATGTATTAGTTAATGTACAGCACTACACAATAGGCCAAAAAGACTCAAGTAAACATGTTGCAGGTGTGGGGAGGGAGAAAAGAATACAGGTAAAGTAGGTGGAGAAAAGTCAGGGCTGGTAACTGGGAGAGTAGTAAGACGATGACCTTGGAGCTGTGTGTGCGTGCGTGTGCGTGTGCATGTGTGCGGATGTGTGCGTGCGGGCGTGTGTGTGTGCTCTCCAGGAAACACAGCCAGAACAGATCTCTGACTGACGCTTTGGGGGAGGCAGACATAGGGTTGGCCTGAGGATGGCAGCAACACACTTACCTACAGCAACACACACGGCACACTACAGCACAGACAAGGCAGTCCTGAGGTCCCACTTACTTTCATAAAAGAAGGATGAAGGATGCAACAAAAGGAGGGAAGAAAAGAACAGATTATGCTGGAATGGTTAATGCAAAAAAAAAAAAGAAACAAGTAAATGGTTAGAAATAATATGCATGCATGCATGGCAGGCCGGGGAAAGCTAGCACAGACTGGCGTGGGGCGGTGACCTGGCAGAGCAAATTAAACCAATTGTTTATGTTTAATAAGATCTAGTAGGAAGGGGTGTGTGGGCGGATGAATATTTCCTGGCATGCATTCTCTTTCTGGGAGCCTTGGGAGATAACCCTGATAATGCGATTCAGATTAGGCCAGGAGGTGAACCGAGTTTTGGGCCCAGACGGTGAACGAACGAGGGCTTATCATAAAGATCAGGCGACCCCGCGGTCCGCCATATTGATTGGGCCGTCTCTCTCTCTCTCCGTCACTCCGTCTGTTTGTCTGCTTGTGCATCTACCATCCATTTCTATGTGTGTGTGCGTACATCTGTGCGCGTGTGCATGTCTGTCTGTGTGCGTGCGTGTGTGTGTGTGTGTGTGTGTGTGTGTGTGTGTGTGTGTGTGTGTGTGTGTGTGCTGCACACTGGTATTTCTATTCCTGGTTGTCTGACTCCCTTAGTTCCTGACTGTCTGAAATCACCCTTCTGTTTTTAAGGGATAATGGGTTTCACTCGGTCTATTTGTGCATCTACCAATGTATCCCCTCCATTTCTGTGTGTGTGTGTGTGTGTGTGTGTGTGTGTGTGTGTGTGTGTGTACATCTGTGCGAGTGTGCGTGCGCGCGTGCAGGGTGTGTGAGGGGGCATGACAAAGGACAAACGATAATCTCCCTATCCATTCCCCCTCTCTAGCAAACTAACATGAAGGCTATGTGGATTTCATCTGCCTCGAGCAGATGATAGATGTGAAAAATGGAATTACGTCGTCCACCTTTCCCCAGACAGGCTTTTCTGTCTTCTCCTCTCTGTACCCAGACAGGCTTTTCTGTCTTCTCCTCTCTGCATACAGAGAGGAGACAGTCAGAAAAAATAAATGGCAGAAAACTGGCTTTCTAACATTGACATTATGAAACAAAGTTGTGGAGGAGATTGCAGGTATTAAAACTAGTAGAGTTGGGATAGCTTGGGACGCAGCAGTCTAAGTGGAATCAGTGAGGCTAACGTGGCTAGGAAAGTTAATAAAACATCTTTTCATCTTCTCTTCTACTGCGACATTGCGGCTATATAAAATAATTCCACAAAAAAAGAGTTGAGGCGACCTCTTTGGCATAAGGTCAGAGACGGAATATAAAGCGAGGCTTCTCCTCTAACGGCGCAGTTTGCTGGAGGAAACTTTGCTGCAGAAAGAGTGATGAAGTAATCTCAAACGGCATAGCTTGACGTTTGTATGTTGAATTGAATGCCCCACAACCGCCGTGCTCGAGTCAAAAGGTGTCACCTCTAATACTAGCCATGTCTTGTATATGGAGAGTATAGGTCGCTGCCTTCAGGAAGGAGATATGGCGTTCCAGCGCGTACAATAAGGTCAGACTGAAGAGGTCTTTTGTTCATCAATCAACTCAAATGTGTATGTGTGTTGCATACAAGGCCGCTGGGTGCGCAAAACGAATTTCACAGTGAGAACTGACAATAAAGTACTATATCATATCGTATCATATAAAACCCCCGGACAGTCGGACACGCATGTGCACTGCGCACACCCACAAAGACACACCCACCCACACAGTGCGCCGATAACGTCGACCGACCCTGCCTGTCCCGCGGGGCCCTAATCAATTGAGGCCAAGTCAGCGAGAGATGTACAGTGTGGCTCCGGTTCAGCAGCCTTCTCTGCAGCAGTATCCCATTACTGTTAAGCTTACAGTAGGCTACCATAACCCAGAGGCGGTGGGGGGTGGGCTGGGGGGGGGGGGGGGGGGCTCTCTCTATCACACATTCTTTCTCTGCATTTCTCTCATGGTTGGTTTGCTTCATGCTCACTTTCTCTGTCTCCCTCTCATCCTGTCTCCGTTAATGAATACTGTAACCTATCCGATGCCGCTCGGTGTTAGGCCTGCCTCCGATCACACTGTCACATTCTGTGAGCTGCTTCCCTGTTCCCTTATCCCCGCTCTCTCCCCTTTAATGAACAAAGTAGACAGTGTCTCTATAATACTTAACTTATTATTTCAGTGCAGTTTATCTATCCCTTCATTTATATGGGTCTCTGGGAAGCCACATGCATGCCATGAGAATGAATTTAATTTCGATTTACCGTCGGAATACAAAACTTTTATCCACTCGACCGTGGGATCATTTAGTAGCCCCCCCCCCCCCCCCCCCCATATGTAGGTGCATGTCTGTCATACGCCTTGGGGCCGTTAATGTCCTGAGATATAGACTGTAATTATGGGAGATAGCGGGGTAGTCGGCGGCAGTCCAAATGTAATACAGTCCCTCGAGTATTGATATTATGTAACGTTGTTTGCACAGCGAGCGGGGGCACAGCACGGTGTCCTTATGAACCTGTATCTGCTAAAGGTATCATCAGGGCCCTAAAGCCTCGTCGATATGCTGGGATCAATAATACAAACATGTATTAGTAAGAGCTTATGGCATAGAGCACATGCACAGCACAAGCCACTCGCTATGGATTACTTTACGGCTTTAGGTAATTTCAAAACGGGGAGGAATCACTTTCTTATGAAGGAAAACTGGGCAGATATGAACAGCATAATGATGTGGAAGCACAGCGATGTTTAAAACCGTGGTGCGAGACTGTGAGTACAGTATGTTTCTGCCTTTGCAAGCGTGTGTGTGCGAGTGTGTGTGCGTGCGTGTGCGTGAAATAATGGCATTCTTTTCTTTGAATTTGAGAGTCTGTTCATATTACACACACACAAGTGTGCATAATTTGCATGTGCACAAGAGAAAACATGTCATGTTTCTTTGTATTAGTGTGAGTGGTTAATAAATCAAAGACTGCCATATAGCTCAAGCAGTGTAGCCTAGCAGTACTAAAGTACTTACTGTACTTTAGTACATTCTATCCGTGTGTGATTTTATGTAGGCTTTACTTGAGAATGTGTGGATACTTACAGTATGACTTTCACTCTACTACTGTACATTCCTATAAGGGAAGATTACATATCTCTGCTGTCGGGAAGAAACTCCAAAAACTTTCAGGATATGAAAAATATAACTTTTTCAGGAAATTCAGAAAACCATATTTTTTTAAAACAAAGCAATACTGCCTCATCAAAGTTGGTGTTGTGACTATTCACACTTTCTTGCATGAGAGGGGGAGAGGTGGTGGAGTTAGCTAACAGGCGCTCCCAGCCTGTGGAGCGGTGCGCTCCACAGGCTGGGAGCTGATATCATTAATCCATTCTGACCTGAGATCAGATTCATACGAGGTTTCCACTGGACACACACTGGTCTGATTAACCCATTCTGACCTGAGATCAGATTCTAAAAATGTCAGTCGTTCTTCGATTTTTCAAAAATAGCAGACCTACAAGCTCGTAGCGCGCCACTCGGTGGCGTCCTGTGATTAATCTCTGTCCTGGGCGACGAGCGGAGTTATTTGATAGGACGGAGACCTCCGCTTATGCCGCTCGGCGTGTTAACGTTTTTTGGAAAGAAAAATATAAATTCCAATATTATTAAATATTATAAAACTCCTTCAGTGCCACATGACACCCTTGGACGCCTTTATGGAAAAATAAAATAAAATATATAAAAAATATTTTCAATTTTCAATTCTTTTTTTTTTTTTACTTCATCCAGATTTAGAAAATTCCTCTAATCTGGTGTTCAGGTGATGATATGCACATTACATGCACAATAGAATTACAATTTCTTTCTTTTATTTATAATGGGCTTCGGTGGCAACGAGGGCCAAAACTGGTATCCACCTGGTGGCACTGGATGAGTTGTTAAAAAGAAAACGTAAGTTTGTAATTTAAAATTTGGATAGTAGTTTTAAACGCATGTACTTAGAAGCAAGTACTCCCTCAAGTACAAATTTAACAGAGCTTTCTTTCTGAAATAATAGCAATATTTGACCAGGAGTATCTATACTTTGACTCAAGTACTGGGGTGGGGAGTACTTCCACGCTGCCTATAGCAGCGGGGCTGAGACTAATGTGTTTTGCCTTCAGAGCCATTCAGGTGTCAGGCCTGGGCTTTCTTCTCCCAATTCAGACCAATTTCAAGCTTGGTTGAGCTGGGAGATTTACATTAAGGGATTCCAGAGCTTTGTTAGCCCAGGGACCAGAGGTGCAGATTGAGCACCTGTGCTGGTCTTCGGTATAAAAGAACAGCTACCTTGCCTTTGCGACATGGAGGATCCATGTATGGGTGGGTCTAATAATATGTGTGTATATGACACGTACAGAAATAAATGATCTGTATCAATACATCTTTAAGATTCTAAAAATGTCTTCTACATCCTGACAGTTTTCTGAAAAATCTATGTTTCTATGTCAGTCGTTCTTCGATTTAAAAAAATAGCAGACCTACAAGCTCGTAGCGCGCCACTCGGTGGCGCGCTACGAGCTTGTAGATCTGCTATTTTTCAATAGCTAAAGCATAACATAATGCTAACACCAAAAGGGGTTCCCGCCCCAAAATGGGTTAAATGAGGAAATATTAAGCAAAAAGGAGTGAGAGTGAACGCCAGGCTGAAAAAAACGAACAGAGAAGAGACCCTTTTAGAACTATTATTGACAAAAGCAACATGCGGAAAACATTCCATTTACATTATTGTTAAGTCACCCGTCTCAATCAGTGTTTAGATGTGAACATTCAGAGCTGCTGCCAGGGGGGAGCTCGCTCTTGCACGGACGGGGGATACCTGGCAGACAGGCATGCTGAATTGGCAGAATGACAAAACCACTTCTGTCCATCTTGAAGGCAGACGCCACTTAGTATCGGTTGTGTAACGCAGCACTATGGGTTCTTTTTGTGAGGCAGCTGCATCCTTCACTGATTCCACCAGGGGTATGAAAAGCCTTTGGGAAAGGCTGGCTTGTCAGTACCATAACGCTTTCACAAATTATCTTGCTGTTGTCGGCAAATAACCACAGAGCCAGAGAGGTAACAATGTGGGGGGAAGAAGGAATTCCAGAGAGGACATCATTTGATCTGAAGAAGGGTTTTTTGAATGTGCCCTGGATGGTGTTATCAAAGCCGAATCATTTTAGCTGTGAAGCCTTTCATCACAGTGAGTATTGACTATTGCATTGAGTGTGAATGCAACACTCTACTGCTATATACTGGCCAGTTAACGAGTCCTCCGAAAAAGTGCCTCGGAGGCGTGTGAATAATATAATGTGTGATATCTGTCAGAATGGACAATGAGACAATGGGGATCTGATGAATGGTCGCCCACGGAGCCATGCTGCCCACCCGCTACCGAGATATGGAGCTGGTGGGAGGACATTAATTCAACACAATTTCAACCATGCAAACACTGACACCTGCTGTTCTCGGCTACAGCTATCCCGCTCTGCTCTGTGTGTGTTGTGTGATCATGGAACAAGCAAAGTACCAAAGAAAAGTATCAAAGTGTGTGTTTATGTGTTTACAGAAATGCAGTGGAACAGCAACACATCATGCATTTGGGTGACAACACACAAACATGCCAAGATGGCCTCCGTTCATTTTTCATTGTTGGTTGGGCTCAGGGCCAGCCACTGGACCAATGGGGGAGGAAGGAGGGAGGGAGGGTCGCCCCCTTGCTCTCATTAGCCGGGCAATGAGCCGTCCTCCGGGAGTACATGTACTCCCCAGACCACGTTACTGAACCACACCTCGGACACCTCACAACACAAAGGCTCACCTTGCTTAACCTGGGACCAAATACAAGGTAATACTAGGTGGTCTAGAACCTGAATTGGTCAAACTATAGTCCTTCTTACCCGTTTTGAATATATGAACAGCAAATGATGTTCACCAGATGGGGCAGTATAGAGAGTACTCTGTACTGCCCCGTCTGGCGGAGTCCATTCTGACCTGAGATCAGATTCTAAAAATGTCTTCCACATCCTGACGGTTTTCTGAAAAAGCCATGTTTCTATGTCGGTCGTTCTTCGATTTTTCAAAAATAGCAGATCTACAAGCTCATAGCGCGCCACCGAGTGGCGCGCTATGAGCTTGTAGATCTGCTATTTTTCAATAGCTAAAGCATAGCATAATGCTAACACCAAAAGGGGTTCCCGCCCAAAATGGGTTAAGGAAGTGTAGGCTACAGACAGAAGGACAGACAGAATGACTGAGTGACAGACATTTTTCGGTGCATTTCTAGATAGATAACAGCATGTGGAAAATGTGGAAAAATTTGAAAAATGGCAGCCATGGTTACCACGGGACAAATCTGTGATGGCCCTCTATAGCCAAAAATGTTCCTTATGGCATGTTCCAACTGTGTGCCAAAGTTCATGCTTTTATCATGAAGTGCACAATTCCATCAAAATACTGCACGTAGATGTTGGATTACTTGCTATTGTGGATATACACCAATACTACCAATACTGGGGGGGAGGGGGGGTATATTATATGTGTAATATGGTCTAAATGCTGCTCCTGGTTGTGAATTTATACATATGTTCAGATTGGATAATTCATTCAAAAGGATTACACACATGGAGATGGAACCCCACTACGTGTCATTCTTGTTTTCGGGTGGGAGCTAGTGTTCGTCCGTCCGTCCGTCCGTCCGTCCGCCCGCCTGTCCTTTGGATATCTTGCGAACCACACATCCTGACATCACACTTGGCAGGTGTATTGCTTGGGGGACGCCAAGGAATGCAGTGTCAAGATGATCCATGCTGCGGCCATGCCCAGAACAGGCACTGCACCACTTTGAGTCATTCTCAATTTGAATTAAGCAACTGCGGCCCACTGTGAATCGTTTTAATTGTATATTTTTCAAACCAGCCCAGTGGCAATTTTTCTTCTTGTTGTGTCTCTGGAGTGTCAGAATCCTCCGGTGGAAACAGTGAACTGAAGGTGACATTCAAGTGCTATAAGAACACATTGTCCAGGGGAATCTCTCAAGGCTATGCTATTTTCTTCTCTCTTCACAGCACTCTCTTCTCCTCCTCCTCCGTCGCCTTTCTCCTTCTCCTCTTAAATCTCCAAAATGAATGCTTGGTCCAATAAATCACACAAAATGTATAGGAACGGGGCTTTCACTGTTAATTCATAAATAATGGTGGAACATTCAGCTGGGGGCTGTAATACAATCACGTTGAAAACACATTTGACCTGGCTGCTTTGTCAGACACACTAAGTGGAGTGTACGGTGGAAATAACCAGCCAGAGCCCACACACTGGCATGTTAGACAGACTGACTGAGCGCGCACGCACACACGCACACGGACACACACACACACACACGCACACACACACACACACAGTAATGGGATCAGATGTTATTTGGGGGAGAAGAGCGATCTATCTATTGTTGCCAGGGTGACTCGGTATGAGCCTGTCACCGCCGACTCCTGACTATACCCCTCCCAAACCTCATTCACATGCTGGACTGCACCTCCTCGTCCCTCCTCTATAGGCCCCTCCACATCTCTGCTCCTCTTCCACCTGAAATCACTCTTGCGCCGCTCTGTCTTCTCTGTTTATCTCCCTCACTAGTCAACAGCAGAATGTCCTCGGCCTCCACTGACAAATTAGGGACAAGAGGAAGACGCAGGACTGGCTGGCAGCCTGGCGGCAACGGCAAACTCGTGTTCAGTCTCTGCTTACTTGCTTAAGGTTGTCCATCATGTCCGATGATACATCATGTGACTGTGTGTAGTCCAATCCGTGACCCCACACTGTCTGCCACACACAGAACAGGTATAAGGCACTGACTGGGGGTGTGGGGTGTGGTACTGGCTCCATGTCTCCTTTGGCGTTTCCTGGTCCGTCGATGGCCTCGGTCCTCCTCATGCTGGTGCACTCCTTGTTGGAGGAGGTGGCGCCAGATGGAGCGTCGTTGAGCTGCAATGTCCTCCAGCTGGGTCGGGTCGGGTTCAGGCCGCCTTTCCTCATGGCTTTAGTCTTTAGTCGGTCTCTATAAAGCACCGAAGTCCTGACGTCACTGTCGGTAGAGGGCGTCAGTCCCCAGGTTCATGCATTTTCTATTTGCATTGAAATCCCCATAGGGGGGTTTTAGATCTCTTCATATAAGAACTGCGTTTGAAAAATAAACCGATCACCCCGGCCTTTTCACTCATATGGATATGAAGCATCGACTGAAGGTGGAAATGTACAAATATACCCAAAGAGTAACAAAATAAGCGTTAGAAACGAGTCAAACAACCCAGAGACTACATTTCTGGGTAGGCGGGTGGCTGCATCTGCCCGTCGCACAACAGAAACTGAATGTTAATTACGTTTATTTTTATTTTTATTTTATTAATATTTAATGTTTCGTGGTTAGTACGAGTCGAGTCACCACCAGCTGAGCTTACGTCAACGAGGAATCTCAGGAACGCAATGTGTTTGACAGCTGGGCGTGACGTATATTAGCAGCGACATTGCCTTCATATGTAGTTTCAAGGCTTTTGCGGCCACATTAATTCCATTTTCTCCAGAAACTGGCTGTATCAAATATGAATGGACATCATTAACGACGCACAGCCACCCCCCTGACAGAAAGGCAGAGATGATCGGTTTATTTTTCAAACACAGTTCTTATATGAAGCGATCTAAAATCCCCCTATGGGGATTTCAATGCAACTAAAGAAATACATGAACCTGTGTACTGGCGCCCTCTACTGAAAGTGACGTCAGACTTCGGTGCTCTATAGTGCTTTTTCGGGCCTCCTGGCGAGCGACGGCAAAGATGAAGCTGGCCATAGAGCACTTCGTGTGGTAGGCGTTCTTCCGGCATCCTAATGATGTGGCCTAGCCAGCGAAGTTGATGCTGGGTGACTTTAGTTATCCTCCACACTGCTGCAGTTGGTCTTGCAAGAGTATTTCAGTGTGGGGGACTCGGTCCTGCTAGGATAGCTGACGTGGAAGGCCTCAAGCATCGTGGGGTGGTGGCTGTACAGGGTCCACGCTTCACAGCTGTAGAGGAGGGCCTGCAGGTAAACTGCTACCTTAGTATGGAGCTTAAGGTCTTTGTTCTGGTCTCTGGAAGACCCTTCTCCTGAGTCTGCCAAAATTCAAGTCAGGTTCTGGGATATAGTCTCACTGGTCAGCCAGTTGGCCTAACAATGAACTAGCCAATCACAGGACAATAGTTCCTCAGGGCTATGGGATGTATATCCTAATAACTGAGGGACATCTCAGTTAGTTATTGGATACTGCAGATGACTGACTGATCATCAGGCTATGGGATCTAAACTCTAGCTTTCCCTCACACACTGCAAAAGGATGATAGAGCCAGCAACATATTTGTGTTCATATTTCAATAATGTGAAATTGTTTTCTTTTTAAGTTTTAGTTCTCCCACAAGAACTATGACTTTTGGTTTAAGACCAACCAACAATGCATACCTTTATTTTATAGCCATACTCCCCCTCTGAATTTGAATATTACACCGGTCATTGCTGCTCTATGGTGCTATACAATACTGTATCTACTTGAGTCACACACACTCAATGCTTATAAACCACACGTACAGAACACAGAAACGCACACATCTACATAGTCTTAGCCATGACGTCCACAAGTGAATCCAGTGTGTCCTTGAGCCAGACATGGATTCCTAACGAGGTGTGTCCGCTTTTCCGACCAGTCATTGTTCCAACAAGCGGAAAACGACCGGATTAAGGTTGGCGAACATGCGCTGCTCCGTGCTTGCGGTTATGGTTAGGGTTAGGGTTTGAGGTAGGTTGTCGTTGTCGGACCAATGACTGGTCGGCCCACTGCAGAGGGGAAATGTCACGTATGTGCAAATGTACTGAGCGCACACACACACACACACACACACACACACACACACACACACACACACACACAGGAGTGCCACTGCATCAAATATTAAATTCCATTACAATATTCCTATGGTAGTTTATGCTGAAGAGACCTTTACTGGACACTGTGTGTCTCGTCGTATGACAGAGAATGCCACAGGCCATCCTGTCTGTGTGTCCGTGCGTGCGTGCGTGTTATTTGTAATTTATAATTTCATGTATTCAAAATACAGGCTTATGCATGTTTATATTATTTTATTTGTCTGAAAGCATTATTCCAGTTTTCTCTTAAGAAAACTATCACTCAGATGTCTGATGGGAATCGAGTTGTGTTGCTGGAAGGGGGTTCTGGGCAGTTCAGCACTATTCCTCAATAGTGTCCGTTAGTGTTGACCATTATTTCCAGACTCGGAATAGTCACCTTTCAATTCAATTTTTTCCGATTACGAGCATATAGACTAGAAATTACCATTTGAATACGATATGTCTGTCCCTATTTATTTGAGCCGGAGAGTGCATCTCCATGGAGGAATGCAGCCATTGTTGTTGTTGCATATTTTGTTTATTACAAGGGAGACTAAAAAGAACAATGGGTACCCTTCTAAATATGCTGTACTTCATCTTTACTACCTTTGAAGGATTTATGCTTCGACACTGGCTGCATCTGCGATACAGCCTGTCCTGTATTATCTCTCCACTCTCGGAATGGCATTTTTCTTTAGGAGAAGCTGCTTTTTCTTTCAGCTACCCTTTTTGGCTAGCAGTAATTATTGTAGTAGTTATTGCTGTCATCATTGTTACTATGCTGCTGCAATGTCTGCGCTATAAGTATAAACTATAAACCACCCGTAGAAACTGAAATCAGTTGTTGATTCAGCTCAATTAGTTAATTCAAACAACTAGAAATGTGATAGGTCAGATAGACAGACAGACACACAGACAGACATCAGCTTATGTAATAGAATCTTTGTGCACTTGACCAGTGCCCGGCTGTAACGATGGAAGTTGGAGGCCCATGCCCCACCCCGGCTATGCAAAACCCATTGTACCCGTGTCAGAGTACCCGTTCCACCCATCTGTCTGTGTCCCTTTTATGCCCATATATCCTCCTAATCACTCCCAGCAACATGGTCCCATTTCCCGTCCTTATAAAGTTATTCTTAAGTTTCCAGACGATCGGAGAGCTCCACCAACTGATGCATCTGGTGACATCTAAATTCAATGTCGTTGTTGAACAGTGGCGAGAATGACCACTAACAAACCTACGCCCACAAATCATATCAGCGACCCAATATGAACGACCGTCCTAACGACTTTGGAATGGTTCTAATGCACTTTTTAAGAACTCCCGTACTGTTTCCACCCAGTTTTAGCAACAAAAGCGGTTTGATTGTCATTGTCTCCCCGTTTGAGAGGATTTAGAGAGTTCAGTAAATGAAAATCAGGCGCAGAGAAAGAGATAGCTAGCAAGAGAGAAAAAGAAAAGACAGAGAGATTTCCCACGAGATACCTCCATGGTATGTTGTTCAAACGTGCGTCTGTCTGCCTGGATGAAGGACAATGGAATGGTGACGAAAGCAACATCATCTTTCCTTCTCTCTCTCCTATTCCTCCATCTTTCCCCTTTCTAACTTGTTTCATCCTCCCCATTTGAACAGTCTCTCCAACCTGTTCCACATGACTCAACTGGTTAACCTGAGGACCCGTTGGATTGCCAAACATGCAGTAACATGCAAGCAAACAGATCGACAAAAGAGAAGACAATACACTGTCCCCCCAGACACTAAGGCCCTCATTTATCAATTGAGTGTAAAATCTGCCCCAAATTCGAGTGTAGGTTTCGTAGTACACCCACGTCGCCACAGCATTTATAAAGTGATCGCAAACAGCTGATCCGTCCTTAATTTCGTTCCGACGTTAATAAATGTGACGGCTGAAATCTATCTGGCACGCCCTATGAAATCAAGCTTTGCCCTCGTTTTTGCGATACGATCTGGAAACCATGGTTACAGGGGGAAAAAAGTCATACACTCACTCATACACACACACACACACACACACACACACACACACACAGATGCACGCACGCACACGCAACTTGCAAGCTCAACTAACTGTTGTGTTGTATCTTAAATAAATAAATAACAAACACCTGCATGAATTAAATAAAGCTGTAGGCCTAACCTGTCTGTTTCCCTCTCACCTCGCTTGACTGGCTGTCATGTCCACGCACACACGCACACACGCACGCACGCAAGCACGCACGCACGCACCTCAAGGCTACATCAAGGTTCAAGTTTATTTAGTGTCCCCGAAGGGCAAATTGGGTTGCAGCATAGACAGTACAATAAACAATGAATGAAACAGTACAAACAAACAAACAGTTCACATAGCAGATACCAGAGTACAAAGGTGCACACAACCATTAAAGTGCAGGCGTTAAAGTGCTATGTGATAGGTCATAAAAGTGCATGTGCATAGACGTAGGCACCAGATAATACAGTAAAAAGTGAAAAGTGCTCATCATAAGGTTATCTCCTAGATCTACCCACAGCAGCATTCAGTGTGCGAATAGAGTTTGCACACTGTTTTTTGTGGCACAATAAGGGGCCCACTACACACTGTAGTGGGTGGGCAGCATCAGATCGGATACACAGGGCTTTGTTAAGTACCTGTTTCTTAAAGATCTGGTCTAGGCTGTGAGCCAATAATTTTAGAGGGCACTTTTACAATTTTCCCTAGGGATTTTTTGTCTCTGATGCAGAGATTACCATACCAACAGTAACAGATAATGGAGAAAGAAATGACGGACTCGATGTAGGCACTGTAAAACAGTTTCATCAGAGTCTTGTCGACATTGAACTTAGCCAATTTTCTTAGGCAATACAGGCGTTGTTGACCGTTTTTATGCATCACATCAGTATTTAGGTCATCAATAATTGTGCCTAGATATTTGTAGCTGGGTACATTATCTACAGTCTCTCCGTTGACAACACTCTTCTGGGGGGATTGTGGGGAACGTCTAAAATCTATGCATACAGTAGCTCTTTTGTTTTTGAAACATTAAGCTGCAAGAAGGCGTTGTCACACCAGAATAGAAAGTAGTCTACCACTTGCCCGTGACAGTTCTCATCATTGTCAAGCAGGCTGACGATGACCGAGTCGTCAGCGTATTTAATGATGAATCTATTTTGGAAATGGCTAACACAATCGTTGGTAAAGAATGTAAAGAAAGGCAGATAAAACACAACCCTGGGGCGAGCCAGTAGAAGATGTCAGGAAGCTAGACAGTATCTCATTAACCCTTACACGTTGAGATCAGTTGGTTAAGAAGTCAAGAATCCAGCCCACAAGACAAGGATCTACACCAAAGGAGTTAACCAGTTTATCAACCAAGACATGGGGCTGTATGGTATTAAATGCTGAGGAAAAATCAATAAAGAGCAGCCTAGCATGGGTTTTACTACCTTCAAGGTGTGCAGGAGATTAATTAAGGTGGCAAGTGCATATTGAACACCCCTTCCAGCCCTATACGCAGACTGGAGGGGGTCCAGTAAGCGCTCAGTTTTTGCCACGAGCTCGGACTTGATTCGTTTTTCAAATTGTTTCATGATCAAGGAAGTTAGAGCAACAGGCCTGAAATCATTGAGCGTTTGGGGCTTTTTGCTCTTGGCCACCGGAACTATAGTGGACTGTTTCCAGAGGGATGGCACCTTCTGCTGGAAAAGAGATAGATTAAATATATAATAAAAGATAGGGCCTAGTTGTTCAGCGCAGGTCTTTATCAGGTGACCCCCAATATTGTCTGGGCCGGGACTTTTCCCAGGGATTTTGTGGATTTTGTGTGCAGTGCACGGCGAAGGTGATCAGTGAGACTGCGCACCGCTGTGATAAGTCCTGTGGGTGAGTGATGCCTGCATGAGAGATAGGCTGCCATATCGTCAAGGCAGTCATAATCAACATTCATGAAGTGATTCGATAATTGATGAAGGAATCATAAACATAATGGATGAAGGCTTGCATGTGTGCTGGTATGTGTTGGCGACGCACGCCGCGGTCCCGTCCTCCCGACCCCCGAAAATGATCTCGCTTTTATCTGAACTGCCAAAGCACTTATTTAAATGGTGAATGATTAAGCCCCTTACGCCTATAGCCTGCTACAATTGCAAATAGGCAAGCTGTATGCTTGTCATTGCCACTTGGAAATAAAGGCGTGCAGTCCATTTATGCCTTTTTTAATAATATCACAGTGATTATATAGGCATCTGATGTCATGTTATATTGTTTTTAATTGCACGATTTTAATTACTTTTTTTTACATCGTTTTATAATTCATATTAGGAGTGAAAACATATATGTTTAGATGCCTGTGACAGCGTGTCAGCAGTTCAGACAATGCTGCTCCGCTTGTGTATGACAGAAAAACAGCCGAGGACAAAGCGTACGACAGCTCCCGAACACCCATATTTTGGCGTACGCACGGTTGAATGAGGGCCTAAGGCTGGAGGCACCTTGCGACCCATGACGCCATAGATGAAGGCTTTAACAGGCTGGGGTGCGCAATAGTTTGGGTCCTGAGGGGGACTGGGGCTGTGGAGGGAGGTTAGGAGTGGCAACGTCTGCTTGGCTACAACATCCAGTAGACAAACTACCTCTCGAACAATTCAAGGAGATTAGAATTTCTTTTATCCACTTGTGGGAACAATTGTCGGAAAATGGCGCTTTGGTTTGGTGTCCCAAGTTACTCTGCACAAAGCAAATAAACAGACAGAGCCCCCCCAAAAAAGAGGAAAGCAAAGAAACGAAAAGAAAGGCAATCTTATCATTTGCCAGGAAAATCTAATAGCTGGTGCATAGAAGGTGAACACATACACATGTATTGGTATGAAGATTTCATTTCTTCAGTTAGGTAGCTGATGATGCGGAACAGTTCAGAGAGTATGCTTACAATAATGTCTAAAACAGAATTACACCTGGGGAGGGTGTGTGTGGGTGTGTGTGACTGTGTGTTCTACTGTATGCTTCCCTCATAACTTCCATTAACCTCAGCTGCCTTTCTTTCTGTCGCCCTCGCATCATCTCATTAAAACGTCCCGAACAAACCTCATTTCTCACAATAAATACATTATCCTAATCAGCACTGATGAGTTTACCATGGCCTGGTACTGTGTGTGTGTGTGTGTGTGTGTGTGTGTGTGTGTGTGTGTGTGTGTGTGTGTCATTAGGTTCTTCCTGTTACCCCTGGTTCCTGAATAAACTGGCTGTTCATTAGCTTCACCCCGACTTACACTTGCTCCCCTAATTAGTAATGATCCCTGGGTGTGTGTGTGTGTGTGTGTGTGTGTTTTGAATGCAAATGCTAAATTAACGTTGCTTTCTAAGTAGGTGATTTGCAAAGCACAGATTCCTGACTATGTTTTGCCTGGGCGACAGCCCACACATCACACGTCCTGGACTAAAGTGCAGGAGCAACAATGCATTTCAACGAGGAGGCCAGTAAGCGCACTGATCTGCTTGATAACTGTGAGATTAGCCCAAATAGCCCCCATCACATCCCCCTGTCATCTTCTGGCCTCGACTCCAATATGAAAGCCAAATCAAGACGAATGGTCTGTCAGGGTTGACAGATAAAGTCCTTCCCCTGTAAGGCTGTGCCGTAATCGTCAAATGAAATGATGACAGATGGCTTTCAGCTGCATTGCCTTATTGATGATGTCATTATCAAATAAACAACGTAGTGCATGCCGTTGCTACTGTAGCCATATACACACCTGGCCATGGCCAATCAGAGGCAGCATAATTATCCCATTTAGACCTATGTTTGTATACTGTATCAGTGGTGCTCAATATTTAATGTCAAGGAGCCTTGATTATTACATGTAATTGGCCGCCGACCCCCATCTGAAAATGTGTTGTTCCAGGGACCACAACCCCCCAGAAGCAAAGATTTTAGTTCAAAAGATTCGCTCTGAAAGAATATATATATATATTCAAAGATTTGCGCAACATTTTCACGATTTAAAAAAATTGGGTTATAATTCTACAAGCTCGTAGCTACGAGCTTGTAGAATTATAACCTAATGTTTAAAACACAAAAAGGGGTTCCCGCCCAAAATGGGTTATACATGGTTGAGGATGTTGTGGATGTTTAAATCCTCGTTTTTAAGATGTGTTGGAATCAGTGTTGCCTGGTAACCGCACCCCACTGTTCGGCTTCATTAGCACGTTGCTAAGCATCCTAAAACCAAGTTATACTGTATTATACAGCGTTATGTTGTACTGTATGGAGAGAGTAATTATGGAGGTGGAGCCATACTGTATATATTGGGAATGGGGCATATCAGTACTTCAACTACTGTACGTCAAGTATAGCGTAACCTCTGTGGTACAATAATGTTTTCTTAATATGGCTCAGCCACCTGCTTATCCTTTTACTGACCTTATCAGTATACTCATGCTGTTTTAAATGGTTTGCATTGCTATAGCGCCTTTTACAAAGTGCCTCGAATCTACCTGTTTTGATTTCAGCATGGGACACGGATCAATTACAATTGATATTTCCAAATGTGTAAAAGACATTTTAACTTTTAGTAACAACTACTTTTAGTAACAATTACTTTTTATGGGGTTTCTTTTTCTGAATCACTCATTAATTCATCCTTTCTTTCTTTGATTCAGCAAAGCAACCTTTTAATTGGTCAAATTGACTAGACAATAGAGGAATTGATAATAAACTGAAGGTGTAGATGAGTTTTACACTGTGGCATATAGAACTGGCTTGAGTAATGCAAGAGACTATAAGCAAAGGTTAAAGTACAACTCTCCCTTGGCTTAAACAATACAATGTTGCTTGGTTATAACAGGTTGTGTGAGTGTGCCTGGGTAGCAGCTTGAAAGGTAGAGCTCTTTACTTTGAATCACAAGGTTCTGGGTACCAGAACCAGACACCAGACACTTCCAACACAGTGCATGAGTAGCACTAACAAAACCCGACACATGGATCCAGACTGGTGCTCAAATTGCCCGACCCCGTCCGTCTGCAGACGAAATGAATGCCCAGAGACACGAAGCGACACGTTTGATGTCAGGTAGTTATTTTACAGATGGAAGAGAAAGGCAAAGTGGGTCTCAGAGGACATTACATGTTTGACTGGTCGCAGTGTTAATATTTCCGACACACGTGGACCGTGAGGGGGAAATGGAATGCTCAAGCATGATACGCCGTCAACATTGATTTTCAAAGACGTATCACCCTTCCCACAGTGGCTCCCATATCAGAGCCCAGTCTGTCAGGGTCCTGCCATGCACTCCCCTTGAGGGCAATGAGCTACACCACCATGTACGTACCTAGCATTTCTATGCTGCATCCTGTTTACCAGCGTCGCTCGAGTGGCTTCCTGGCTCCAAACTCTTTAATAATACTTTGAGAGAAAATAAATTCTCTGATTTGCATGAACAGACTTTTTGAATAGATTATTCACCTTCAATTTGTTGTTCCATTATTTCCGACTCATTAGAACGTAGCAATTGTCTGTAGGCTCGACCGACTGTGAAAAGGAAAGGATTAAAAATGCCAGGAGGAACATAATAACATAATGTTATGGCTTCTTATGTTCAGTCAAACGTTCAGTCAAAATAATGACGAATATCCCCCGATATCCACAAAATGGCACAGCTTTAGAGCAGAGGATGGAATGTGTCCTGCAGAATGGTTTGGGTTTTACTTATTGCTTTTTACTTTTGGCTATTAATAAATACTTTTTTATTCAATTTCCCTTAACCATCCCTCCATCATTGATCTGTACCTGTCCCCTTCCTTTTTTCCATCTACACCAAATATTACTAGGGCTGAACAACAAGTGACACGGAGAGTGGACGTTTCGGTATTCAGACCATCACAAACAGTTCATTTCACCATGTCAGTTTTCACCTCGTCCCTTTGTAAGAAAAATACTATTTTATTTTTGCATCCAAAGAGCCTCAATGTTCATTTTCCAGTGTGCGAGGCCATCTTGTTATTAGCCATGCGGGATTGGGCTGTTGCCAAATGTTTGTAGAATCCCTGACTTCCAGGAGGGCGATCACCATCTATGCTCTATTTATAGTCACCCTCTGCATTTGTGATTGAGGCGGCCGTAAAATAGGCAATTTTACACTCACTGCTCCAATCACTCATCTGTGGAAGGGAAATAACCAGTGCTGGAAAAACCCACATTCCTTTTACTTAACCCTCTTACTGCCAACATTGATTCAGTCACTCCGTCACTCACTGTCTCCGGATGCAGTGAGTGCATAACTTTTATTTTGAAGACCCCATGTGGCTATCAGCCACGATTTAGTAATGAGCCACCAACATCGACGTTCTGTTGGTGGCGGGGGGGTGGGTATGTTAATGCACGTCCGGGCAGGGACCCAAGTGGGAATTATCATTATTGGTAATGGTAGATCATGGTAGATCAATGGTAATGGTAAATCAACAACCCAATTTATCACTGAGCAGTCACGGGTGTCCAGGAGCAGACACCCTAAATTTTCAATTTAGGCATTTAGCAGACGCTCTTAATCCAGAGTGATTTATATTAAGCAAGAACAAAAAGCATGGCAATACATCACATACATAAAAAGTAGTTATCATGAAACATGCGTAAGCTAATAACATAACAGTGGAATATCTATATAATGAAACTATACATATAAACTATACATACTATACTATACTATTCATATACTATAAAGTGCTATGACTACATAAAATCACTTCCGGGAGAGGTGGGATGTCTGGCAACGTATATGTGTGAGGGCCACGTACTGTAGCAGATCTCTACATCTGCAAAGTAACTTGTAACTCAAGTTTTCAAAGTACAAAGTTCACCTCTGAGATGTAGCGGAGTACAAGTATAATTGTACAGAAAATTGGAAATACTCAAAATGCATAATACCTCAAAATGGTACTGTACTTAAAATATATTTTCCACTACTGTGCACTTTCACTATCGAAATATGTGTCTGCAACAGCACGCCATTTGCATTTAACTCTATATCTACCGCTAGCTGTTAGCATGAACCCCAGTTCCCAGTGCCAGCATACGCGTTGCCGTTCACTTTAAAAGACGTGCGTGCATGCATGCGTGCGTGCGTGCATGCGTGTGTGTGCGTGCGTGTTGTGGCAGCTTTTTCACACAGCAAGGTCTTGCTTTTAACGCTAATTGTTTGATGACTCATCCTTGTAAAGAAAAGCCCCACAAAATGAAAATGAAGAAATCACTCAAAAAGTAAAGAGTGCCTGCCTACATGTGGGCGTTGCCACTCTCCCACAGAGAACTAGGGGGGCTTTGTGTTTGAATCAAAAAACTGTGACAAAGAACCAAGCAGCAATGTATGAAAAGTGACTTGAAAAACACACATGCCTCCATGCGTGTGCGTTTCTGTATGGCACTTTTCACAGAGCATGCAAGGTCATTTTTTTAACACAAATTGTCTGATGACTCACTTTAAAGTGAAAATGTAATAGGGCTGCATGATTCTTGCTAAAATGTGAATCACATACACAGTTCTTTTAAGGTGAGACACTACAGGTGAATAGGGAAAGAAAGTTAACTAATTGCTATCACAATGAAACTTCTCCAGTTGATTACTTATATTAAGACTAAGGCCCTCATTTATCAACCGTGCGTACGCCAAAATATGGGTGCACGCCGAAATTACCGCAATTGTCGGCATTTACCATTTCCTCTAAAGCTTGAAATTGCACGTGTGCCAGGACAAAAATCACGTCGGGAGCTGTCGTACGCTTTGTCCTCGGCTGTTTTTCAGTCGTACACAATCGGAGCAGCATTGTCTGAATTGCTGACACGCTGTCACAGGCATCTAAGTTCTAAGCACTCCTGTTTTCACTCCTAAAATGTTAATATAAAACTATGTATATACATGTAAAAAAAAGAAAAAGAAAAAGAAAAAGAGAGATTTCCAACTTTACAAGTAATTAAAATTGCGCAATTAAAAACAATATAACATGTTTACAATGTATTAGTTTGTGCTTAATCAAGCAGTGCTTTACTGGCCTTGTTATGCGAGCGCACTTGTGAGATGATTTAGGAGCGCATGCGGCATGACATCAGATGCCTATATTATCACTGTGATATTATAAAAAAAAGGCATAAATGGACTGCACGCCTTTATTTCCAAGTGACAATGACAAGCATACAGCTTGCCTATTTGCTATAGGCGTAAGGGGCTTAATCATTCACCATTTAAATAAGTGCTTTGACAGTTCAGATAAAAGCGAGATCATTTTCGGGGGTCGGGAGGACGGGACTGCACATACCAGCACACCATGCAAGCCTTCATCCATATGTTTATGATTCGTTCATCAATGATCAAATCACTCCATAAACGTTGATTATGACTGCCTTGACTACATGGCAGCCTATCTCTCATGCAGGCATCACTCACCCACAAGACTTATCACAGCAGTCTCAATGATCGCCTTCGCCGTGCACTGCGCACGAATGGGTAAAATTAATATAGGCCAGCCTACAAACGTATTCCATTCATGGCGATGCGATGTGTCATGTAGCCTTGAGGTGCGTGCATGGACATGACAGCCAGGCAAGCGAGGTGAGAGGGAAACAGACAGGGGAGGCCAGAGGCCTACAGCTTTATTTAATTCATGCAGGTGTTCTTTATTTATTTATTTAAGATACAAGTTGGGCTTGCAAGTTGCATGTGCGTGCGTGCGTCTGTGTGTGTGTGTGTGTGTGTGTGTGTGTGTGTGTGTGTGTGTGTGTGTGTGTGTGTGTGTGTGTGTGTGTGTATGAGAGAGGGGGGTGAGGCTTGTCGCAAAAACGAGGGCGAGGCTTGATTTCATAGGGCGTGGCAGATAGATTTCAGCCGTCACATTTATTAACGTCGGAACGAAATTACTAAAATAATCATCTACATCTGTATTTTGAATGTTAATTTTGCTTTAGTTTGAATGCTGCATGCTTTATTTAGTTCTGTCCCGATTGTCATTCAAAACAGAAAAGGTTATGTAACATTAGCTGTGAGATGGCATATATTATCATTATCACTAGTTGTGAGAAGGCATATATTATCTTTATCACTTTCTTAAATGCCTAATTTTGAACAGTGTTGACATGTAGCCGTGTATATTCTTGCATTGCTAAATTATTTCATGATAACATTCAGGGTGGTTGTATAGTTGTATTTTATCTTGCATTGCTTCGATGTTTTTCAAACCACTGCTTGCAAATGATGACATTTGGTAAATCCAGACTGGATTGTACTCCTTTTTAAGTACAGTATAAGCAAAATTTTTATCTCTCACCACAGAGATACCCCCAAGTCGCTCATTTCTTTAGCTCTTTGTCATATGCTACACTCTGTAAGACGCAGTCTAAGTAGGCTAAATCAATGCTTAAGCATCAAGCCTACCCTTTGTGATTGAATGTGCCAAGTACCATGCAGTGGACACTGAGGAAAGAAACTAAAACTATAATCTCTCAAAGTCTGGCATATCAGCCCACTGACCATGACCATACTAGTGCCAGGGGTCTGGCATGTTTAGTCCATTCACTTTACAGCCATTTTACAAAACAATGATGGCAGAATTACAGTATTTATATAAAAAAGGAAAAACAAAAAAATATATATATAGACACACACAGCAACTAGAATTTTACACTGAAAATGAAAACACAGCCATTCTCTCTTTTCATTCACTAATCTCTGACTAAAAAGTGTCAGAATACATTATATATATATTGTATCTGAATACTGAAGGTGTTAAATTCCTTTCATTGTCTAATATGCATCATCTCGAGCCAGTAGGCTGTGTTCCACTCGTATCTGGATTATCATCACAGAGAAGACGACCAAAACAGATATTTCTTGCTTAATACTGTGTGTGTGTGTGTGTGTGCGTGCGTGTGTGCGTGCGTTAGAGCACCTCTAACACCCAGACTGTCACAATGGCAGAATTGCCATGAAACATACTGACCACTTCCATGCTCCCCAGAGGTTGAGACCTTAGCATTACAGCAAAGCTCCACTGTCACGTCAGCGTCAACACAGGGGATGTTCCCTTTCTAAACAATGAATGTTGCGTTGCGTTGCGTTGCGTTGCGTTGCATTGCGCTGCGCTGCGTTGCAATGCAGCGCAATGGCTGCCCTGGTTCTTTTTTACGCCGGTCCGAATGCAACACAACATAGTAGGTGGACCTTTGGCATTAGAGTAACCCCATGACTTTTCTTCATCTACCACCCACAGGAAAAAATATAATTTTGCACATATACAGTAAGATTTCAAAAAAACGAATGGGTTGATTACACAAAAACTAGTACGAGTATAGGGTCTAAGGAACAGAGCAATGTCTAGTGGTGGCTAATTTCTGAACTAAAAGTAAATTAACTACCCAGAGTTCCACAGACACTAATGAAATGTCCCCTCAGTGCTGAGATTAGTATTGTGAGCCAGTGAAGATAGGAGGAGGTGGTATGTGTGCGGCACTCACTGCTTGGCACAATTCCATGGAAGTCAAAAGGCAATTAGCTTCAGTCATTTGGGGTATGTTGCTAGGCAACAGGGTAGTGGGACCTTCAAATAATAAGTGACATAATAGGCCTGTACAGTACATTTCGTATAAGTGAACACAGCTGATTAATAATAGGAGGAGTAAGTACCTCTTTCAAAGTAAAGACGGTATGGATATGCATTTTACTCATTAAAAGTATGTATTGTGTAAATGGAATAGCCAGTTTATTTGCATCACAAATCTCCACTTCATTTAACCTGGTATGGAATCCCTAGCATTACTTAATTATATAATAGAGCTTCAAACTATACCTCAAAGACAGAGTTTGGGGAAATCAGAAACATAACTTGCATTTTTCCACAGTTCCCTTGACTTCTTGTTTATATTAGACCAGAGGGGGCAAAACTCCAGAAATAGTTTTCTTTACTTCCACAGGCTGACAGCCGCCGCGAGCAGGGTTGAGGCGTATTGGAGGGTAATCCCTCCTGGACGCTATTGGTGAAACGCCTAAATTAAGGGGTCCCCCCCATGTAGCCCACCCTGACCACTACTCATTGGTCAGGGGCATTACAGTCACATCTAGCTTGGTGACTCCCTCAATGACCCCATGAGGTCAAAGGGAATTACATGTGTATTCCATGTGAATAACACAGTTATGCAGTGTGATGTGTTGTGAGCTTGCAGATCACTTGTTTAGTGTAGATGGAAAAATAAAATGCGTTCATTATCTGAAGGTTAAAAAGCATTTATCTTATTTCAATTGACTTTTCATATTTGCCATTTCATTTGAATTGTGGCAATATTGTGAAAATAGCCAATCTACAAGCTCGTTGTGAACTTGTAGATCGGCTATTTTCACAATTGTTGCCTCTTTCTTTATCATTTAATAATCTGGCCAACCAGTTTTTTATAGCATGGTTTGCTGATTACTTTTGAATGTTTTATAAAAGTCTTAAAAGTCCTTAAATTGTCACTGACAGTGAAGTGACACCGCCAAATCATGTGGGGACCCACATGTTGAGAACGACTGGTAGCCTATATGAATTCTCAATATTGCTTGGGGGGCATGAGAAAACGGAAATTATTTATTGGGACATCGTAGGGTGACCAGATCCAAACTGTTCATTTGAGGGACAGAAGTATCACATGTGTGGGATAAGTGGGACGGGGACCCCGTCCCACTTATCCCACACAAGCCATACTGGAGTACCGGGTTAGCAACTTATTACATGAGTTGCTATTAATAGCCTTGATATCATAAAATCATGCTTTATTTTTAAGCTATTTTAACATGCTTAAAACACTTGCAGGGAGAGACAATGAGAGAGCAGAAGGCCAACTATTATGGGACTAACTATTAGGGCATTTGAACATTGTGATGTAATCCCATGCTTTTTGTTCTTGCTTAATGTAAATCGCTCTGGATTAAGAGCGTCTGCTAAATGCCTAAATTGTAAATTGTAAATTGTAATTAATGCAATTGCCTGCCAGTCACAATGTGGGACAGGGTCTCAACTTGTGGGACGCCTGAAAAGTCTTGGAAATGAGGGACTGTCCCACGCAAAGAGGGACATCTGGTCACCCTAGGACAGAGCCAAAGAGTTTGATCAACCCTCAAGCCCCCCCCCCCCCCCCCCCCCCGCAGCCCCACCTTATCTTAGTTTTACCAACATTGTTAATGTGAAATAGTTTCAATATGCTTATTTATTTAAATTGTGATAATTGCTATAGCTATTGGAGCTCTGATGGTCCCAGACAGACAGGGGACGTAAAGAGGACATTATGCCCGGGTAGAAGGCATGCTCGCTGGGGGTGACTGGGAGGAGTGACTGGTGTTGACATCGCGGATCGTCTGACTCTGCCAAAACGGAACAGTTACCCTTTAAAAAAAACACCTCCATTCAGTTTCATTGTAACTGAGATTTTAGATCATAATTCATAATTTTTTAATACCGTATTTAGCTATAACGAGCACAAATGATCGATGCTAATTGACAGTGCTAGTCTGCTACTACCATAGACCGCAGGGGAAACAATGGCTACTCTCAGCCGCACAAGAGGAGATTAGACCCCATCCCTCCCAGAGAAAATCCCATAGCCTGGAAGGACGATCGGCCTGGCTCGGCCAATGATTGAACGACTCGTTCGAGTGACTGGTGGCCCGCAGCACGGGCGTGGAGAAATGAGAATACTAGGTGGAATAGTCCTCGGGCCGATTGGCTTGCATTTAATGATAGACTGGGGCCGAGGCCAATCCGCTGCGGGGGAGGGCCCGGAGCCAGCCAATCACGGGACCGGTCGTAGACCTGTCTACCTAGAAATCTCCCTCCCCTAGTTCTCGCTCCATTATCCACGTCTGACTCTGTTTCCACAGGGAGCCATCAGGTTACATTGCCAACTACAGTATGTGATTGCTACATTATTAGCCACATGCAGAATTCAGGAAATAACAAACATTGTGCAACAGAAGTGATGTGTTAATGTGTAGATGCGAACTCTAGTAAATCATACTAGACTACACAGAATATCTCCATCTCCAGAGCCTCATCACAGTTCAACGTCCCTGATGACAGGGCAGGGAGTCGCTGGTGCAGAGAAAAACATTACCCTGCTCGTTTCAATATGTGGTCTGTGGTCAAGCTGCCGAGGTCTGTTTCTATGTGGTCTGTGGTCTGGCTGCTGAGGCTTGAGTTAAAAGGTCAAGTGGGTCAATACGTATACGGAGTGAGGGAGTGTGTTCCCTAAACCTCTGAAATCAATGAAAGCACATAATCTCTCTCATTAATTACACCAATGCTAGTGGGTTCAAGTTGTTTTGCTTTCATCTAAAAGTGGACTGCTGACATGCCCAAAACCAAAAAGGGCTCTACAGTATAGAACAAACAACCAGGTGCTCAAATGAGTACAAAGACTTTGAACAAATTGTCCTTGGAACAATGGGAATGAAACTAAAAACATCTTTCAAAATCATATGTGTTCCTTCCTGGTACTGGAACCTACTTCTTCTACTGTGAGTGTGTGTGTGTGTGTGTGTGTGTGTGTGTGTGTGTGTGTGTGTACTACTAGGAGTGTAATGATAATTTTTTGTATGTTTTTTTTGTGGCTTTCGCCTTTATTTTATTATAGGGGAGGGATATAGATTGAAAGTGGGCTGACAGGAAATGGGGAGAGAGATGGGGGGTGACATGCAGTAAAGTCCGTCGGAATCGGGAGTCGAACCTGCGGCACACTGCCAGACTGGATTACCATTCAAATGTGAATAGTGCAGGTTTTTTAATGGAAACCCTTATATTATTATGGATATTGTGGCATGTCGCTAGGCAACAAGCCGCCAGGTAAGCATGCATCCCGAGAGAGCCAGTGGGAGAGAGGCAGAGTGCAGCCGAGAAGACCACGCCTATACCACTCGGCCAGCTGGTAGACGCTCGCTACGTACCCGCCTACATTCTGTCTCAAGTTCATGCCTACTCATCAAGGCCACCTGTGCGGCCAGACACGCAGACAAAATGCAGACGAGGCTGCCTCTGCCCTCATTTCCTCTCTGACGCTCTGAGGGAACAGGTCGGGCCAGGCTCTGGCGGTAAGCGACTCCACTCGCATTCACACACACACACGACTCACAGCATTGATACAGTATATGTGAAGCAATCACTAATCCCCACGTCTCTCTTCCACATATAGGTAACCTGCTCCCGATTGTGAATCGGAATTTAGACCCCTCCCCTGGCTGGATTGAGACGGGGAACGAAGTACCCGTCATTGTGTCACAGCTAGGAGTAATATTGACATTGTGAGAGACATTCATGTGAGCCTCTTGTAGGGATAGAGCCGGCCAGCGCCACCCGTAGGGACAGACGGGAAAGCGTGGAGCTCCCACAATTGAGTGACATTTGTGTTGAATTTTGTGCGTTTCTGTTTACTCTCATTATCAAACCCATGCCCACGGGTCTGTGAACAATAAACAGCCGATTTGGCGAGATCCTGTACCCATCTGAGTGTCCTGGTGTTGTTCAGTCCCCACAATATAAATAAGCAGTGATTCTCAGGCAAATTCATGGACATTGCATTTGAACCCATGATGGACAAACCCTCACCTTGACATGAACACAGAAATGAGAGAATACACACATGTATTGATAGACAAAGTGTAGCTATATGGAATGGAAAAGTAATTAAACCACTTTTTTTCCTGTTTCTTCTTAAATGTACTTAGTATTGATGCAATCGATTATTTCCATTGCAAAACGATTCGATAGTGATAATTCCGATCGTAAAATACGATACGTTTTTTTCATTAAAATCGTTATTTCGATGCAGTTACTGTATCATTACACCCCTAGTGTGTAGTGTACCATTGGCATGTGAGTGCATTGGATGAGGATCTGGACAGACCTGTTTGAGCTTCTTCAGGTCTTCATCCAATTCCAGATTGTCAAGGATCACGGCCACAAAAAGGCTGAGCAGAATCTGAAAGACAGAATGCAGGAGATTCTGAAACGTAGGAGCGATAACACACATACATTTTTCCCTCTTCCTTTCAGAGCTGATGATGCCGACGGTGTGTTTTGTTGTTTGTTCCATCCTTGAGTTGAATGCGTGACTCATTCCAGAGAGCGCCTGTGCCATGTGACGGCTTCCTGTGCAGTGGTGGACAAATTACTCAACCCCCAGTACTGTATATATACTCATAGAGCATATATCTAGAGAGAGAACCAGCTCAGTGGCCTTGTGGTTAGAGTGTCCGCCCTGAGACTGGGAGGTCGGGGTTCAATCCCTGGCCGGGTCATATCAAAGACTGTAAAAATGGGACCCAATGCCTCCCTGCTTGACACTCAGCATCAAGGGTTGGATTGGGGGTAAGTCCCTGCGACATACTAGCGTCATGTCCAGGGGGTGTACTTGTACATCAAGCTGCCTCACGCTACAGAAACAGGAGATAGGCTCCCCATGGCTCTGCAAGGCTACTTACTTACTATATATCTAGAGAACGGATTGAGGAAGTTGCTCAGTGGCGTTTTGAAGCCACGACGAAATGACTTCCGGGTAGTACCCCTCGAGCGTTACGATATGATTGGTTGGCTCCTATCGTAGTACCTCTCGCGCTGTTCTTGTGGTACCTCTACGTCCGATCCCAGATTCATTCATGAATGTAACCTGGGCCTGCAGTACCACTTTTGACCAGTAGGGACTGCGGCTTCAACATTGCCCAGCCATTCTGCAGGCTTGATATTACTCCACTAACTGTGGGCAGATCTTCGTCTCGTCTGGAATACTCAGATAATGAATACAAAAACTAATCATTATGTGATTTTGTAAAAACAACAAATACAAATAAATAAAAAACTACTATCCCAACTTATTTGCAACTAAATGGACCTGGGAGGACCTCAGAATGATGATGGTCATTGTAAAACTCACCAGGGTGGCAAACAGGTGGTAAAGGATGAAGTAGATTGCGACGACAGGAGCCCACATGTGACCCACGGCTACTAGTGTCTGGTCCATCACATCGATCCAGCCTTCCTGCGTTAGGATCTGGAACATGGACATGAATGCCTGCAAGGGAGAAGGAGAAGTTAGAGAAAGTAATGGAATAGATGGATGGACGGACAAACGGACGGGCGGGATAGACAGGCAGATATAGATGAGAGAAAGCGCATGAGAGACCATGTAAAGAAGAGACAGACAGAGAGAGAGAGAGAGAGAGAGAGAGACAGAGGGTGAAGGGAACAGGGAGGCACTCTGTTTTAACAAATGCCACACATCCGATGTACATAATGACCATCTTGACCTTCGGCGTTCAAGATGTTTATGAGTGAGTGACTGTGACAGGAGCCTGTGGAGCAAGGCTCGTTAATTGTCTCTCTCTCTCTCTCTCTCTCTCTCTCTCTCTATTGAAATGCACACATACATACACACACATCAGTAGAGGTCAGATGAAGGAGTGTGGTGCAGCCAGCTGAGACTTGGAAGGCCATGGAGTGATAGTTCTAACTTCCAGACAGACCCCAGACTTTTCCCAAACCCAACTTCCTTCACCTCCTTGCCCTCCCGGCATATAGAAGATAAAACCCAGCAACAGGTCTGCCTGTGACTGCCAAACATCATTAACTGTGATGTGTGTGTACATGCATGTGTGCGTGCGTGCGCGTCTGTGAATGCAAGACACAGTGAAAGAGATTTAGAGTAAAGAGTAAAGCCTGATTTCAGTTGGAGATCTACAAGCTCAGATCTGCCACTGTGTGAGCTGGTAGATCGGCTATTTTCGCCGCGTGTGGCGAATGAGAAGCATAATAATTATATTAAAAAAAAAACATATATATATATATATATATATTATTTCATACTGTTCAGCAGGTGAGCAACATCTGTTTACGAGCGATCTCCCTCATTCTGCTCCAGCAGAATGAGGGAAGAGGAGAGAAATGGGGGTTTGGAACGACAAGGCTAATGAGAGAGAAATGAGCTTGTTGTGAGCCCTTAGAAATCAAAGGAAGGTGGTGGACGGGCTCCACATCTGTTGACACGTTAAGTACCCCATCGTCAGAATCTGCAGGTCTCCCATAGCTTGACTGAGGGAGGGTGTGTGAGTGTGCGTGTGTGTGCAGCATATGAATTTCCGATGCTTCTTGCATTCTGTGTGTTGGTATAAATCTGTCTAGAACCATTTTTTCGCCTTCATGAGGGCGAAAAAAAAACCTGAGGGTTTTGTCTGAGGTCCTCATGAAGCTGCAATCAGTATTATTGTCCTATACCCACATTTCTACTGATGAGCTAAAACGGAAAACCTTTTGAGCTTCATGCAATACCTCTTTCTCAACCTAACTTTCTCCTGGCACAAAATATGTTCAGATGGTGGTCTGCTGACGGGCACAGAGCACTGTGGTCAATGGGGAGCGAGACGTACTGTAACATTCGCTCTGGATTACGAGCGTTTGCTAAATGTCTAAATTGCAGCCTCACATTTTGACGCGAAGCATTGACTATTTTAGAAATATTTTGAACTTTGAACTTTGTATATTTTAATGCAAATATATATATATATATTTTTTTAAGATATTTTTTTGCGGCTTACGCCTTTTATTGATTTTTGAAGGGACAGACAGTAGGCTGACAGGAAACGGGAGAGAGATGGGGGGATGACATGCAGTAAAGGCCGTGTCGGGTCCGGGAGTCGAACCCGCGGCACACTGCGACTGGATTACCAGTCCGGTGCCCAGACCGTTACGCTACGGCCTGGGCCGCAAATACTTTTGTATTTTTACTTTTACATTTTTGAATAGAGGACTTTCACTTACCTAACGTGGCATTTCTACATTGTGGCATTGCTACTTTTGCTCAAGTCAATAACCAAGAGTTCTTCTTCCACCACTGGACATTACCCTGGGGAACGTGGTGAAGCGGTCCAGGTCCTCCACGAAGCAGAACATCTGCAGACTGATGGCCGACATGACGATGAGCAGGCTGGCCGTGAACACCACCAGGCTGCCCAGCTTCTTCCCCGGGCCAAAGATCTTATAGACAAAGTCCTCCAGAGCCGGAGAGATCTTTATCAGGCGCACCACGCGTAGCACCTGTAGGGGGAGGGGGAACAGAAGATCCATTCACTTTTTGAGCGGTGCCTAACCACTCCAATGACTGGCCTGTGTCCGTCCGTCCCTCCGTCCGTCCCTGGTACGAACAGACATGGGTGGGTGGCTGGGTGACCTAAAGTGGCACTGTTGAGCAGCCTAAAGGCCTATTCATATAGTCTGGATTTTCGGTGGTGAGGTGACCACCGGAGCTGAAATAACGTTGAAAAACAAAGAGAAGAGCTGGAGCGGTGGCGGTGGTTTGCTCTTCACCGCGGCTTGTGACTTCATGTTGTAGTTCGGTGGTCACCTCACCGCCGAAAATCCAGACTATGTATGAGCCTTAAAGGGCCATTCACACAGAGCACTACCAGCTCAGTTCGCACGGTTGTGATTTTTCCAAGTGCAGATAGTCAAAGAGTCAAAGTGAGGGGCGTTCTTATCAGCGTACATCATCATGACGTAGCAAGTCTATTTGCTCAGACACAGTATGACGTAAATTCTCCATTCATTGCCAATGGGAATTTCATCTGTGTGCATAGGACAAAAATAGCCGATTTGCTTGTCCACATATGAAAATTCTCGATTAATTGTCAATGGCAATTTAATGTTTGTGTAAGATGAAAATCTACACTAATAGCTGAATAGCGCCCCTCAAAACCTAAGCAGCCCTGAAGAGGGTGTTAATGTTGTTGTAATAGCTTTCATCAACTACTGGGAATCTGATTTATGTGATTTAAGCACACATTAAAATCGGAGAGACCCTATTGAAACGGATCGAATGACTGTGAATGAGTATTTGTTATATAGAAAACAATCTCACCTATACACCCATAAGCAACTCAATCAATAGAGCACGTACTGATCTGGAAGGAGAGTGCATTGATCTTTACCCCCAAAGTAGTCTCTCGAGACAGACGGTTGACTCTCGTCAAAAAGAGGGCGCTGCTTTTCCTTCGTTTTGCCAATGGCTTTCCAGATTGCCCCAAAAGTAATAACACAGTGATGCTTTGTTTTTTTTCTATTTATTTCACTATTTGTCCTCTTTGCCCAGTCCCCAAAATTGCTTGTGGTGACAACATCCATCCTTAGGTGATGAATCTTTGTCAGATTTTGCTCAGCGAGGCAGAGTTGCCATCGATTTAGCAATCCCTACCTGGAAGAACCCTAGCCCAAGATTTATCTTTACAATCCCATAGAAGGACAATAGGCCCATCTGTGATCGCCACCATCTATTTCACATCAGAGACTTCTGCTCTGCAACTAAAGGTCAAACCGGCTAGCTTGTCAAAGAGTTTGTTCAAGTTAACCAACCTCAGTCGACGACAAACTTTGCGAAAGTTTGTTTTACAAAATACAACCCAAATAAGTAATCTCGTCTGACTCTCCACATTACATAACCTTGTGTATGCTGTGTCTGCCTATTGAGGCTGTCGGCCGGGGGCACATGGATGGCTCCGATTACTGTACTCATAGTAGTCTGAACCTGTCCGCCATGTCATTATACGGTGTCCTGCATCTCTCTTTGGGTCACAGACTCACCGCCTTAGAATAATTATGAGGACCATTTAGATCATTAGGATTCTAAACACACACGGAAGAAGAGGGAGAATGAAGAGAATGGGCGTGCTCCAGGGTTATAAATAATGCTGCCATGTTGTGAATGTGTGAGAGAGTACACACATAGTACGGTACACGATTGCGTGTGTGCGTGTGCGTGTGCGTGTGCGTGTGTGTGTGCGTGTGGATGACAATCGTTATAAAGGCTGACCTTTATCAGTGAAACACCCCTTGGATGGATACAAATAAAAACCAGTAACACGTCTTAACCGTTTCCCCTGCGGCCAGGGCATTTTCCAGTCAATGACAGTTTTTTAATCCTATCCTCTATCATGTTTTGAAATCAAAAGCAATGGAATTGTAAGTGACAGCGACATCTCAGTGCTGTGACCCACTGAAAGCATCACAGACGCATGTGAAAAGAAAAAGAAAACACTAAAATGAGGTTACCTTTCTTTTTCAGATCTGTACCAACGATCCCAAATAGAAGTGAGCTCTGAGAGGTTTTGACACGTCCAGCTGTCGCCTCCAGTGTGGCTTAGATAACGGAGGTGGACGATTACTTTACTCCAGCAATAAAATAAAATATAAAATCCAAAATGGGAAAACCTGAAGTAGACATGACAATATCTTTGTCATCACTTGTTTGCGATTGCCTCTACGGGCGATGTGATAGTATAATAGTTTTAGCCAACTTTAAGAGGACTCACTCAACACTCAAAAATGCACTCAATTGGCAAACATGGTCTATTATAGTCCCTCTGGAATCAATGTAGCACTGAAGGTCCGTATTGGAAAACGTTAAACAGCTGAAAAACATCTTTAAGGAATAAATACTAGCCACACTTCTGTCGTGCGTGCGTTAGGCCGTGCGTGCGTGCGTGCGCTCTTGCACACGCGTGTGTGTGTGTTTGTTTCAAGCAATAAAAAGAAAGCTGCTGTTGGCAGTATGACACCATACCAAAACCCATTATGGTGTCAAAGCAAAGAGCACTATCAAAGTATCATAAAAGGACCAGGATGTGCTAACCATAATATCTGACCCTGTGACCTTGATGTAGGCAGCACTGTGGAGAGCCTGTTCTTTAATGAGCACTGTCCACAAGTGCTGCCCTGACTGACACTGCTTGGCTCTCTCAGCAGCTGCCACCCACACGCGCGCGCACACACACACACACACACACACACACCCCACCCAACACACACTGTTCACATAGTAACTAGGCTTCACACATTATTAACCCCACTTAGAGAATGATTAGGACCAGAGAACAACAGGGGCCGACTTGTCGCTGCTCGACTCATTTCCAAAGACTCTGGTGAAGAAGAGCGCAGCACTCAGGCATGGTGTTCCGTTAAATAATGAAACAAGAGGGCCGCACAGCGAGCTTCCTCATAATGAACACGTTCAAATGTATAAAGCAAAGGCCTGCACATAAATACGCCGAAGTCGAACATGAAAATCAATCAGGGTTTCAACTTTAATCTCCCTGTTAGCCATTCTCTCAGCACAGTCCTTTGGAAGAGGCGTGGAGATTGAACGAAGGGCAGATTAACCACAGGCGGCTGATATGATTGATTTGTATTCATTAATGCATGGCCACAAGAGTCAGTGCAGGGAAATGCCACTAAATGATTCAAAGCATCGGCTCTTGACTGGAGAAAAAAAATCACTTGGGAATCGGGATGTGGATGATTCAACTCATTAGGCATACTGTGAAATTTAAGCACAGTAACTTTGTGCCATGTCCCATGTGTGAGTCCGTTGCACATCTTAGGCCGTTTTCACACGCAAAGTCCGGATCAAGGACCAAGGACCAAATATTTGCATTTAGATTTTGGTCCGTTTGGTGTTCACACTGGACTTTGTAAAGCGTACCAAATATGTAAACAAATGACACGTGGACATGTTAAGCGAACCAAATACGGTAGTAGAAAAGAGGTCATTTTACGATGGAGGGAAAAAGAACATGAGGGGGTGCGGGAAATCACGGTCTACCCGACGGCTATTTTGGCTATCATCCTGTATTTGGTCCTCTATAAAGTCCGAATGCGTTCACACCAGTAACGAACCGCACCGTGGTTCGTTTGGAAGTGAACCGAGTCCGGCCTTTTTTGGCGGACCATGGTTCGTTTCTTTGATCCGCACCAGAGTTTGGATGCACGTTCACACCAACCGAACCAAAGGGGTGTCCGGTGTGAAAGTGCCCTTAGTCTGTGTTTGCTTTGCATCAGTGTTGTTTTTGGCAGCATAGTCTCTTGAATAGTTTATTTAGTTTTAGTCACATTTTAGTCACCTGGAATGTTTTAGTGTTAGTCTAGTTTTAGTCGACTAAATATCATAAGATTTTAGTCGACTAAGTCTACAGTTGATTTAGTCGACTAAAATGTATTTTGGCGGGCCTTGATTAACTTAAAATGACAGTAAAATGACTTATACTGGATCTCTTGTCCACTAGTCCCTTCCTAACATTTTAGTCTAGTTTTGATCTGTTGACGAAATTGTCAATATTAGTCTTAGTTTTAGTCATCATAGCTTAGTTTTCATTTAGTTTTCGTCAGTGAAAAAAAAGGTAGTCGATGAACATTTTTCGTCTTAGTTTTAGTCGACGAAAACAACACTGCTTTGTATGTGGGTGCATGCGTGTATCTATGTGTCCACACCTGAAAGTAGGTGAACTGGGAGTGATAGAGGTACGGGTAGATGTGCATGGTGGTGCCGACCACCAGCAGGGACTCGAACTTGTGCAGAGATGAGCTGATGTAGCCTGTGAAGCCCAGACACCAGATCTTCAGCAGAGCTTCCAGGTCAAACAGCACAGTGAAGGCAACCTGCAGGGGGGTACAGAACAGACATATACAATTTACCTTAACCCATTTTGACCTGAGGACGATTCTACAAATGTCTTCTAAATCCTGACATTTTTCTGAAGACATATTTAATGTCAAGGACCCCAAAAATATATGTAATTGGTCACCGACCAATGTTGTTTCAGGGACCCCACAGCAGCAAAAATATGAGTTAAAAACGTTTGCCGTGAAAGAACATATATATTCAAAGATTTGTGCCACATTTTTAAAAAATCACACCAGTGTGAACCAAGTGGTGCAACTCCCGTCTATTGGTTCTCTGTATCGTTCCAATTTGTATCGTTCCAATTTCTTCTCTGTATCGTTCCAATTTCTTCTCTGTATCGTTTGCGTCCAGCAGGTGGCAGCCATGTCACATACTTCTCTCGTTCCAATTTCACGCATGCGCACACCACTCGTGCTCACGACGGATACATGATACATACGGACATTGCTGGATGTAGAAGTGGTTGCACCACTTAAAAATAGCAGACCTACAAGCTCGTAGCCGAGCTATGAGCTTGTATTTCTGCTATTTCCCGCCCCAAAATGTGTTAATCCAGAGAGATTTACAGTAAGCAAGGACAACACAAGGCAATACATCAAATGCATAGAAATGGTAATCTAAGATCCTAAGTAAACCATACCAGTTGGGATCTCCACAATAATTTCTATTCGTTCAATTCTAGTCCGTTTCATTCTATTCTATTTCTAATTTTCAGACACCTGCTTGATAAAATGCTGCTGCAAGTATGGATGGAAGCTTGGTGACAAAGGCTATGAGCCTGTACCGTCAACAGACCCCATCACACCAGACTATCTTCTGCAGTTGCAGTCAGTTGCGACTGTGAGGAGGACTGTACACACTTATTCATATTTTACAAAATCATGCTTTCTTTTTAGCACCTTAGTTTTTTATTGAGTTGATATTTTTTTATATAGTGATTATCATATATAATTTCACCCTTATTTTACTGTTAATTATTTTTAAGGTGTGAAAAAAGTCTGATTCTCATTCAGTTACATCAGTTAAAGATTGTTCCATCTACTTTTTATATTTTAATATGACCCCCCCATCCATTGAGATGGGGGGGTCATAAAATGGCTTATTAGTTATTACACAAAAGCAGGCATGGCCGATTTTATGGCCAGTGAGTCATTTTTACTGAAGACGAATGGTTGGAACAGATTCAGCACCCCCCCCCCCCCCCCCCCCCCGCCAAAAAAACCCTATTTACACATCACAAGCTTATATTGGCCAATTTTAAAATGTCCTACTTTTAGCCTAGGCCCTCCGGGTACCCCAACTTTGATTGAATCCCACAACGTTTCCCAAGGGAGTTGGCTTGGAACAAATTGATATGTGATAGTATAGACACCTTTATGAACACATCTGTGAAGAAAGCTAGTGGTATGCATTTTCTTTGCAGATTTGCAACAAAAAATTGCTAACTTTACCTAACTAAAATGGAAGAAAAGGGAATGAGGACCCCTCATGCCTAAACTAGTTTGCCTTTTTTACCATTTTGAAAAACATTTTTGAATAGTTGAAATAGCCGATCTACAAGCTCACAACGTGTTGATGTAGATCGGCTAGTTGAACAATTTTAATGTTTTTCAAAATAGTAAAAAAAAAGGCAAAGAAGATTAGAGTGTGTGCGATGGTGCGTGGCAGAGCTGCTGGACGCGCTGTGGGTGTGTTTGTGTTTGCTAACAAGACTGTCATGGTGGCGGCGGCAAATGGATATATTCTCACTACTTCACCTTTGTCGAGTACAAAGAAAAGAAGGTTTCAATGTACGTTGTGGGACTACCTAGAAGACTGACTGCATACCCAGACGTATCCAACGGCAGTCCACCTCCTCCCCTGGCACAGCGAATGGGACGTAAAACCTGTGCGTGCGTGCGTTTGTGTCGGTCCCGTGTGATTGCGTCCGTGAGGTGCAGCGTGTGTGTGTGTGTGAGAGAGAGACGGACAGACAGACACAGGGAGAGGCTGCACACACATAGACGGACAGACAGACACAGGGAGAGGCTGCACACACATAGACGGACAGACAGACACAGGGAGAGGCTGCACACACATGCATGTGTGTGTGTGTGTGTCTGTGTAATAATCAAACCTATTAATTAATTGCCTGGTTTTGGTCTTACTTTGTTTATGAATACAGACTCAGAGCATAGTATAATGGATGTCTTATTTTTATTTATTTTAAAGATATTTTTTTGCGGCTTACGCCTATTATTGATTTTTGAAGGGACAGACAGTAGGCTGACAGGAAACGGGAGAGAGATGGGGGGATGACATGCAGTAAAGGCCGTGTCGGGTCCGGGAGTCGAACCCGCGGCACACTGCGACTGGATTACCAGTCCGGTGCCCAGACCGTTACGCTACGGCCTGGGCCATGGATGTCTTATTTTACTTAGTTATTTTTTTACTTAGTTATTTTACTTATTATTTTAGTACTTTTTCCACCACTGTATAACTGTCAATAACTAAAGAACGGAACATCGCGGTGACACACCTGCTGGCAGTGTGGGCAGACTGTTCTAGAGAAACGCTGGCAGTGAATTGGGGAGAAATTTTAAACAACAAAAATAACTTTTCTTTTCTTTACTTTTCAATTGGTGCAGGCAGCTGATAATAAACAAATTCTAAAATGCAGAGCTATAGAGCAGCACACAGCAGGAAACGGGCACTAATTCAACATTTTACTGACACCAATGCGAAAAGCAAGTGACACAACATTCCCAAGCTCTGCTTCACTTTCTCTATGTTATAAAAGCTGTCAACCTTCAACGTCTCTCAATAGAAGGCAAGTCTGAGCATTTACTTGATGGGCGTTTACTTGATTTAATTTCTAAATTGATTTAAGGACTTGCCCAGTAAAAATGAAATGTCTGCACATCACTAGCCGTGGGATAATGGATATCAGGAGATGCATACATTTCTGTGAAAAATTAATGGGGAAAGCAGAAGGGTAATAGGATTCCTGTATCACTGTACTCTGCAGGGAGTTTGTTATTGTTAAGTCAGTTATCCCTATTCACTATTTTAAGCCAGCCCCCCTGGGTCCGTCAAAACATGCTGTACTCCATTTCATTTGAAAACCGATACCTGCACTTATTATAATTTCCCCTTCACAGTATTCCTGCAGGTTGGTACACATCCAGGGAGCCGGATGGCTGGATGATATGGATGGAGTTAGTGAGACAAGATAATATTGTGATTGTGTGCGTGTGTGTGCGTGTGCGTGTGTGTGCATGCGTTTTAACACCTCCACACTTTTTCTTATCTCCTCCTTTCAGAGGGATGGAAGGTAGGAGGTGGATGAGGGGAGACTCTTCTCCCCGTGTTTGTTCTTCCTCTACCACCTGCATACTGATGACTTTCACAGGAAGGGAAACGGTTGTCTCCTGCGAGCATGCACATATGTCTGCGTGCGTCTGCGTGTGAGACCAATGTGTGTACGAGTATGTGATATGCAAGTGTTTCTATGGGCATGCAGGTGTGAAGCCATTGACTGGAATGAAATTCACCAACAGATAATGAATCGATCTATCAATCATTCCATTAATCAATCCAGCCATCCATCCATCCATCCATTTATACTGCACAAACATGAATAATAATAATATCCAGTATATCAAAGGATAAGACAGACAGACAGACAGACAGACAGACAGACAGACGTTCCAGTTCATATTTAGATTTTAGTTTTAATCATAGTCTTGAATAGTTTTCATTTAGTTTTAGTCACATTTTAGTCACCTGGAATTTTAGTGTTAGATCTAGTTTTAGTCGACTAAATGTCATAAGATTTTAGTCGACTAAGTCCACAGTTGATTTAGTCGACTAAAATGTATTTTGGCGGGCCTTGATGTCATTGTAATGACTGATTTTACACTTGCTGAAAATAGCCGATCTACAAGCCTACAAGTACTTTTAGGGATCTGAACCAATTAACCCATTTTGGTGTTATGTCATGCTTTAGCTATTGATAAAAATAGCAGATCTTTTTTTGATTTTGAAAAATCGAAGAACGACTGACATAGAAACATAGCTTTTTCAGAAAACTGTCTGGATGTAGAAGACATTTTTAGAATCTGATCTCAGGTCAAAATGGGTTAAGGAAAAGAGAACAGAACCAGTTCAACCCCAGTGGAATCGGGGCCACTGACAGCCCGGTGGAACCACACATCAACCAGAAGAGCGCCTGGTCCCTTCATTGCCAGAGATGTGCAGTATGTGCTTTTGAGATGTTACGTTTCTTTAGTTGTGTAAATGTGGAGGAAAAGAAGAAAGAATAATATGTGAGGATAAAAACAGAACTGTGTCTTACCTCCGCCAGGTAAAACTCATCGTAGCCGTTGCGGTGGTTGTCACCTTTGTAATAGTTGCTAGCGGCAACAATGACGTCCACGGCTACCATGCTCAGAATGAACATGTGGAACACGGAGGACCGCATCAGTTGCTGGTGTGGAAACAGAGAGATCATCCAATTACAATACAAATACAATACACTAGCATTAAACAAGAGGGTGTTGAGAATTAGCAGTGATTTTTTTCCATCGGTTTAATGTTTCAAAGTCTTCCTTATGTTCAACATCTTAATACTGTCCAATACATGATAGGGAGGGGGTGAAATTATGACAGGCAGTTATTGCCATCAAAATATGATGCCCCAGTCAAAACACACTTTGTATAGACACTCGTGCTTTCTACGGTGTGATTATGTATTTCCTGTAGGCGGAGCAGACATAGCTGCAGGATAAACCTGCACCTCTTCTACTACAGTGAAATGGTAGAGTGACTGATGTTAGTCTGCCTCAAACGTTACCTGCTTTTTACTAACACTAACATTACAAAGATGCCCAGAACATCGGGATGAACCTGTGTAGTTTATGGCTCCATGGCTGGTTTATGTTCCAACAGTAGTGGCAACATAAAAAATAAACGGAAAGTCAAAATATCCACCGCGGTGGCTGAGACCAGAGCCATAGAGTAATTGTTTAGACAAAGCAGTGAAAGGTCCTGAAAGATACATAAGGTCAGTCTTACCCAATACCCAATCTTTCCGTTTTATGAACACAAGGCTGCTGTACTTTATACCTCATACTATAAATGCCTAGTATGAGGTATAAAATACAGCAGCCTTGTGTTCATAAAACAGAAAGATTGGGTAATGGGTAAGACTGACGTTATGTATTTTTCAGTATAGCTACGACCATGAGACCCGTTTCTGAATTCGTCTATAGACACTTGTGCTTTCTAAGGTGTGATTTGGGGCCCTAAAGAGGAGTACAAAATGTATATCAAGTTTAGACCATAATTGGCAAAGAAGGGTAACCTGAGAGATCTGGATGGTTCATGATAAGATCAGAAATATTTGGCCCTAAACCATTCAGAGCTTTATAAACAACAGTAATATTTTGAAACTAGAAAGAAACAATTTATGGAAATTGCTAGCATGGTTGTCCTGGGAGGAATATCGGCGGAGGGCATGTGATGTGCAAATCACTTGGATCCTCCATTTGTGATTATGGTATTTTGCAAGCCAATTACATTGTCACATCACTCCTGAGATCATGAGTATTGTGTACTTCGTTTTGAGGGGATTGATCACCTCCAAAATCACGTTTTTGCATCAGAATTGATTCTACACATATGAAAATGCAAAAAGAGAGGTGTTACACAAGATTCTAGGGCAAAAAGTTGCATTTTTACCATAGTGTTAAGTGGCCAGAGTTTACCAGTTTGGGCAACCAAGCTAAACATTTCTAGGTTTAGAATTAGAATTGAACATATAGAAGTGTCAAATGGATAGAAGGTGTTTTTCATGTATGTAATGATAAACAGAAATTATATGCATTATTTACACACTCTCACACATTTAGTTTATTGCATTTCAGAAGATGTTAAAAAAAAAAAGCTGGTGTTAAATCTTTAGGTTATTTACAGAGGAAAACCATTGTGTTACATCTTTAACTGTAACAGCCTGTAATAGCAAACTAAATATCCCCCAAATTGACATTTGAGTCAACAAACGGTTCCATTTACAGACCAAGATGTCACGTCACCAAGTGGAAAAGATCATTCTCACAGACACTAGACAGACAACCAGACCGTTACCAACAGCTGCTGCCGTTGGTAAAAACGACACGATCGGTGGCCAAAGAAAAAAATCGAGAGCTGCATCCAGTGGTTCTAGCAACACATTTTTGGCTAAATGCTTCAGTTTACAAATGTGTTTCCCTCATAATATGGGGTTGTGATACAGAAATGTTTGAGAACCCCTGCTTTAGACCATTATTTTGTCCTTGGGTTTGATATGAATGTTCAAAACACCAACAATAGTGGTCAGGAGGTACACACACATCCCAGTAAATTATCTGAAAAAGAAGGAGGTCTGCACACCGTTTTAAAAGCTCTAAAAATGACCAGAGCGGAAAGAACATATACAATGTTTCGGGCTCTGTAGCCTTTGTCAGGTATACTGACCAATTGATACATATCACAAACAATAACAGTCTAAATCAATACAGACTTTAGATAATAGTTCAGAAAAGAATGTGGCACAGTATTTCTGTGGCCTGTAGATGTTTAGCAAAGTGGCGCCGAGGGGAGGAAATCAATAATAGACCTACAAAATGTCCATGCAATATCCGCCAGCATTGGAATAAATCTTTACACAAAATGTTTTCTCAACCCGCTTCAATTTCAATGAACCCAGTTTAATATGCATTAGGCCATGGATGTGCCTGGGACCTCAATCTAAACTGTAAAATCATCAGTTTAATTTAACTCTGACCCGTTGGGGTCCAATTAGTTTCATACTTACATTTCGAGTTACAGTCCCATAAGAAAAAAAAATAGTTCTGAATGTCTCAACTAATGACTGCAGGGTGTACGTGAAGAGAGAACAGAGTGGTTGAACCACCATAGATAGGCTAGATTGAATTATTCTAAATAAGAGTTAAGGGAGCTCCCAAAATGAGATTCCACAGCTCAAATCTGCTTTTAACTGGCTGTGGATTTGTTCTCCCCCTATCTCTGTGAGTGTGAATTAATCAACCATTTTCCCTCTCCCACCTCCCCGCCTCAGTGGACACGGAACAGCAAGGCGAGGACCATCCTCGCTGATCAGATCAGAGAGAATTTTCATCGGGAATTATATGTAACTAAATGGTAACAGAGTGGTCAAGTCTGGCGGCAACAGGTAGCCACTATGACGGAGGCTTGGTGCAATGACCCCAAACCCTGTTCGGTTTTTAAAAATTTAAATTTAAATGAAATAACAAGGTTGTCTTATACGGTCTTTGGGGATATATATACACACACAGCTTTCCTGCACATGGGGAGGTGCAAACCAAAGGCTTGGTCAGGTGCTTTGCAAAGGACGTGACAAAGCCATGTCACCAAAGCCATGGCGAAACAGAGGGCGGTGTGTGTGTGTGTGTGTGCGCGCAAGGGCATGCATATATGATGCATGTGTGAAAGAGAGCTGCAGAGAAATCACACAAGGGAAAGAAGTGTGTGTGTGTGTGTGTGTGTGTGTGTGTGTGTGTGTGTGTGTGTGTGACGTGTGTGTGTGTGTACCAGGGTATAATTTACAATGGCATGTACGTATCAGAAGCTCTTAATACATTGGATCCCTAGGACCGGTATACTCGTCCTATAAATTTTCCACAGCCATTAGCTTCTGTTTTAGTCGCATGAGAGAGAGTGCATGAGACTAGTCACCTGATCAGGTAGGCACACTCACGAGTTGTCTGCCTGAACTAGCTATGCAGGCTGCACATCATTAAAACTTTAGAAATCTATCTGGTGAGGGCTGAGAACGTTTTTCCTGGAAGCCAAATGCATTTCTTTCATAGATACTGTCACAAGCCTGTATGCCAACGAGTGAGTGAGTCAGTGAGTCTATCAGTGAGTCAGTCAGTGTGTGTGTGTGTGAGGTTAGCAGAGGCAAGCGTAAGAGGTATTTCTTATTGAATGTTGCAGCAGAGATGGCCGGCAGCTAAACTGCGGGGAATGAGAAGCAATCAGGCATCCTTTCAGTGAGCAGCAGGATAGACAGCCACGAGACAGCAGCATCCGTGTGTATTCAGGATGGCCAGTAACAAGAGTGGAGCAGGGAAATGAATGGGTGCTACTGTCTATTTCCTGTGGGGAAAAAGGCGATGCTGCTGAATGTCTAAAACAACATCACTGGAAGGGCACAGACATGAGAGCGCGCGCACGCACGCACGCACGCACGCACGCACGCACGCACGCACACACACACACACACACACACACACACACACACACACACACACACACACACACACACACACACACACACACACACACACACACACACACACACACACACACACACACACACACACACACACACACACACACACACACACACACACACACACACACACACACACACACACACACACACACACACACACACACACACACACACACACACACACACACACACACACACACACACACAGCTAAAACTGATGCTGTCCTAATTCTTAAATGTTTTTAATTATCATTAACCCAGCCTGTTCCTTCCTGTATGAATGCATTCTATTTGTTAAGAGAAATATAACAACCAAGTACAGTATGTCTCTGCAGATATAATAATAATCTGTAAACAAGCCCCTGTATTGGTATTTGATTTGGAGTCAACTAAACTGCGTTCTATTCACTCTCAACCTGACATCTCACCAGGCGGGGGAGTTGCTGCTCAGTCAACCCCGGGCAGTACAGCTGTTGGCTGGGACGGAGACAAACACACAGTCGGTGTGTGTGTGTTTTGGACAGCTTGAAATAGAAACGTGCAGTTTCTCAATCATTCTTATTTTCACACATGCAACTGCTAGATTAAAAACGTTGTGGTTAGAATTCGGTCATTGGAATTAGTTGGAACTTGTGAATTAATACTATTGCCCCATCGCAAAACACCCAGCGACCGAAATGACATGACCATTCTGAACGCGCGTTAGGCCCGTCTTTCCGTCATATTGTTGCAGATGTGATCACATTCATCACATACTGTAATCAGATATCCATGGCAGAACAAACAGCTTGTGAGTGGGTAGATTCTCTCACAGTAAAGTGGAGGTGTTAGTGGAGATGGATGGATTTGGAGAGATGGGTGAGCGCAAGAAAACTGAGTGGTGCAACTCCCCCCCCCCCCCCTTCTCTCTCTCTCTCATTAGCAGGCAACAGTGCAGCACTCTCTCTCTCTGTTTCTGGCACAACAGCGCCCCTACTGGTACTCATTAACCAACACATAGGTAGTCACATAGGTGAACCAACACATAGGCGGACACATAGGTGAACACGGACATTGCTGTTCCTTGGAGTGGTTGCACCACTCAAAAAAGACACGCATAACTTTAACTGCCAGGTGAAACAAGCGCTCTCCGTTGTGCATCTGTCGCCCTGTTTTTAGTTGTTGTTGTTTTTTACGTGTCTGTGACAACCTCCCGGTCGTGTGTTTTGTTGTGTAGCTCCAGTTATAATCATATAATATTAGCCGCTGTTGTGAGGCGCCCCGCGCTGCGGCCATAGTTATACTGCGGCGTTGCAGAGTCTGGGTTAACACCTCCGCGTTACGGCCTTTCAGGGCTTAGGAGGCACTCCCATTGGCTTAGGTGGCGTTTCAAAGTATGGGTTCAGACACGAGGCAGGACTAGGATGTCAAAGCCAACCCGACCGAAAATAGGCCAGGCTTTACCTGGCAAAAAAGAGGTAAGACATGAGAAGAATAGAGGATGTCGCTACTTCTCCAAAGGAGCTGCATGGGATGACTGCCACACACAGCCTCAACGCACACACGCACGCACACTCCTTTAATCAGTGGAGTCTATATCGCGTGGCGAAACTGTTAAAGATGTAATAAACGTACTGATATGAACTCCAAACCTGTATCGATACATTAAATATTGTTGACCCATGGACGAAGCATAAAGTAAAAATAAAAGACAGATGAGACATGAGAGAGAGAGATTGATTTTCTTCAGGGAGAAAAAAGGAAAGAGGTTGTCCATCATTCTGTAAGTCTCCACTGCTAGACCAGAGGCTGGACACTTTTGCACAATACTGTATGTACATAGGCACTTGTGACACACACACACACACACACACACACACACACACACACACACACACACACACACACACACACACACACACACACACACACACACACACACACACACACACACACACACACACACACACACACACACACACACACACACACACACACACACACACACAGAGCGAGAGAGAGAGTGGGTAGTCCTCCCTGACTGAGATTGGACGTGACAAAGCAGTTTGACATTTCCAGTCACCAGACGCTCTCCCCCAAGGGTGTTATGGCTGAAAGGAGCTGTGTGAGATTGTGTGTGTGCATGTGCATGTGTCGCGCACGTGCGTGTGTGGGGGGGGGCATGTGTGAAAGAGAGCAGCAGAGAAATCATACAAGGGAAAGAATGAGTGCACAATCGCACACGACAAAGAAAGGAAAGGACCAGACGGCATGCTTCGGAGTCTGAGATGCACAGCACAGCACTTTGGGGGTGTCATGATGCTAAGAACAAAAGGAAAAATGCCAGTATACTGTATATCTGTAACCTCTCACTTCTTCGCCAAAAAGAAAGAAAGAAAGAAAACCTCCTGCAGGAAAGAAAAACAAATCCCCGTCACACCATTCTGCCGGCAGCATGACCCAGTTTGTCTGAGGCAACCGATGGCACCAGGTGCGTGGCATATACAGCATACTGAGGTGTTGGGATGTCGAAATCAATTTAACGGCTCAATTTAGGAGACAGTTGGCTTTCCCCTGCTGCGTTCAATGTTTCTTAGCTTGTGCCAATGAAATGCTCCCTCACCCGTTTGATGGATGCTGCTTATTAGTGCTATACTGCACCTCCGGCTGGGTCGTTGAGACGGCAGGTGCTCACACACACTCATCTCCACGGCATACAATATGCATGGACACAAACAGTCAAGTGTACATGATGTGCATGGATACAAATATTGACGTGTCAAATTTGCCAAGCAAAAGTGTTGACTTTGGCAGATAGATATAGATAGCGGAGAAAACCCAGGAGTAGTTTCAGATTCACAGGTGGTTGTTCTGCATTTCTAGTAGGTCTGATGCTGCCAGCTGATCATAGCGTGCACCGCAAGTTGCTTCACTGCAAAGCTATAGCCTGGCTGAGCCAGCGTAATTTCTGGTCTAGCCCTGGTCAAGCTCGTAGCGCGCCACCAAGTGGCGCGCTACGAGCTTGTAGGTCTGCTATTTTTGAAAAAACGAAGAACGACTGACATTTTTAGAATCGGATCTCAGGTCAGAATGGGTTAATCAGACCAGTGTGTGTCCAGTGGAAACCTCGTATGAATCTGATCTCAGGTCAGAATGGGCTAGAGGGGCGGGTGCTGTGTTCATGATTTGCAGCATTTTGTTCAAAACGGGCCACTCCTGCAAACTTTGGATGTGAATCTTAGCCAATCATGATGGAATATGAATAATCAAACGGAGCCGACTTAATCACATGACTATAGAGATCATGTGCACCGAGTTGGATAAAAACTGGAGTAATGTCGAAGAATGTGGCCTGCCGGTGGCGTCTCCTTGAGTGCATGACTGCATGTGCATAGGCTACAAAAGTTTGACCCAGATCGGTGAAGTTACAGTATAGGTAAAATCACAAATCAGCCTGTTTTAGTGCCACCATCAGGCTAATATGGGCAAAGAATACAACTTATCAAGCAACTGAAATGACACATGAATCTGTATTTCGGGGAAGTGCACTACTGTATCTCGGGGGGGACATAATCACGCGTGAAGCATCATCACTCAGCAAACTGATCGTCTTTGGTGCACTGGCCTGGAAATGTGCCACACCTTTTTGAGCTTTTCAAATGACTGCAAAGCTACAAACGAGCAAGATGGACAGGCCGGCAGACGGCCGTGCATTCCTAAATACATCCTCACGCTCCGTCTGTTCACTCAGACTGCCAAGGCGGACAAGAAGTCCTTCAACTGGCACAAGAGACCAGTGTAGTACACGTGCAGATGTCTGGCAGGCTGTATTCACACAGGAACTGTCACCAACAGGCTGGCCTGTGTTCTGGCACCGACGTCTGCTACAGTTTTCTCTATCCCGTTTACTTTGAGATTGAAACAAGAAAGTGTTACAGAACGATGGATCACAGACTGCTCCATTTGATTGCCCGCTCCATTTGATTTCGTTTCTACGAACGGTTCATGTGGTGACAATTAAATAAAAACATCCATTTGTGATGAGATTTCTGGGAGATGCTTGTCTGCCTGTCTTGTAATTAATAATACTGAAGTGAGAAGATATAGAATTAGAGAAAATGTGCTCCTTGGAGCACAGGTCTCTGCCAGGGCTATTGTGGGCCAGCAATGTTTCACGGCAACCGGACGCTGCATTCATGATTTGAGACAGCTTTGTCCGTCTGTCTGAGCACGGCATGTGCTCATATGATTGGATCATTGTGCTGAAAGGCACCGCTCACTTCACATAAGTGTGATTTTTCAAAATCTGTAATATCATACAATGGATATGGGCACTGATGATACGGAGGAGAGAACACGCCCCCAGCACCCACAACGTCCCCTGACAGATTTGCAAAAATGGACAAAACCTTTATAAAAAATATTTTGTAAAATAAACGGCTTCCTGGCAAGGTTATAATAGTTTTGGTTTTTTCATTATAGTTTAGTTTTAGTTAGTTTTGATTCAGTTCAGATTCAGTTAGTTTTAGTTAGTTTTTAGAGCGGGTTTGCTAGTTTTAGTTTAGTTTTTATTTTGTGAAAATGCTTAGTTTTAGTTTAGTTTTAGTTTAGTTTTAGTTTAGTTTTAGTTTAGTTTTAGTTTTTTCGTACTTTGGTTTATTTGTAACGAAGTATAGGATTAAAAAAGATCAGAGCAAGTATTGTGTAATAAAAACTCAACAAAAGATACCATTTAAAAGTATATATATTCAGTCTCTGTTGGACAATCAACCATGACATACTTCGCATATTTTCCCATCCTCATCCACAAGGCACTTGCTTGCATCTCCCACACAGTCATATTCGAAGAAATCCCATATTGGGCTGTGGTGGCCACCTGCAAGACCTCAGAAAGGAGGACACTTTTGCGGGGCTCTCTCCCCAGCCCCCCCCCCCCCCCCCCCCCCCCCAAACAGACACACACAGTGTTTAGAAAAGCGCTATAAAATTCCAGATATTATTATTATTACTATACTATTGCACGCACCTGATTTTCACCACCATCATCTCCAGCAGTATGTCCACAGAGAACATATATTTGCTAATTCAATTAACCTTTTTAAATTATAGGGTACCACAAAGGTCATTCCTTTTATAATCAATTTATTTTATTTCATGTTTAGATATGTTTTATTGTCTCCACCAGGCCGAAGGCATGTGGGGAGAGTATGTTTTGCACTCCGTCCGTCCGTTTGTGTGTTTGTGTGTCCGTCCGTCCGTGTGTCCGTGACAGGCTAATCTCGGCCACCGTTAACCCGGTCGATGCCAAATTTTGCACACACACTCCCTGGATGCCAACGATGAACCTCTGCCCCAAACTTTCCAGAACGGCCTGTTATAGCGCCACCAAGAGGCCGCTTTGTGCAAAAACTTCACCGTTAACCCGGTCGATGCCAAATTTTGCACACACACTCCCTGGATGCCAACGATGAACCTCTGCCCCAAACTTTCCAGAACGGCCTGTTATAGCGCCACCAAGAGGCCGCTTTGTGCAAAACAAGTTTTTGCACAGTACACCTACAGATTTTGTCCAAACATCACGCAAATTGGTACACAGTCTCTCTAGAGCCATTCAACGAAACGGGTCTTTCAGATTTATCACACTCCATCCTGATTGGTTAAGATTGGCTTCCAAAGTTCACAGGAGTGCTCAGTTTCAAACAAAATGCTGCAAATCATGAACACATCGCGTGATTTCCGTGAAATTGTGCACCCACATTCCCACTAGGCCGAGGACGAAATGCCACATGAACAATTTCAACTCAGCCTCAAGGTGGCGCTATAACTGGCCGAAAAGTGTTTTTACCTCTAACTGCACGGATCTGTGGATAACCTGGTGGAGACCTGTGCCCGGAAGGGCACTTTTTCTAGTGTTGAATCTCTTTCTTGTGGGGTTTTTTATACAGTCTTATGGTCATCGGTGTGGGACATAGAATGAAGCCAGTAGCCTATGTTCACAGTGCTTTAGCCTCCCTTTCTTTATGATGTCGAGCCATATTGCTCATTAAATGTAGTTTTTCATTTTTCATTTTTGGTTTATTTATCCCTGCATTAACTATACTAAAGTGATTGTGAGAACACACATTCCACAAAAAACAAACAGACCATCCCACTGGCAGTGTTGACAGGTTTTGGAAGAGAAACAAGCAACCATGTCTATGAAAACAAGCCCAAAAGAAGCCTGACTAGGCTTAGTAGGCTATTTTATAAGACAGAGGGAGTGTGGCTGGCTCGCTGCGGAGCTGAGCAGCTCTGCGGAGATTTTAATACAGAGACAACGTAAATGACAGTTATGACACAAGCACTGTATATCACACAAAACCGGACAATTATGTGTCCGGCCAGAGGTTGAGTTGGGAGGAGGACAGGTGGTTCTAAAACCGGACTGTCCGGCGTGAAACCGGACGTCTGGCCACTCTTTCTGCCAACTTTTGCCATTTTTGCGAGATGCAAGCAGCAGCATTAAAACTTGAAGCGACCACGGGGCTGCACTGCAGAATGTAAACACGGGTCGTAAAGCGTTGTGACATGCTGCCTTACGGTGCTGAAAAGTGCTGTAAAAACGGCTCGGGAAATAAGGAAAAGAACCGAATTCATTTAAAAGGTTTATATTCTAAATGTCCGTAAGGCATATAAATATTGATAAAAAAACGATAACGAATGCCATTTTGTCTATCATTTCAGTTCGTTTTAGTTAGTTTTGTGAACACACAATACAGTTTTAGTTTAGTTATCGTTTTTTAATTTATTTTAGTTTCAGTTTAGTTTCAGTTAACTAAAATGTTTTTTTAATTCTAGTTTTCGTTTTTTCGTTAGTTATAGTTAACTATAATAACCTTGCTTCCTGGTATGGCAGTCTGCAATAGAGAGTGACATTTTGTCGGGATTCCTGTGGGTCACGTGATTCCCGCGGGAATCCCGTGGGATGGGATTAACATTTTTATTAATCCCGTGATCGGGACGGGACGGGAATGAAAGTCAACGGGAGCGTGGAATGACATCTATCTAGAATCATAATGATCATTTTCAGCTGGTCGTGGCGCCAACCAAAAGAACAGAAGCACCCATATTTGTAGTCATCTTTCAGCGAGACAACGCTCTTTTGACTTGCGTTAGCACTCTATAATCAGCACAATGCGGTATTAAAAGAACAGGAGCGGGATGGGAGTGGGAGTCATCTCGAGTGGGAGCGGGATGGGATCAGGAGTCATTCAACAGGAGTGGGACAGGACAGGATTTTTTTTTTTACCCTGGTCCAGGATTGGGACAGGACAGGATTTTTTCTGTGGGAGTGGGACAGGACAGGAGTGGAAATCCAATCCCGTGTCAGTCTCTAGTCTGCAACAGGCGGCGGCTCCCTGTAGCATTACAAAAGAATCGATTTTTTTTCCAGTTATGGATTCTGTAGGAAGCCAAACGTGACAAACATTCTTAAGTTTTCCAATTTTGTAAAAATGTGTATAAATATTAAGTTTCAACACACGTGTCAACTAAAATTTGCGTCATAGCATGTGACACACCAGCTGAGAAGGAGAGAGTGCTGTTGCAGAACTGCTGAAGAAAGTAGAAGAGAGCAAACAATCAATTAAAAAGTGGATCGCATCTTCAAACTCCACCACTGCCGCTAGTTTCGTTGCAACCCGGGAGATAATAAAGCTAATTGGCAAGACGCATTATAATGTGTAATTGTTTTGCGGCTCCAGATAGATTTTGAATTCATTTTTGGTCGAAAATGGCTCTTTCAACATCTTGGGTTGCCGACCCCTGTGGTATAGGGGAACTATGACAGGCCGGTGTGAAAGATTTGAAGCAGAGGTTCTTCCTTGGCCTCCAGGGAGTGTACTGTATATAGCCCGTAAAATAGCAAGCACATCCATGAAGAAGCCGTGTGTGGAGGGCTGACTCTGCTATCAGTGCAGTTTAATGAAAGGCTCTAAGCAGAAGTAGTGTGTGTGTGTGTGTGTGTGTGTGTGTGTGTGTGTGTGTGTGTGTGTGTGTGTGTGTGTGTGTGTGTGTGCGTGCGCACGCACGCACAATCTCGCTGGGGTTGGGAATATAGCCGGGTGGGAGTCCCTAGGCTTATTATGGTCGGGCCTGAAGCAGACTGACTCATGTTTCTGGCTGGGAAATAGGTTCTTAATAAAACATCACGGGTCTGTCTGTCTGTAACCTCCTACCGTTTCTCATTGAGCCCTATATACGGCTCAGCCATCGCTGGCGCTTGCTCTCCCTAGTGGCACTCAAGAGACGGCCCTGGGGGTTTCATTTCGTTTCGTTTCTATACGGCTTCGCCCCGACAGCTGCTGGCAGGATTAGTATAGTCATCTTTTGCCTAGTCATCTCGACTTTTTCCTAATGTCTCTTTTTTAATAAGATTTGATGTTGCTCGCTCTGTGGCATTGCCGTCATTTGTCGCCGCTGTTTCCAGCCCTTCTCTTTTCATTAGCCCCCAGTCTATGCTAATATTCACCTTGCTGTGACTTTCGCCATCTCATTTTCTTGTTGCGCCAATTTCCTTTTCCTCTGCACTCATTCTCCTTCTGCTCAAAGGCAAACTGACCTTAACCCTGAAACACCTCGTGTGTGTGTGTATGTGTGTATGTGTGCAGTGTGCGCACGTGTGTGCGTGTGCGAGTACAGGTTAGGTTAGTCCCTAGGGACAGTCAGGTGGCTGGGGTGGCGGCGGCAGAGGGACAAAGGTGGCTCTAAAGAATCAATAAGCGCTGGTTGGAATTGGGAGTCGGGTCATGAAGGTGTTCCCACCCGGGATATAAGACCCGTAGCTCTCGTCCCCCCGGTATAGCTTTGTGTTATCCATCACACTGTATTTATCTAACAGGCTATACTGCTTGGGGGGGGGGGGGGGGGGGGGGTGGTTGGTGGACGGTATCCTCTGCTCAGCCAAAAACACGTGGTCTAAAATAATCATGTGCCCCACATATGGTGTTTGTGGGTTGCATTTATACAATGACTTCCCATATTTCCCTCGGTAAATACTATATAAGGGATGCAGTTAATGAAACTAGTCAATTTAATTGATTATGAAGAAATGACTACAGAAAATAGCAGATGTACTGTATAAGTTCAAATCGCATCAGCTATTTTGACTAATCGGTTAAAAAAAATGGTTCTCGCTAAGAAAATTATGTATTTTTGCAGCCCTATCATGTATTCTGTAGGTCAATTATTAGTAAAGCCAGTGGTGAGCCCACCTCATGGTCCGCAATGCTTGCGCACAAGTAGGCCATACATTGGCACAGGTTGGCACCTCGACAAGAGTGCATTTCTACACAAGCTTGGCACATGGTTGGCATATGATTGTTATTTTAACGGCACATTGTGCAATGTCAATCCATGTTTGTAAATGTTTAGGAGGTTTTAAGAGAAACAGTTGGAAGACTTTCCTTGAATTTTATTTCTCCAGAAGAGAAAACCGTACGAGTGCCGTATATGGTGTGTTTTTTTAGGGGGGGGTTTTCAGCACAGCTTGAGTTCTAATCTGTAAAGTAATTATGGTATGGTGAACACCAGGGGCTAATTAGTCGAGCAGGCCTTTAGGGGATGAAACAGGAAGCCTCATTAACCTCCATTGGTCTATATTGTTGTCTGGAGAGTAACACTGGGAAAACTACAGTAGCAACGACAAAGGTACTTTATGACTCTTGGCTGTGCAGTGTGAACATTCAGAGCACACGAAGGAAACAAAAATAGATTAACAACGCCATTGGTACTTGGTACATACCATACAATATACATGAATTATTTGTAGTGGGGTAAATGTGGCCCTTTAATTTATTATCTGTCAAAAGGGTTAATGTTCAAATGTGCCACTGACACTGTAGCCTATGGTGTGAGATTCTGGAATAATATTAACAGTAATGAAATGCAATTGGGCTGATTGGGAGAGTAGAGTGGGGACCCTGCCTGTTATGAAGGCTATTTTAGTTCCTGGCACCTCAGGATGGGAGACTGCATTTCCCTCTGACTTCAAGAGCAGCAGGTGGTTCATCTAGTATGCGTTATCTCTACACGTGCTGCAGTTTGCTGGACCCATGGGCAGAAAGCCAGACAGAAAGCCAGGCAGACACAGACAGACAGACAGACAGACAGACAGACAGAAAACAGGAAGGCTACAGCAGGAAAGACAGTGGTGCAGCTAGTAGAAAGACAGGTTGGGGTGAAACACAGGATTGTCTGTCTGTTGTAGGTAGTGCCCACCTGCTCGCCCTGAAACATTTTAATCATCTGATGGCCAATTACTCCGGTGTCTGGCAGTGCAGAACAGAACCTTCACACTTCACTTCCCGCACACAGGCAGATGGCTCAGACCCACATGATGTATATCCACTGCCTGCTTGTCTGTCTCTCTAACTGCCCACTTGACAAGCATAGTAGCATACTGTCTTGTAGGGATGCAACAGTTAATCCAATTTAATTGATTATTGGAAGAAGAAAAAAAAGATTAGTAGTGAAAAAAGCTGATTTACAAGCTCACAGTGTGTCGCAATGCGTTGTGAGCTTAATGCTAGTGTACAGTAAGTGACATTCTGTGGTTAATGCTGCATTCACATGGGCTCAGGCAAGCGGTAGACACCGATTTGCTTGGCCTCAATTTAAAGAGGGTTGTACTGCATGTTTGAAGTGTGCTCTATACGAGGCATTGGGAGTTAACCACTGTCAAGCTGGAGTCCCCATTTTGGGCTTTTATTATGCTTTCATTATACTTTTAGAGAATAAGATTTTATTTTATCCACTATGTTAGAGTATCATACAACATAACCATCACAGCTGCAGTGGATAGAGGTGGTCTCCCTGCTCTTCTATTGAGACATGAGACATAAATGTTGAGACATAAATGTCCTAAATTGTTTGAACTCCTGGTTAGGACAGACACCAATGTGACTGTCCAAGTGTCCATTGACGAATAAGGTGGAATTATTATTGAGAGAGAGAGAGAGAGAGATGATAGGCTTTGGGACTGTGCAAAGTGAGTTTCCGGTGTGCTTCCAAGGCTATAGGAATAGTGACTTTGGCAGCGGAATTGTTTATGTGAAATGAAGATATCCCTCATATAATCGACTGATTGTGTTTCTGCCTGCAGACCGTGTCACATAATCAATTACAGCGCTTTGAGCCTTTTTAAGAGGGGGTCATTTGGCCTGCCAAGGTGGGAAGAAATGAATACAAGATTAATGAGATATGAAAAATCTTTTTCATCAATAGCATCAACTTAATGAATGTATGTGTATGAAAAAAATTAAAGATGAAATCATCATTATGGAGCAACACTCGACATGACCTTGTACTAGTGTATATAGGCACAGCATGTACACCAATGTCTTGGCTTGTGCAGTATCAACGTATGATTTTCAATACTGTCAAAAACACCGGTGTCATAGATATGGAGTCAACTGTATCTTGCGATGACTTCTTACAACTACAGAGGAGTTTATTAGCCATGTAATTATATTCCACTGTCTCCACCACCCACACATCCTCTCTGTTCTGTTCAACTAATTGGCATCTGCCGTCATTGGCTCCTGCATGTGGCAATGTATGCTGAATCTATGGAAGAAGGGAGCTTATTGTCTCCACCAGGCTGAAGGCATGGGGGGAGAGTATGTTTTGCACTCTGTCCGTCCGTGTGTCCGTCCGTGTGTGTGTCTGTGAGCAGCTAATCTCGGCCACCGTTAACCCGGTCGATGCCAAATTTTGCACACACTCCCTGGATGCCAACGATGAACCTCTGCCCCAAACTTTCCAGAACGGCCTGTTATAGCGCCACCAGGAGGCCGCTTTGTGCAAAACAAGTTTTTGCACAGTACACCTACAGATTTTGTCCAAACATCACGCAAATTGGTACACAGTCTCTCTAGAGCCATTCAACGAAACCGGCCTTTCAGATTTCTCAGACTCCATCCTGATTTACTTTTGTTGCCCTTTTATCCAACCACCAGATGAAGGCAAGCTGCAATGTCCTACATTCCTATCCTGGTGGAGACCTGTGCCCAGAAGGGCACTTTTTCTAGTTCCATATCTATTCATTATTCTACTGGCCATAAGTATTGAAATTCAGCAAGACTTGTCTAAGGCTAACTACAGAAGAACTAACTACATATTAAACACTACTAAACATTCAGCAGCAACAATGTCATGCTACAATTACTTCTACCACCAGCAGTTCAGCTTTTAGATGTTTTTGTTTGGTTTTTAATTATTTTACTGCGAAGTACATACAGTATATATTCGTACCCCCCCCAGGTATGGGACGTCATCAGCCAGGTACGTATATATTCGTAGTCGTACCCCCCTGTATACTCTGTGTATATAGTAGTTGAGCCCCAGAGCAGATTTTAACATTGATCCTGTTGCTATGCAACACCGTCACCACCAGCTATGGGATGTTACAACTCATCTCCATTTACCAGGATTTTTTAACCTCCATAACTCTGAATCTACCGAGTGCTGTCCTTGGTGATCGTCAGCCATCCAAAGTTCGGATGTCATTTGTGACTTTGTCTCGCATCGCTCCGGACATGTAAACGTTTGTGGCGACAGGTAAACAGTGTGCGCTAATGCTAATGATAGCCAATGGTTACAGTGAGTGTGTGCATGGGGCTACAGCGGGGAGGAAACTGATTCTCTTTAAGTGGACGCAGGTGCTGGCATAGGTTAACTACATTTATGCTACCAGCACAGAAAGAGTTGCAAATGCCATCATATACTGCAGTGAAATGTCAGCAAGGTATGAAGGAATGAAAAATTAGATCACGCCCAACACTAGTTTATTTCGCCCCCAAATTGGTTTTACCCAAAAAACAACTTCATGTTATTGCCTTCACCTCATTAATCGCCTGTAGGAGGATACTTTTACAGTGGAAGGCAGAGTCCCCTCCCTCGACTAAATCATGGTTGATTGAGGTCATGTCCTTTCTAAAACTTTAAAAAATCTAATTCATGATTCGAGGATCCTCTGATAAATGTTATAGCCATTGGCAACCTTTAAAATCGTATGATAAGCAGATTCAAATGACTTTCACCTGACTGAAGTGGTGCTTGGTGCGCTCTGGTGGTGCAGATCTCTACTTGGTGCAAGATATATAGCCTAATATATCAGAAATCATTACACATGAGGGTCAAGAAATGAGCCAATTAAGCTCTTACAAGCTTTATGTCTATATATACTGTATATATACATATTTTTAATTATTATTATTTTACGCTTTTTATTAGTTTTTAGTTTTTTGTCTCTCCTCTTATACCCCCCTTTTAAGTTGTTTATTAATTATTTCTGTGAACATAACCTTGTGATCCCTTTCTTCGTATCGTAGTTATGTACTCAATCTATTGTTTTATACCTGTATTTATGTTGTTTGTATTTCTGGCCTCGTGGGGAAAGATGGGGGGTGGATGGGGAGGATTGGGAAGGGAGTTGTGGGAGAAAATATAAAAACAAAGAGTTGTATTTTCTTATCTTTTTGTGAAACTTGCATATGATGTCATGCTCATACTCTTTGGATAAAGTTTCTTTCTTGCTTTAATTTCTTTAAATGTATTTGTTTTTCTTCCGTCACAGTTTTCATCCTATTATATGGTCACACTTGCCGGGAGGCTGTTTGCCATGCAGGGCTGGGTGCCTCGGTGTGAGTCGTTCCCGATACGCGTTGACCCACTGAAATTCCATCCATGGTCTCGCAGGCGGCCAGTTCGCCCTGCAAGTGTCTTTCCCCCCCGAAGCCCTTTCTCATCTCCCTCCATTAACCCAATAAGTGCACTATGACTGATGGAGAGAGACGATGGTAATACAAGCTATTCTGGCAGTAGTCAAATGAAGGAGATGCTAGCAGTAAGGTTAGCACAGGGCAGTCAGCCCTGACAGGGAGGTTAGCTGTGTTTATCCCTCTGGTTATCCTCCGTCTCTGTCATGTGTTTCAACATCCTTTCTTCTTTTTGCATCGTTTCTTTATTAGGGGTTCAAGCAGGGGTGAAAGTAGGCCAGTAAAAGATTCAGCGCAGGAATGACGTTCCGTTAAGAAAAAAGGGGTTGCAGCTGTCAACATCCCATATTAAATAACCTGTCACTGTGACACAAATGCATATCCAGTAACTAGAAAGATGCAATTCTGGGAAAAGTGCAAAGTGTGGTTGCTGCAATCGCTAATATAGGCCCCTCTCACTAATTTAGCTAGTCAATTACAATGTCAAGTCACCCCTGTGATCATTTGTAAGTAATTGGGGTAAAGGTTAAATCTTTTGCATTCATGATGCCCCCTATGGATGAAAATACAATTGCTTTTAGCTCTGTGTTGATGCCATCACCCACGACATGTGATTCAAATTTGGGTTGTATTGGACATATTATGGCTCATGATTTGTGTTTTTTTTGTTGTAAAAATCAAATCAATCAAAATTCTGCCTATGGTGTTTTAATCGGATAGGTCCGGAGATAATCTGTGCCGATTTTTGTGAGATTTTGACAAACTCTGTAGGAGGAGGAGCAAAAAGTGTGTTTTGAAGAAAATTAAAAACGGCGGAAAATCTATCCTGACGCAAATGGGCGTAGTAGCCTATATGGGGAGATGTGACACGAGCCAGGGAATCCAGGGAAAGGGAAATTTAGATTTTACGACCTACTGTTCAAGAGTTTTAGGCCAAAACGTAAAGTTGGCTGTTGTAGCGCCACCATGAGGCTTTTATTTCTATTAATCCAGAAAAGCCTCTCTTTGTGGTAGTTATTAATTATTTGACACCCAGACACAATAGGCCTATGTCATTCTTGTGGAATATTGCTAATTAATTTATACAGTCATAAAATCTAAATCACAGTGAGGGAATCAGTGCGCTCTCCGTGTACTTCCTTGTCGTTAAATAAGCAAACTGCACTGTGGAAGTGCTCTCAGAATAAATGTTCAGAATGCACACCAGATTCTGGGAGAATGTCGGAGAATCATAGCTGATTGAACTGAACGCACACAAAGTGCGCATCGTCATAAATGTCCATTTACGGCAAGTCATTCTGAGATACAAAACTATCACCTTCAACACAATCTTATAAAATATATTACTACATGTTATTTGAAAGTAACATTGCCATTTATATTCTTCCACGTTGCTGTCTAGAAAATTGTCTCTAACCCCATGGCAATAAGGTTTCTGTTTTTGGTCTTGACACTAACCAATTGCCTTAGGTAAATTGCAAAAATAATAATGCTGTGCTCTGCCATGGTCTGATGACAGCGCTGTGTCTCCACAGTGGATTTACAAAAACGCACCCATAACGTTCACTTTCCATATCACATGTTTGGACATTATCTGGTGCGTGTATAAGTGTACACAGTATGCAATGCCGTACAGCCACAGCACATTATGTACATACCTGGAGGCATGCGGGTGCACGGCCATGTGGCTTGTTGACGTCCACTGCTACAAGCTGCCATCCTCCAGCAGCGTCTTCATGGAACATCTGTGACACAGACACACAGCACAGCATGAGGGGCAGCACACAAACAAAACAAGCAACAGACTTAACTCAAGCGCAAACACACCCTCCGGCTGCATCTTCATGACACATCTGTGGCTAAAGAAATAAAGCCAAGGCAATCACACGCCAGTCACTCAAAGCCAGACACTCCACTCAAGCACACACACATTCACCAGCACTACATCAGTAAATTGCTTGACCAAGCAGTGACTTGGAGTGGTGCAACCACTCCAAGGAACAGCAATGTCCGTGTTCACCTATGTGTTGGTTCATGAGCACCAGTATGACTAACTACCAGTAGGGGCGCTGTTGTGCCAGAAACAGAGAGAGAGAGATAGTATTAGTGCTGCACTGTTGCCTGCTGAGAGAGAGAGAGAGAGAGAGAGAGAGAGAGGAGGGGGGGGGGGGGGGGGAGGGGAGTTGCACCACTCAGTTCACACGGGTGTGATTTTTTGGTTATGCAGTAGTTTCCTATATTTTTCTCTATTTAGTGAAACAAAGAAATTGGTTTACATTTGATGTACGATTACTGCAACTTGTCTCTTTTTATTATAGCCTACATATATTTTCACTTGAGGTCAATGATCAGTCAATGATCAGTATTACGAGCAAGACCTTGCCAAAATGCCAGCATTATAAAAGACAAAATACAGGACACAAAAAGACATAAACACAAAAGGTTGAGAAGATGGGGGGTAGAGGGTAACGTATAGCCAGCCTTCATCTGCCTTTGCACAAATATATTTTAAATGTAGCATTGGGGAATTTCAAATCACTAACCGGTGTCTCTAACTATCTCTACAGTTAAGTTTTTTAAGCTAATCTGCTAAACGAATCTTTGCCAAGTCTGTAGTCTATCCAGAAACAATAGAGCAGAGCCGAGGACAGTGGTATGGGCTTCGTTTGTCTTCCAGGATCATGTCCTGTCAGCCTTAATCCTCCACAAGCAACCAGGGAAATGAAGTACAGTATATTGTTCCCGCCTTCGTGACTGACAGTTAAGTGTTGCGCAGCAGCTAATTACTTTTTACCCCTCCAAGATAAAGATTGGGGCATGACGATGTGATTATACATTTATTTTATCGCAACAGAAAATGCTAATTGTATTCAAGGTCATAATGTTGTCTTCATGCTTGTGGCATCAGCCTGTATCCCAGGACCAGCTAGGACTTCATTATTGGAAAACATGATTGTTTCTGCAGGCGACTCAAGTCTCAACAGCCACGAAGGACTGTAGTTACAAGACACACTGAGGGTGGGGGAAATTGATCATACAGCATTATAAATCTATGGACAAATTAGTGAATTTGGTGAATAGTTGAACAGTATAATTCTAGGCTATACAGTAGATGGAAAACCACATCATCAAAAAACTATGGATTTGAAAAGAAGGAAACAAAGCTGAGAGTGCTGGTTATATAAAAGGACTAAAAACTGATGTATCTTAAAGGAGAATTTCACCACTGGAAGAAGTTGCAGTAACTCAGTTACCACTATTTGTAGAGAGAATCCAAATCATGGATTAAAGCAAAAGTCCGAATGTACGATTTGTGAAACATTATTCTTTTGGAATATAAACACTTCTAGAGAGACTTTAGATGTGACAGCGCGAGGTAGTAATGGGAGATTATGCCTCCCGGTTTTGGGGGGGTAATGGAAGGCGGGGCTTTTCAGAGTAAAATCTGCCTCATCTGCTTGGCACTCTAGTGCCTTTATTATTGAAAGAATCCCTGGCAAAAGTGTTAAAAAACGAATAACCAAAAATAGCCAATCTACATGCTCAATGTGACGCATTGAGAGCTTGTAGACCGGCTATTTTCGCTGTATATGGAATCCAAATGCCTGAAATCCATGCCAACCACAAGCATGACTTGCTTCTCAAAATGTGCTCAAAGTTGCCTACAGGCTTACACACTAACCAACACAACGCGTAGCATTGTAGCAACAGTTACTAGTTTAATCAAATTTATCCAAAGTGGTGAATGTAATGGAGGAGAACACGTTTTTCAAAGCGTGTGTCGGATAGTCTGATAGTCTCTTGGGGGTGAGAACAAGACTCCTGAGGCTGAAAAGCCTCTGCACGGGTTCCACTGGGCGGTGTTGGGTTATTGAGTCGAAGAAAGATCTTCTTGATCATGGGGAAGTTATTCAATATTCTATCTGGTCTCACGTTCGTGGCCGTTTTGCCTGAATCATGAATGAGTCAGCTGGCCAGTGGCTGCAGCTGCGGCACGTTGCTTTGCTGCACATGCGCAAACAGCCACACCACACCACACACCCCTCCAGGACGCGCTGCGGATGGACGCTCTGGGAGCAAAATCACACAGAAGGAAGGAGAAGGAGTCAGGGCTTTATTCATCTTTTAACCGATTTAGGCCTGACGTCGAAATGTATAAAATGTCTTCTAAATCCTGACAGTTTTCTGTCTGGATTTGCTCCACATTTTCACGATAAATAAAAAAATAAAAAGCAGACCTACAAGCTCGTAGCGCGCCACTCGGTGGCGCGCTATGAGCTTGTAGATCTGCTATTTTTCAATAGCTAAATTATAACATAATGTTTAAAACACCAAAAGGGGTTCCCGCCCAAAATGGGTTAATCTTGCCAACAAAACGGAAGAGGACACATTATAGTAACGGGATTACTTTTTTGGAAACATAACTAAGTAACTAACAACTAAATTGCACTCAATGTCAGGCTGCATCAGAACCTATATTTGGTACACACCTTAAACCTTACCAAAGACTATGAGACCCAATCGCTCTCTGTTTAGCACTCAGCAACAAGGGCACATCATGTTTATTACGTATGTCCTCAACTTCATAAAAACAGGTTTTGGGTTCAAAATGGGCAAAATGGTCCTTTTATGGCAATCAAACAAAATAGGTAATAAAAATCATAATAGATGCATATGGCTGGGGCAGATGTCTGACGATTACCCGGCAATCGAGTTACAAGTCTTACACTTATTGTGAATTATAAAGCAAAAAGTATGGGGAGATAAACACAATGCTGTAAAATGAGACATTAAACGTATAATGGCACATTCTTTGAAAGCTTTATGACAGCAACATCAAAGAGATTTTTTCCCCCTTTCATTTCCTTCTATTAGGCCTACTTTTAAAAGAGAGGCCAGCTCATGTCAGGCCAACTCTATTAGATAACTAACCATTAAAATGGCAGAGAATAGCAGCAGGCTATTTAAAGGGGAATACCACTCATTTTCAACATTGAACTATGTCATTATGTAACTTAGAGTTGTTGTGTGGAAATAATACAAAGGTCTCCCCCCTTCTGTTTAGCCTAGAACTGGAGGTCTAGAACGTCATGTCATCACAAAGGTGTACTCTACAGGCCAAATAGTACATATTTGTGATGTCACTGATCACATGACCCAAGTTCTAGACCTCCAATTCTAGGCTAAACCAAGCCCCGGCCCAGGAAAGTGAAATGGACATGGGGGCCGGACAGCAGTTGGGCCATCTACTGTACGTCACTATGGCTGCGTATGTGACGCACGCACGCGCGACTCGCGGTGCTCGTTCATGCTTTCGGCCCGGCGCGTTCATGAAAGCTCTGTTGAATTGAATGTAATTCTGTGACGTAGATAGGCCCCAAATGGGCGGAGCCAACCACTTTTCCCACCCGGAAGAAGGGGAGGAAACGCCTCATGCGGGTGAGAGCAACTTAATGCAAGTGGATGGGAGGGGAATTCCGGTGCCGTCTCTATTATTTATAACTCTATGGGCTAAACAGAAGGAGGGGACTTTTTTTTGATCATTTCCACACAACAACGCTAATGTATATTAATTACATAGTTCAATGTTGAAAATGAGTGGTATTCCCCTTAAATAAGAGCAATTCAATCTTATTCTCACAGAACACTACTTCCTTCAGTGTCGTAAAGAGACTTCACCTTCAAAGTCGAACCATTGCTCAGCTAAATTCTAGAAGATGTGACGAGACAAATGCATGTAGAAAATGTAAATGTCAAATGTAAAAAGGTGTCTTCCTGGCATTTAGCAGAATAACAAGCCAGCCCATTACGATTCACTGCCGTAGTGCTAACATCCTAGTTCTCCTTTTAAAACACTTCAAAGTGCTTCCTCATCATTTCTCCCCTTGAAACCTACAGTAGATCTCAATTCCCAATCAGCCTATGCAGTCTTGAGTTGTATTCTACAAGATTGCAAATGGGGCAAGCAAGTGCTTGTCCAATCACTGGAAAAATAGCTGTGGTTCGAAAATAGTCTGACACTCTGAAACTCTGCCATGTTGAATGGGCGTGGTATAAAGTGTGAATGCAAAGTGTGACAAGACAAGAGTCTGAAGTGACCAATCACTAAAAACCCAGTATATTCTCTATGATTGAGTCCTGTATGGGAAAATTGTGTGAAATTGTGGGCAATTTTCCAGTGGGACCGTCTATAAGGTCTATAATTCCTGGATATGAAATCATGCCCTAGTGCCAAGGACGCCCTTTCATGTTGATGACGTAATGATCTTAACAGATTCCAACCCTATTGGTATACAACTCGGACAGCAATGGTGTGCCTGCCTTGTTGTCAGTGTTTTTTGTGTTTACCCGTTTTCAAGGTCTTGAATAGCAAGCCAATTCTCTCTAGGTCGTCCTCAGACGAGCCCTCCATCGTCGTTTCCAGTCATCCCGGTTCTCCATACATCCGGCCAGTTCGTTGGTACTTTGTGATCCTGCGTCGTTCTTGTGTACATCCACGTATGTTAGCGTGGGACGTCCTCGTGACCGGTGGCCGTGTGTTGGATCCCACAGCACTAGTTTACTGGCTGGCAGCTCTTGGTGTCTTTGGCAGTGTCCTGCTAGTCTCATTCTCCTGGCTGCTATTTTCTGGCTCACCCTTGGCATTCCATTATACAGATTTGTGTTGGTAACATGTGTGCTCTTGTTGATGTTGAGTACTGCACGCAATATTCTGGTGTAGCACCCATTGAGAGACTTCTGCAGGGTTGGCTTCAAGGTCCAGCATTCACTGCCGTATAGGAGAACAGACTCTACCGTTGCGTAGAAGAAGCAGAGTTTGGTTTGACAGGGGAGGTTGGAGTTCCATACACTGGCCATGCCAATTGCTTTGGTTTCTATTGGTGTATATTCATGTTCTGACTGCATTCTGTCATGTTAAAGTGTAGGCTATTGAAGCAGCATATCACATGACATTAACATGACAGTAATTATTAACCACAATGTTTTAGAAAATTGTATAAACTAGTCCTTAACCGTTTGAATATAAGATCATAGCCTATTATTGATATATGCATTTCGACTCGAGGCAGTGGTCCACGAAGCAAGCAAAGCATTGTCTCTGCCTCTCCATCACACACACACACACACACAGTTGAGAGAGAGGCTTGCCTCTCCTCGTTCTGAATAGATCGTGCATTAGTAATTAGCACGCGACACACACACACGTTCTGCGCGCGACCCGTCGTTGCACACACTCGTGTTCTCAAGAGCGTTAGAATCATGACGCAGTTAGCACGCGACCAGTCAGCGGACACACCCGTGTCCCAAATACTGCTCCATAGTCCATTTGTAAACAGAGGCACGGAAGTTATTAACAAAATTTGATAGGAAACTGATACTGGTGTAACGCAACAGGCATTCGATGCTAATAACAGTGTACAATTTGATGAAGTGAAAAAGGGCCTTGTCAAGACCTCCATAATGTAATCGTCAATGCCTGTGCGGAAATTCAGAGCGATTGGTGCAGTGAGGAGGAGCGACATTGATTCGTACAGACAAACACACAGGCAGACATTCCCTTAATTATATTTAGATGTAGTAAGAGCATTACTTTCAGGTAATCTCTTGTGATGTTTGATTTAAAAGACAATTAAACAATATGTCACCTTATTAACACATTTGATCCTGAGGACGGGTATACTTGTCCTGATCAACTCTATCCATGCCCATCCCCCTGCTGGCGCTTATTTGTCTTTACCTGCCACGTTTTTTTTTTTTTAAGATATTTTTTTGCGGCTTACGCCTTTTATTGATTTTTTTTTGAAGGGACAGACAGTAGGCTGACAGGAAACGGGAGAGAGATGGGGGGATGACATGCAGTAAAGGCCGTGTCGGGTCCGGGAGTCGAACCCGCGGCACACTGCGACTGGATTACCAGTCCAGTGCCCAGACCGTTACGCTACGGCCTGGGACCTGCCACGTTTTAAGCCGGCGCGGCGTCTTTAAGAGGCCGGAACCATCGAAATTGAGGCACTTGCACACACACAGAAGCATATCAGTGCCACTGTGGTGCACCCTACATCTGTGTGTTACCATCAAAACAGCTGGAAGGCATCAGCACGGTAGTTTCGTAGGATCACCTCAATCTGAGGGCAATTTCAATGGATTGAGTTTTTTTTTATCGTGTCCTGCCCGGGATCCGTTGATGTAATATAGATGACGACATCATCACCAACATGGAAGCTAAGGGTTGCTTATAGTGACGATGGACGCCATAACCGTTTATAATAACCATTATTTTTCATCCTAGGCGATATTTAATCACATTTAATAGTCGTCCTCCTCGTCTTAGGCCCGGAAAGAGTTTCAATTGCGCGGGCGCTCATGACGAGTGGGCTTGTCTTGAGGCATTTGATATCGCTATAAGATTGCCTTGCTATTTTCCATTTTTGGAACTGCTCCAGTTGCTATGCACGGTTGCTAGGGCCCCGCCGTACTGTTTCTGTACGACCCACCACATTAGATTCTGTTTTAGCCACGGCCTTTGCACGCTCTTATCTCGGAAACTACGGCACTATCCGTGCTTTTGAACAAATCCCCGATGTTTGGAGGTCTTTTCTGATTATTCTGTGAGTACGATGGGAACATTGTGGTTTTCTAGATCAAGGATGGACCTCATTGTAGCTTGTTAGCATTAATGCTATGCTTTAGCATCTAAGATGGCACCCAAAATGGAATTGCTTCTCATCACCTGGAACCCAAGCACCACCACTTTCGTCCACCAGGTGGCACTCACCGTCTTGGCCCAAGTTACTTTTTGAGGAAATTGTTTTTTGGCCTAAGTCAGCTCCTCATGACACTGGCCACCTCTGGTAAAATCGCCAAAGTCCTAATTGAAAAGGATCATCATGCTGATCCCACCCCTTTTAGTTAATTAGTATGACTTAGGCCAAAATAAGAGTGTGACATCAAACATATAGAATGGATGTGTATACACGCTGCGATCAAGATGGCGCGCTCCAGTGTTATTGACCACACCAGCTAGCAACCCAATGCTAATGTGAATAGCATCTCGACTTGATCGATCAAAAGCACTATAAAAGACCAATTCACGTAGATCTACGGGATTGGCGCTGGGCCAGATTAATGTGAAAGGTGGCTAACGGTTAAAGGGGCCCCACCACGAATTTGAACATTTTCACCCTCTTTACCCATGGTAGAGCGACGTGTCGCTGCCTTGGAATACATTTATATTTCATACAGAATAGGGATGCCGCCGATTAATAGATTTTAAGATTAATCGTCGGAGTCTCCAAAATCAATTTTAATATTTCATAAACGGAAATCGTTATGTTCCCCAGTATATTTTTACGGCTTGGAATAGCATCTTGAGAGAGGATGGAAATGAATGATCTGAATGGTTGGATCTTCAGTGGGTATAAAGAGGTATTAAAAGGGGCAACATTTATAATACATTTGATTTGAAATTCATGGTGGAGCCCCTTTAAGAAGGTGACGCTGTTCGATCCTTCGGTTCATTCAAATTATGATTGGGTGGAAAATCACGATGTGTTTGTGACAGGTGCAGCTCAACAACCTTGTTACGCAATGTGCCTCAGCCCTTCTGTTCCAGAAGGGGAAAAAAATAAGGTGACGCTATTGAAATTATATGACTCACCCTGCTCTTTCCTTTGTTTTCATCTGCAGAGGTGTTGTTTTCAGAGACTCATCAGTCTGTATTGATTGTTTTGGCAGAGTGATTGTTATTTGGGGGTGCTTTGACTATGTGCTCTGTCATGCCTCCCGGCATACGGAGAGACGTGTTCTCTCCTACTCTGTCTGTGAGATAGATTGTTGCCATGCCTAAACCCAATGTTTATTTGAAAGATCATTATACCGAGGAAATGACTATACAGTAATAGCAAATGGTAAAATGTTATGAATTATTTTGTGGAGTCAAGTCAAAGTAATTGTATTTGTATTGCAGCTAATCACAACAGAAGTTATCTCACGGTATTTTTCATGTAGAGTACAGTAGGTGTGTATAGAGAGTAGTCTTTATAGGAGGGCATACCGCATATACTGTTACAGGAAAGTCCTGGTGTATTATACAGTACCATGATATTCCTTTTGGGGCAAACTTCATCGGCACTCCTCCTAACGGTAACATCTGATTTGAGTTTGGTCAAAAGATATAGTTGCTGTCAAGCAGAACTTTGTGTTTTGTCGTAAACTAAGGCCCTACTTCATCATATCATCATATACTACAGTACAGTGTCAGACAAAAGCATCAAAAGTAGCAGATCAACAAGCTTGCAATTCTGCAATTTGAATCCTGAAGAGTAACAGTTTTGGACATGAGGTTACTACCCGAGAGAGACGATATAATAAGATCCAAGTCAACATTTCAGCTGTGCTCAACACTAAACACTATGCACACATGTGGCTGAGCAAAACAGCCTAATATGCCATTAGTCAGAACTGATCATGTAAGCCATTGATTAGAAATACACGTTTTAAAATCCATTTTGTGTGAAAATGCAATAATCAGTATGACATTGCTCGCCATTAATCCTTAATAGCAATTCCCTCCAAATGCCCGCTCTTCTCCAAGACACTGTAGCAACTATGTCAGTAGCCCAGAGGCTCACTCTGCATTTCCAGTCTGTCCCTGACAGGTTGTTGCGTCAAATCACTGTGCCATTTCACTCGCTGACATGGATGCATGCATACAGCAGGCACTGGTGTACTCTGGATCTTTACATGTGCACGACACTGCACGTGCACTGTAAATACTCACGCATGCACATGCGCGATCAGCTATTGAAATAACCTACTTACATTATACAGTATATCAAACGTTATTTTATCTACTTTCATAATGGGACCCAGCAGGGATCAGTACTAACAAGGACATGCCGGTTTCCCTAAAAGCGAACACTGGATTTGTGTTCGCTGAAGCACTCTGCCAAGTTGGCGGCACGCCTGCCCTGCACCCCTGTCGCTGGGAAGCGAACCCTGCGGTATAGTGGCCGCATGATGCCATCAACATGCTCTGGAATGCTCCCTCCTCCGCGTCATCATCAGTGCCCATACCCGAGGCGTGGTTGGCAAAAGGGCCTTTCTGTGTGGAGTTTGCATGTTCTCCTCGTGTCCCCTAGGGTAGGTATACCCTCACAAAAAACATGGGGGGTTTTGTTGTTGGCTCAGAGCACTGCCGACGATGCGTTCACGGATCACAACAAACTAAAACAGTGGCAACGCTTAAAATTTAACTATAAAAGTTTAAAGAGAATATTTTGTCCAGCACTGCAGTCAGAGTCAGTTAGTGCCCTTCAAATCTTCCTCCTGTGTGAATAGGATGGGATAGTTTAGGTGTACGCTACTGTATTTGTTTGATGTATTTTAATGTCATAATGGTGGTACCCGGAGAGCCAAATATTTTCCGAGGTGGTACTTGGTGAAAAAAGGTTGAGACCACGTCATGGACGCAAAACAAATTTCAGTGAAAGCTGACAATAAAGTTCTATCGTATCGTATCGTACTTGGTGAAAAAAGGTTGCATTAGATAATTGACACTGGGTGAAAAAATCGCAAAATCGCAAAATAATAATTATTAAAAAAAACATGCTCTGGAATATTTTATTCATTTTATAAATAAGACTTATTACAGGTCTCATTCTCTCCCAATTCTCCACGAATGATTGTCAGCAGAAGTGAGATTGTCAATTCCTTGTGTTTATATAAGATAATAGACTATTCAAAGGAGATGATATTTGTTCTGTGTGTAGTGCGCAATTGCATTCGGTCTGTTCAGTTTCATCCTTTCATTGTGCATAATATAACATTATATATGATCAGTAACATGTACGTGATATGTATCACTATAAAATATAGTTTTATTGAAAGGCAAACAAAGGCTAGAGAGTAACTAACCGGGTTGTCCAATGCCTCAGTGAGGCTGCAGAGTGGATAGAGACTCTAGCAACTGGACACACAAAACAACCTTCTTTATGAAATATTAATTTATACCAAGGCAGCAATGCGTCGCTCTACCATGGGTAAATAGGGTGAGAGCCAAGATTGCACTGGGGACATTGTATGCGCAGTCTTCTCTGAAAGGCAATGGCATGTGGCACGCCCAAACCACACCTATGCATAATGTAACGGGTAGTGGAGGTGTTTTAGGGATTTAGGCTGGTGTCCAAAGACCAAGATAGCCTAACTTACACAATGCTAAATCCCCAAATTACGGATTTAGGGACTCTGATCTTCGTTCCTACTCTCACCTATATGGTCATGAAGTGTTGGTCGAAATTAGTTTTCTTGGCTGGCATCTCCCTTAAAGATAGGGCGAGAATAGAACCATCTAGCACCTATATAGGTGCTAGTACGTAGGTGCCACCTACTGTATGCCTTGCTCTCTCCTTCCTCAACCAAGAAAGGACATATTAGTATGACCACCTGTTACTGACTGTCTATTCTATTGTTGTAAATGTGGTTGGGAGGGAATAAATGGGGATGGTTGTCATTGATGTAGAGAGAGTAACGGGACGCAGTGATGCTGTCTATTTGCTGTATTGACTAAGAACTTGTGAATAAAGATGATGATGCCTGAATCTTGAGCCGGAGTCCTGTTTCTGATGCTTCGTTCTGCTTGCTGATTTTGAGACCATTTCATGCTACAACAGAGGAGACCCCGGGGCAGACCAAGGCACACTTGGAGGAAACACATCGACTCACTAGCCTTGGAACGTCTCGGGATCCCCCAGGAGGAAGTCACTAATGTTGCTCTGGAGAGGGAAGTCTGGAGCTCTCTGGTGGAGCTGTTGTTGGATGGATGGATGGGACTCTGACGCAAGATAGAGCCCATAGTGCTTGGTGTACTGTGAAAGACTATAAAAGCCCAGCTTGCGGCCCCTAGTCGACGGCCTATACCCTGGAAAGTGTGTCAGGCATAAGTAAGTAAGTTGCGGCCTCTAGAGGTTATGCTGATCTTAATCCCGTTTCTACAATTGACTATTTCTCCTTTCATGTCGGTTGTGTTGGGGAATAACGTGATGCAGCTGGCCTTTTCCAAATGTCCGGCCACAACATGGAGCCATCAGTGTGACCTCCTCAAGACCAGGGTTAAGGGTCAAGGGACAGACAAGAGCTTGTCATGGGGTTACAGTATCAACAGGCAGTGTACTAGTCTTGTCAATGCTGTGAGCGTGTGTCTGTGTGAGCACATATTGTGTGGTACGTGGTACCTGTGTTGTAGCTGTAGAGGTGGTGCTGCTCCTGGACCCCCACATCTGCTGGAACTGCACTCTGATCTCAGCAAACGTCTCAATGATCACAGCAATGAACACATTCTGGCAGAGAGACAGAGAGAGAGACGGGTCAGGGATGGAGATGGACAGAGAAACTAATAATTGGGAGTGAAAATTAACCAGTGGAGATTAGTCGTTATGTCTAGCCTAAGACCAGTGGTGATTAGATTATTGAGAGTCCATTTCCCCCAATTTGAGCAATGCCAGGTGAAAGAGGACATTAGAGTCGGGTCGGGTGGGAGGGGGCGGGGTGGGGACGGGGTGGAGTGGGGGTTTTCCATTGTTCCTAACCTTGACGAGCCAGGCGAGGAAGAAGATGAGGGTGATAAAGTAGAAGTAGGAGCGCCAGCGAGGGAAGCTGTCGATGGCTCTGTACATGAGGAACACCCAGCCCTCCTGGGATGCAGCCTCGTACACTGTAAAAATACTGGTACCTGAGGAGAGAGAGAGAGAGACAGACAGAGAGACAAAGACAGAGCGAGAGAGAGATCCACATTCAAAAAACAGTCTTAGCAATCAATCACTTAGCAAAAATAGTGCCTGTAAGGCCAAAGGTGCCGGGGGGGGGGGGGGGGGGGTTAGGGGGGTCAGAAGGGTCTATATGTCCCCGGCTCCCCGCACTATTGGGAGATGACTGGTCTAATTATTATTATTTTTCCCGACCCGGGCACTGGTCGCACCATTCCCATTTTGTTGCGCAATCGTCGTTGAATTGGCTGCACGACCATTCTGCAGTTGCTCTCTCTCTCTCTCTCTCTCAAGGTGTCAACAATCATCGTTCTTTGTATATGCTGGCTGAGGTAATTGTGAAAACAGCAGGGGCTCGGGCTGCTAGGAATGATCAAGGGGTGCTGTTATGTGACTGGGGAGCATGAGGTCAGTCCGCTTAAAACTAAATTAAAAAAATAAAGTTTCTTTCATTGCGATCAGCCTGCAAGTTGGGAGGAGTGCAGGATTGTGAGAAAGGCAGTGTCAAGTGCCTGCCATAAAGTTCTTCCATTTTGAGTTCCCAAAAGAGGGAACCACAGTTGGTCAATTTTGGTTCCTCAAAGTAGAGCATGTGTATTTGAGGAGTCTGATCATCTAAAAGAGTTTTAAGTATCACTAGCTTGTCTGCAACTATAATACATTCTTTGTATGCTTGGAAATGGGGTCATAGAGAGATCTATGAACCCACTCATATGAAACATGCCTGAGGAGGAAAAAGACTCATAATAACAATACTTTAAACAGACACGAACAACCTAGTTTTCCCACTAATAGAAATATATTTTTGTTTAGAGACCAGGATTTGGTTGGTGGTGGTTGTCATTTATTATGGTTCCAGTGCCTGAAGGTAAAATGCACGATACGGCAATTAACAATAAATGTAATCACAATAAAAGCATTTATGCCTCATGCATGCATAGCAGGTCGATTTTGGGGTGAAAACTCAATTAACCTAGTTCTGAGTGAATGTTGCGTCGCGTTATCGCAGTGTTGTATTAAAGCTGCTATAGGCAATAATATGTCAACATCTTAATGACCTTTTTATTTATATATTTTTTGGTATTCAGACAGCCAGCATTGGGTAAAAACTTCCCCAAAAGAATGTAGTCTCTGTCACACATCTAGGGGCCACAATCGGCATTCAAATATTTTCCTAGAAGCTTTGTCATTGGTCGATTTGCCTGTCTACTTCCTGATTGGTTAGTCATTTCGACCGGGTTTTTTTTCCCGACCAATGACAAAAGCTTCTGGGAACATCTTTGCTTGCAGATTGTGGGCCCTAGATCACAGAGACTACATTGTTTTGGGAGTGTTTTACTCATTGCTGGCTGTCTGAATACCAAAAAAGAAATAAAATACAAAGTCATTAAAATTCTGACATATTATTGATTATAGCCGCTTTAATGCTCTGTGTGGAAAAAAAAAGAAGAACAAAGGTTCTTTTAGAAGACCAAAGGTCACTCATTGAGTCGTTGTTCGAGCAAACCAAGCAATGGGACATACTGTATCTGACCAGTCACAACATGCTACTAGACAAAAATGTCTACGTCTGAACATCCTTCATATAAACACCATTTGTGAAATAACATAAATACTGTATGCCTATCGTCTATGCTCGACAAACTCCAACTCAACGTCAGCAAAGGATATTTCAACCATAACACTGATATACTGTATATCTATGAACCCATTCTGGACAGGAAGCATTATGTTATACTTTAGCTATTGAAATTGAATTAAAAAAATAGTAGATCTACAAGCTCATAGCGCGGCACAGAGTGCCGCCCTACGAGCTTGTAGATCTGCTATTTTTTTTAAATCGTGAAAATGTGGCGAAAATCTTTGATTATATATTCTATCACAGTGTACGTTTTTAACTCTAATCTTTGCTTCTGGGGGAGTCCCTGGATTCCTTTCTTAGCTTACGCATGTTTCATGATAAATGCTTTTATGTGATGTATTCCCATACTTTTTTGTTCTTGCTTTATGTAAGTCGCTCTGGATTAAGAGCGTCTGCTAAATGCCTAAATTGTAAATTGTAATTCCCTGGAATCAGATGGGGATCAGCTGCCAATTTCATCGTTTTTGGGGTCCTTGACATGAAAAACCTAGGGAACCACTGACATAGAAACACAGGTTTTTCATGATTTAGAAGACATTTGTAGAATCTGGCCGGTGTCAGGTCTACAAAAGCAATGATATGTATACTATTATAATAATCAGTCCAACACACCGGTATGTCTGAGTCTGTATCAAGATGTGTGCTGTGCTGCTCCGCTAAGCTCTCTCACTCTCCTTCACAGCAATTTAAAGATTAGAGCCACTGTGCTGTCACTGCTGTATACCGACACAGGATTTAGGCCCCATTCAGCCGACAGGAATGGAGCATGCTGCTAAGTGGCACAGCTTCACGCTAAAGCTGGTGTAAACACGCATACGTACTGTACATACGTACGCACGCACGCACGCAAAAACAAACATACAGACGCAAGCTTTACATCCACCACCATTCTTCTTGATGAAGTACAGAGCTGCACAATACAGGTAATAATAGAGGCCACTTTGCCACTGGTGCAGGTGTGGTATATGGTGAATCATATAGCATGATATTTCATAACTACTTGAGTATGTAATGTTGAAACTAAACAAGAAGTTCTCTCTGACAAAATCTGTTGACTCATGCGAAAATGTTCCTTCTGTTAGAGACCTGCTGTAGACTCAAAGACTCCTTATTTGCACCTGGACCCAAAAGGCCTATTGTGCCAACCGTTTGAAGCTTGCTCCCCTGTTGAGAAACTAGAATCTTCCGGTGACGATTTGGCTAGGGACTTTTTCACTGAGTAGCTGTTTCACATTTAACTTAAAGAATGACTTTTAACAATCTTCTGTCATTATAGAATAATGAGAAACGCTATGAAACTATTACTAGTGAGAGCATTATGTAATGATTTAAAATGTACTATAACACAGGGTATTTTAATGATTATGGTTTTCTTTACTGGGTTAAACTGTTTATATTAAGAAATGAATTAAACAGTTTAACCCAGTAAAGAAAACCATAATCATTAATGAAACTGAACAGACTATATTAAGAAATGAATTAGTCTGTTCAGTTTAATTTACTTCCGTTGTATTTTAACTACGTTCTCATTGTACCTTTTAATTCATCATTATTGTTATATAAGTCCAAACTCTGTCAAAGGTCTACATATCAAGACAGGACATGTTCTCCATCTAGAAGGCCCACCTCTCTCTGTAACCGGAAGCAGCTACTGACCCAGATCTCATTGGTCAAAAGTCAGGAAGCGCTTATTTCATGTCCGGTGAGAGGAGGGACCTGGAGGGATATCATTCCTTGTATATAACACCTTGGATTCTTTGTGAAGGGGGCTGTTCAACTGAGACTCACATTGACTACGGAGGCTTGGTTGAAACAGACAACTCGCGTGTACTTTTTCACACGCTATTGCTTTGTAACGATTTCATCTCGTGTTTTACCAAATAAATGCTGAGATTCTGATCACATTATCACTTGAATCCTCCTTCCTTCCTTTCCTACACTTCCTTCCGAGGCGACACACATCGGGATACTGCAGGTGTTTTTGCTATTTTTTTATTATTACATACATACACTGTCTAGCAAATACAGTACGTGTGTGAATATGTGTGCGTGTGTGTGTCCTACCCAGCTCGTTGAAGCCGCTGTAGCCCAGCTCCTGCCTGCTGAGGCCCATATCCTCCATGAGGTCCACGCATTTGAAGCCTGCAGGACACTGGTAGCCCTCCGAGTCATTGGAACAGTGGGTGTCTGGGATGGCCAGGCTGTTCCATGTCACATTGCTAACCATAGTGGAAAACACACATGTCACTATAGGACTTTTCGACTTATGGTGCAATAAAAATAGGTAAATGAGATAATGTTACGAAATACATAACAATACAGGTGAAAGCCGGTAAGTAGTAAGATATACAGTAAGTCAAAGTATGGCTTTTGTTTGTCACGGTCATATGTAAGTCATGCCTATATACTGTATTTGAATTGATCATTTCAAAGGTAATTGTGTAATTAACGTTTGTTGAGGATTAGCCAACAGTTGAGACAGAGACTGATGGGAATTACAAACATTAAAATTTGATCTAATAACTTGCAATGTGCCCACATGCAATATTCACAAACACTCTCTTTCTTGCGCACACACACACACACACACACACCTCTTTTCCCTATCGCCGTGTCTTTTAGCCACAGGTGTTATTCCAAGAGCTGCTTGATTTGTCTAATGAAAATTAATGCCTTCAAATTGGCCAGCCAGACATTCATCCAAATTGTTTATTAAGGGGTATGCAGGAGAAGGGATAATTTATTGCAGTATCACAAAGGGCAATCACAGGCATAGTGGTGAATCCTGATACAGCTAATTATACTGGGCTGGTTAATGGCTAATGTCACTGTGCCTTATCACAGAAATCAACTTGGTTCATAACAAAGTGGGGATAAATTAAGCCCCAAATGAGAGGTGGACGGTCCACCAATACCATGAAACGGACACTTTTCCACCAATACCATGAAATGGACACTTTTCCACCAATACCATGAAACGGACAAAAGCAAAAGCAAACATAATAGCTTAGTAGCCAAAAAGTGAACCCGGACATGTTGAGTACACCAAAGTTTTATGTTAGAGATGTTGAGTATGGGTCCCAACTCCCCAGGATGTAGAAACTGCCGGATGCTAACTTTTAGCATATGTTGAGAAATTTTCATAATTGGCATAATATGTGACCATACCATTAACAACCTATAGAAGGCAAAATATTCAAAATTTCATCATGCTTTATCTAGCATGTGACATGTCAAACTAGGGGGTTTCATGATGCTGAATCCATTCCAAGCATTAGTTTAGCAAAACACTCATTGGGCTAAAAACGGCCATGCCCCAAATGTGCTGACATCATTGTGATTGATTTTTCTGGCCCAATGACTGTTTTTGAAATGTTTGAATGGATTCAGCATCATGAAAAACTCCTAGTTTGACACATCACATGCTACATAAAGCATGATGAAACTTTTAATAGTTTGCCTTCTATAGGTTGTAATTGGTATGGTCACATATTATGCCAATTATGAAAATTGCTCAACATATGCAAGTTAGCATCCGGCAGTTTCTACATGCTGGGGACCCATACTCAACATCTCTAACATAAAACTTTGGTGTACTCAACATGTCCGGGTTCACAATTGGGCTCTATGGGCTGGCTACTAGACATTATTAATAAGAGTATTAATCATTATTTGTTTACTTGTTCAGAGAATCTGATAGAAATTCATTGTCACATGACAGTGAGTTGCAGTCAGTCAGTCAAGATTTACCATGTTAGCAAATGCCACATCTATAAAGATGTGTTTTTTTTTTTTTCTCCATGGGAACAAAGATTCAAGAGGCTGTGATCAAACACAATGTGGAGCTGAAGAAAATGGCATCACCCATGGATGGACTACTTGTATAATTCCTATGAATCTACAGGTGCGTCTTTTGTCACACAGTTTCAAAGCGTAACAACTAGCAAGGTCAATTGGAATCATCTTGACATGTGGAAATGTGCAGAGACACCACTTTATTCATAATGTCCTTCTCATCTCATGGAAATACCCGCAACAGTCTCACACTCCCCTGCCATTTCACTCTCAATCTCAATCAAATTCGCCGGGTGTGTGTGAGACAGTGAGAGGCGGCAGAACTGTGACTTTGAACCAAGGGCGAATGGCTGATAGAGATTAGACATACCACGTTTATACTGTGACATCTTTCTAAAATGCCTCACTAAAAGCATAGTGGGGTGGGGTGGGTTTTACGGAAAAAAGGAGAAGGCAGCAAACAAATCACAGCCACGCCACCTTTGGGAGAATGTTTGCAGACGACTGTGAAATGTGAAAATGTCTCCTCTGCTATCTTTCTTTCCCGGCAAAAGGTCAATGTATGCCGTGTCCCTGAGGCACTCGTCAATGGGAGCAGAGACAGATGGGGGCTATGGGGGGGGGGGGGGGGCACGCAGCGTACAGCGGGAATGAGCATCGTAACACATAGCAAGGAAAACGTAGGAGATGTTGATTATTATGATTAACACACACGCTCGTGGCAGCTCGCGGCTCGAGCGGTGATGGCTGTACCAAGTCTATCCCCCCTCCTCCTAACGCCCCGTCCCACCCATCATCACCACCACCCCTTCTTTTGTCTCCCCGAGGGCTCCCGCTATCATCATCACTCCCATCTGCATAATAACCTCCTTTACGCGGATGCAACGGTGCACGCGTACATGCACACCATTCACGCAAGCACTGTTGTTCTTGCGAAATATTCTCAGATAATGGGGGGGGGGGGTAGGGGAGGGGGGGATTTTCATGAGAAAATATGAACTATAGAGTGACTATAGCTAGGAACAAATAGAGCTGAATATGATCTGCATTCATGAAGTGACATTTTCCAAATCGTTTTACAAATTATACATCACCGATTCACGCAAACATACACCCATCCGAGCAGCTACAGCACCATTATACTTCTACCGAAGATGGTAAATCTACATCGCAGTGCGATGCATAGTAAGCTTGTAAATCGACAGTCAGTATACTGCACAACATTGGTGTGCGACTCCTAACAGCACATACAGTACAGTGACCGAACTGTATGCTGCAAAGGTAAGGTAATGCAAGGTAATTACAAATGCGTGGATACATTCTACCGTTATCTATCTTCTGTTTTGTGCAGTGCAGTGCATGTTTCATAACTTTTGCATCACAAAATATTACAAACTCTAAAAAAAAGAAAACAACTCTGAAAACAGCATTATTACCCAAACTCTGTGTCATTAGTAACACAGTGATGGTTGAATGTTCCAAACATTTGAACACCCAGAATCCCATAGAGGAGAAGAAAGAAGAGCAGGAATATCGACACGCTCCAGATCTGCTCCCCCGATCGCCTGGAGGAAGTGTGAAAAGGGACAGAGAGAGACAGACAGCAAGAGAGACAGACAGCAAGAGAGACAGCGAGAGAGAGAGAGATAGAGATAGAGATAGAGATAGAGATAGAGATAGAGAGAGAGAGATGGCAGGGAAGAAAGGATGTCTCAATGTCAGCTCTAATGGCATTATGATGATATTACATCTGTACATGTACAACTATTAATGTGCTATGGTCGCTGTATTTAACCCATTTTGACCTGAGGATGCCTACAAATGCCGCCGACCCCATCTGAAAATAATGGTGTTCCAGGGACACCCCAGAAGCAAAGATCAGAGTTAAAAACGTTTAAAAAAAAATAATAAAACGTTCGCTCTGAAAGAATATATATTCAAAGATTTCTGACACATTTTCACGATTTTTCAAAAATAGCAGATCTACAAGCTACCGCGCTACGAGCTTGTAGATCTGCTATTTTTCAATAGCAAAAAGTATAACATGAGGCTTTAAAACACCAAAAAGGGGTTCCCGTTCAGAATGGCTTAAGGAGTGCGATGGCCAAGCACAATAATTGCATTATATACTTGAGGATGTTGGTGATGCGTGAGCGGGGAAGCTCGAAGCGGAAGTAGATCCTGAAGGCGCGGATCATAATGAGCGCTCTGGGGATCCTCAGCATCCCCCAAGGAGACATCTGATCCACCAGCTCCGCTATCTCAAACACCTAAGACAAAGAGAAAAATGGGATGATTAATAAGGCAGCAGAAATGCCTCGCAGCAAGCCCGTGCAAACGCAGCAGCAGCAGCACTATAGGGATAGATACTGTACGACAGCACATTTTTATTTTAGTTTGTCAGTGTCTCTTGAATAGTGTCGTAATGACTGATTTTACACTTGCTGAAAATAGCCGCTGCGACGCGCTTTGAGCTTGAAGATACAACCAAGTGAAAAATGACTTCTACTGGATCTCTCCACTAGTGACTTGCTAACATTTTAGTCTAGTTTTTATTTGTTGACGAAATTGTGAATAGTCTTAGTTTTAGTCATCATACGTAGGTTGGTTTTCAATTAGTTTCGATTTGTTTTTTGTCAGTGAAAAAGGGCAGTCGACGAACATCGTTTGTCATAGTATTAGTCGACAAAATCAACATTGATACCTGCAGCACCAAGGATACCCAGATGAAGAACACCATGATTCCGTCAAACATACACCAGCGGTCCTTCATATAGGAGTTATCCCCCTAAGTGGAGGGGAAAGGCACAGAGAGAGGAGAGAGAGAGAGATTCATTACCCTGTACCAACAAAAGGAAATAATGACCACGCAAATGAGTGGATACAGTACATGGGTAAAATGCTATGTAACCACTTACACATAATTATTAAAGGAATTATTAAAAAAGCACTGTGTGTTCTGTCAAGTAAAGCACTGTAATTTGGCCAACCGTTGGGTGTGAGCACAGAGAGCCTCTTCGCTGAATTTGTTTCGAGGTGGTGGCACGCCAATAAAAGACTGACGGGCTATGTTGGGGAAAGTACAGCCGATAACACTGCAATGGCAGTGAAGGAAAATAAATTGTTTAAAACACTAACACCAACCCCAAACAGCCCACATTTGCATGATGGTAAACAAGACAAATAATTATGAAACCATAGAAGCGAGAACCAATTAAAATGCCATGGGGCCAACAGAGGTAATCATAATTACCACTTAAGGAGGTGTGTTAACAGCTCTAAGGGGTTGAGCGACCACCGGCTCAATGGCTCCACGCATAAGGGAACACGGTATATACTGTATATCGAATCCAATCCACTTTATTTACAGAGCACAACTGCACTGAACCAAAGACCAGTGTGTGACTGTCTTATACTTTCTTTCATGTCTGTATGTTCAGGAGTAGGAAGACTAGGTGATCCTTTAAAATAAAATAAACAAACCTAAAACACATCATAAAGTAAGTACTATAGCGTTAGCTAATACATGGATCCGTGAGGGGTGAATTGAATCTCTTGGATACACTCAGTGTTTGACATCAGTGCTCAAGGTCCATGCTGCTGGCACACTTGGAAGCTTCTTCAAGCAATATTGACTAATCACCCCAATTACACATGTCGACACGTGTTGAATTTCATTGCGCATTCCCACATAAAAAGGGGAAATTATTACAGATCCTCCTTTTCACATTACACGGGACTGATTATAGTTAAAATGCGGGTTCAAGGCAACAGCAGGAAATGCCGAAATTACTCCAGTGTTTTCTCTCGTTCCTTTTGTGCCTGCCATATGCCTCGCTGTCAGTCTGTGTGAGTATTATCCTTGATTTGCCAATTAAACAGTCCGCACTTTCCATGGCAATAATTATGGGACTTTCATGTGCCAGATGCCTTTTTATTCTCTGTATTTCTTTAAGAAAACTCTGCTGTCTAATTACATCTGCGTCGATTGATCCCGAACCTGCAGCTCCATATAAGAAGATGATAAGGGCACCACTTAAGTCCTATTTATCATCTTCGCCAGGTTGGGCAGCCGAAGGCCGGAGATTATGTTTTTGCCCCCGTTAGTTTTTTTGTCTGTGTGACTGTGAACAGCTAATCTCTGGCACCGCTGGACCAATTCCCTTGAACATAACAGCCTTCCTATAGTTAAAAAATAAATCCTATGGGAAATACTGTGGTGGTGCTATAACTGCATGCTTCGTTCACACTTTGACATGACTATAGAGCGCATCTCCAAAAGCCACAAACGGCAATAGTAGGCACCATCTGTCATACAAACTCCTCAATGCATCAACTTTTAACCATTTCCATACACGTTAGCAGTAGTAGTTAGGCATGTAACGATTCACTCAACTCACGATACGATTCGTATCACGATACGATTTTTCACGATATTAAGATATATTTTAAAGAAGAATTGCCATTTATTTTATTTTATATAATTTATCTTCCCCCCTGAGATTTCTTATTTAACTACATTGCAAAAGAAGTACTGTAGCATTACTTTTACTCTCTCTCTGTTTCTGGCACAACAACGCACAACAGCGCCCCTACTGGTACTCATTCGCATGCTCATTAACCAACACATAGGTGAACACACACGGACATTGCTGGTTGTAGGAGTGGTTGCACCACTCAAAAAGGGGGGGGTTTTTAAAATATTTTTCAAAGATTAAAAAAAAATATATTATTTCAATGAATCGATTCATATCGTCGGGATTAATATCGATATATGATATATCGTTACATGCCTAGTAGTAGTATTAGTGAGAACAACCTTGACGATTCCTCTGATGTGCATCTTGGCGATCATCTCGGCTGTGTAGAGGAACATGAGCATGGTGTCCAGCGTGAAGGTCAGGTATTGCAGTGGGGGGTAATGTTCGAACGTCATGGGGGTGTTCATACACACGGAAATGACACTGATGATGGCACAGGCCCGCAGCAGAGTGTGCACCCACTGAAAGAATATGGGGGAGGGGTTGCAGGTATGGGGGGGGGGGGGGGGGGGGGAGGGAACAAAAATTACTGAATTGCTTTGAAAAGTTAAATCCTCAGTTATAAATAATAATAATAATAATAATAATAAAACTTTATTTGTATAGCACCTTTCATGACATGAAATGCAGCTCAAAGTGCTTTACAGAACAATGGAGAATAAAAGAAAAGCAAGGCAACGACAGTAATGCAATACAGTGAGGACATGAATAACAAAAACTAAAATAAAAACGATCAATTAAAAGCAATGTTGTAGAAGTGGGTCTTGAGCTGAGCTTTAAAAATGTCTACAGAGGCTGCCTGACGAAGGTACAGAGGGAGCTTGTTCCATGCCGACAGCCCGTAGAAGCAAAAAGCTGCTTCCCCGTATTTTTTAGTTGCCATTTTTTTTGGCAAAGCGAGCAGGCCAGCAGTGGAAGACCTTAGCGGGCGGTTTGGGACATATTTAGGCAGGCAGTCATGTAGGTAGGAAGGTGCGAGACCATTGAGAGCTTTATAGACAAGTAAAATAATTTTAAAATCAATCCTAAAAACAACCGGAAGCCAGTGCAGTGATGCCAAAACTGGAGTAATATGTTCTCTCATCTTAGTTCTAGTTAAAACTCTGGCTGCTGCATTTTGGTAGTTGTAATCTGTCAGTTGTAGATATAATAGAAGGTAACCCTCCAAAACAACCTTCACCCGCACCCTCAGATCTGCAAACAAACTCCTACTCCAGGTTCCTGACACCAAACTGCGCACCATGGGGGGCCGGGCCTTTTGCTTGGCAAATCTGAATCCCCCCCACCCCACCCCCCCCCCCCCTATTTCCCCTCACTGTATAATGTATCTTTTCCCTTTTTTGCTTCCTATATGATGAATTCCTGTTCTGTTCTTTAGCTACATAGAAATGTCTATTTGTATGTCTCTAAATGTTTGTATGTCTCTAAATGTTTTGATGAATTGAACAATGTGGACCCTATTGTAAACAAGTGTAATGCTTAATTGGGTCGTCCACTCACAGTTAACAGTCTTTGTATTGAGTTTGTGCTTAAAATGTACTGTAAATTCTACAAACTGTTAATAAATCTTTCAATAAAAAAAAAAAAGCACCACGCCTGTGGAATAGCCTCCCCATGGACTTGAGAGTGCCGCAGACTATTGACTCTTTTAAAGCAGGCCTGAAAACGTTCCTGTTTCGGAAGGCGTTCTCGTGTTAAATTGTTGTTTTTGCACTCGATTCTTTTTATTTTTGATAACCCTATTTTAACCTGTGATTGATTATATGTTTTAACCATGTAGCACTCTGAAACCAATAAGAAACCACCGTTTTTACATAAACATACTGTACATAGTTACGTCATCAACCAATCCCTGATTGACCGAGGGGCATATGTCGGTGTTGTCCCTCAGGCCAATTAGGAACCACCCTTTTTACATAGACATACATAGTTACATCATCAGCCAATCCCTGATTGGCCGAAGGTGCCACCAAAAATACACAACATGTATACATATGTGGATGACGTAACCAATTTGAGTTTCAAACACATACTGTATATATAGAGGACACTTAACACATTTAGAACCCGTTGTAGTGGATATCTGCAACGGGTTTTATATAGACATATAACTCAGATGTTTTCAATAACTTACGTTGAAGTAAGTTGCGCGCTATGCTCGCACACAAGTAGGCCATTCATGGCCAACTTGTGTGCGAAGCGCAAGTTGGCAGCTCGTCATTCTAGTTTATTCTGCATTTGAGGCACGGACCACCATTTGATGACATTTAGCCTCTCAGACCCATAAATAAAGATTATTTAGTTATTGTTGGAGAAGATTTTGCCCACAATTCCATGTGGTATTGATGTTGTACCGTAGATAGGAGAGACAACAGGCAAACACGACTTCTTGTAAATTAAGATTTTTAACCATAATTAACTCTTGACTCAATTTGGTTAAGTCCAACACTGCATCATTTAGCTGGGGACCACCTGGAACCTCCTCAAGGACCACTAGTGGTCATCGGACCACTGGTTGAAAACCACTGGTCTATACAAACACAATTGGCCTGTGTTCAGGAAGGGAAGCAGGGAGGGGGAAAGAATTAATTGGCATAACATCTAAATTCGGCAGAAAAGGGCCAAAGAGGAAAAATCACACCCATGTGAAGCGAGCGGTGCCTTTCAGCATGATGATTATGTATGATGATGACTTATAGACCCACATGATCTCACATGACGGTATCCACACCACAGCAGTGGTTACCGTCACAATAATATATTAGAGAGAGTGGTGACACGCTTTGATCTCACCACAAAGTGGGGTGCTGTGGGCTATAGTTCCAAACATTGGAACTATTCCATTGAGATATAATGAGCACTTCCGCATTCCATTTTGTTACAATGGGAGTCAACGCTAGTGTCGTCACATTCATACTAGCGACTAATCGACAAACACACAAAGTCGGTTAGCACTGCTCAAATAAAGAAAAAATAAATAGATTTAATTATAAACATGAGGATTTTACTGTGGACAGTATTATCATTTATTGATTTTGCCCTCCAATCCTGAATATGCCGTTACTGTGAGACTAAACTACACCAATCATCCAACACAAATGGACCAGTAAGCACAGTGCCTGAATCACACGCTTAATACTTTCCCCGCCGAAACACGTAACCTACGTTAATCATTAGTCTCGGCAAGCGCCAATAAAAGGTAAGTTACGTTTATTCAGTTGTATAAATGTTTTGATCCGAACTAGTCGAAAAGCTACTCACATTAGCCTCGGATTGCTATATGTTGTCATAACACTGGACTGCGCCATCTTGTGCACCCACACACACGTGCCCACAGTCGCTTTTATCTCCAATTCCCCGTCCCAGGCGGTATTTCTAGTCAAAACAACGCTTATTGCACGGAGCATAGCGGTCGCTGTAATGGCGCTGCCTGTACTTCTCATCAGCTAGTGAGAGATCAACACCTTATCCGACAACACACACACACACCATTCAGTCAACATCCGGTTCCGGTCGCAGTGTTTTGGATCTTCAAAATAAGGGTTGAACGGGGGGGGGGGGGGGGGGGGGGGGGGGATATCCTGAGATATAGTAATCATTCCTTAATTAATACGGTTAAAGGCAAACTCACTGCTTTGTTGATCCAGAAGATGTCTGTGCTGTCGGCGAGGGTTTCGTCTGGCCCAAAGTCGGTCATGGCCTGAGCCTCGACCCGCGAGCTCTGTTTCCTCTTCAGCATGCTGGGACTAGCCGTGCTATACAGAGAGTGGATCTGACAAACAAGAGGGTCACAGACCACACACAGTGACCCAAGCTAAGAGAAGAGCAAAAAGCTGCATCCAGATTGGCTACATCCAAGTCTGAGTATCCGCAGGACCACAAGGGTAACAATTACAGTCTGTTTAAGCTTTCTGTGCACTTAAACGTAAACATGGTTTGAAAAACAAAAGGCCACATATTATGCTTTTTTCCCCCCTATAAGTTAACACATACATGTACTAAGAGCCACTAACAGATCCCTGCAGCGCTTCCATTCCTCTATTTCTACATACATGTACTATGTTGTGTGTCCTGCACAATATGTTACCCGGACTTGAATTGCCAGAGCAGGTACACTTCAACTAAACGACGAGTTGGATTGTTGAATGGCCACTGTGATACACAATGTTGCACACATGGGACACCAAAAAATGTGTATATTCACACTGTACTTACCATCACAAAAGATCAAACATGATCTTCCCCAAAAATAAGGCATTATGTAGGAAAATATGCAAAATAATCAAAAATATGAAAAAGCTACTACTGTGGAAGGGTTATCATGTATTCATTTACTTGTATTGATCCTATAAACAATTTAATATAGGGTATAGTTTGACCACCAATTTTGGAGCTCTGGCTCATGGACTAAAAACCTAAAAGAACTGAACCGGTTCAACCGGTGGAAAAGGGGTCAATGTGTCTTATGTGTGCGTGTGTGTGCGCATGTGTGCGCGTGTGTGTGTGTGTGTGTGTGTGTGTGTGTGTGTGTGTGTGTGTGTGTGTGTGTGTGTGTGTGTGTGTGTGTGTGTGTGTGTGCATGTGTGCGTGTGTGCGTGTGTGTGTTCCTCTGCATGTACAAGAGAGAAAAAAGAGCTGTAAGGTCATTTCAACATAAGAACACAGAAAGAAATGACCCTGAATGGAGACAAAGCGCACATACCAAAGGGAAAAGTAAAGCTGAAATTGCTCCAGCACTGCACATAACATGCGATCAGGCATACCCTGTAAATGACACACACCACAGTTAGTCAACAGTATGGCATATATGGTGAACAGTACACTACCAACATCTACAGTGTCGTCAAGGCATATATGCAACACACTCTGTAATGACTGAGTGACTGAGGTGTTGTGGGATAGGATGGAGTAGAGAAGGACCACATGACTCACTGTGAGGCTCCTCATTGGTGCGTTCATCCCCAGGTCACGGAGGGGTGGTGAGACCAACCAGAGAGAGAGAGACTAAAGAGTCAAAAGGGAGAGGGTGTCCCGGGCACTGGGGTCCTCCTCCTGGTGCAGCATTCATTGAACGAGAAGTCAGAAAAGCAGTGAAAACTGGTGCAGAGAGTAGGGTTGAGCAATATATCTGTATAATATTTGTATTGCGATATGAGGCATCTGGGATTTTGGATTCTCGTATTGTGATGTGTGATATGGCGTACGTCAGGGGTAGGCAATTAAGTTTTGCCTGGGGACAATTTCTGCGTTTGAATGTATGGATGGATGGATGTATGGATGTTAATATTTAATCGTTAATTGATTAATCGCCGTTAAGAAATTAGTCAGTTACATTTAACGGGCCGCCTATTGCCGACCCCTGGTGTACGCGGTGGCTTTTTCCTCCTTTTAATCACTTCAGAAATGTATTTTATTTCTATAAAATGTACAAGATACCATTGAGAGTTATTTTTGAAAAATGTAAAACAGAAATTGATATTAAAAATCACAATACGATAGTATCATCACATATTAGATTTTGTCCATATTGCATAGGCCTAGTGGAGACATGCTGACGATACTGTACATTGATGTTTCAATAGTGACAGGAAGTATGCAGGATTATTATACTGACTCACAGTAAAAGGTAAATATCTATAATTAACATACAATACAGCATAAAGCACATACTGTAACAGAATGTATCAATGCACGCACATACAAAGATCCATGATTGCAAGAAAATACAGTCTGTACTATGTTCATTATGCAATGAATGAATATGGCATAATTATATTTGCATATATAATGCAATATCGTTTTATTTGGGTTTTGGGCCACTTAAAAATTATGATAATTTACCTAAACAAAACTAATTTGCCATCTTTTACTATTTAAAAAAACCTTTTAAAATAGTTCAAATAGCCGATCTACAAGCTCACAATGTCTCGATGTAGATAGGCTAGTTGAACTATTTTAAAATATTTTTCAAAATAGTAAAAAATGGCAAATACGTTTAGGGACAAGGGTGGCGCAAGATGGAGCCCTAAATGTTTTTGAAAATCTTTCTTGGATCCAATGACATTTGACGCCTAAACGAAGAGGAATGCCCTGTTTAAATCTATGTCAAGATTCAAGATTCAAGATTCAAGACTTTATTGCCATGTCAGCAGAGTTGATTGGAATTTGTTTCAGTGCACTAAAAACATACATACGATACATACATATATTCACATCACATAATCAGACAGAACACGATACAAAAGTACAGACATCATATGAGGGGGACCAATAAATAAGAAGAATGCAAAATGTTACAATTCATGTTGAATAAATAAAAAGCAAATTCATCACAGTTCATCGTTTTACAAAGCAGCTTCACGCTGTAAAGTGCGAGTGAAAAGAGGGTCAGCATTCAAGAGGCGAACAGCCTCGGGATAAGTGCTGTTCTTAAAGCGGCAGGTATTGCACTTTAGAGACCGGAGTCTCCTACCTGAGGGCAGGGGTGCGAAAAGAGAGCAGGCAGGGTGGGAGGGGTCAGCGATCACCTTCTGCATTCTGCGCTTAGTGCGTATGGTGTAGATAGAGGAGACGGATGGGAGGTCGAGGCCAATGATTTTTGACGCTGTGCGTACCACCCTTTCCAGCCGTTTCCTCTCTAAGACGGTGGTGTTTCCATACCACACTGTGACTGAGAAGACGAGGACACTCTCCACAGTGGCTCTGTAGAAGTGAACCAACGCCTCCCCAGTCACACCGAACTTCTTTAAGAGGCGTAGGAAGTGAAGCCTCTGGTGGGCTTTACTCAGGATGTTACTAGTGTTAACTTCCCATTTTAGGGAGCAGCATATAGTGGTGCCAAGGAATTTAAAACTGTCGACCCTTTCGACAGGCTGGTCGTCGATAACCAGGGATGGGGGGATGATCCCCTTTTTCCTGAAATCAAAGATAATTTCTTTGGTCTTAGCCAGGTTTAGGATAAGATTATTCGAAGTGCACCAGTCTACGAGGGCTGCCACCTCGGCCCTGTAGGCTGATTCGTCACCATTTTTAATATAGCCAACGACAGTTGTGTCATCTGCATATTTAAAAAAAGAAACAAATTGAGAATGTGAAATAAAGTCATTGGTATAAAGTGCGAAGAGGAGGGCTGAGAGAACACAGCCCTGAGGGGCCCCAGTGTTAAGAGTCCTGGATTGAGAGAGCATGTCTTGCAAAATAAATCAAAAGATAAAGTGCCCATCGGCACAGGTCTCCACCAGGGCGATCTAAAATGCCCTTATGGCGATTTCAATGCAACAAAAAAAATACATGAACCTGGGGACTGACGCCCTCTACTGAAAGTGACGTCAGACTTCGGTGCTCTACAGAGATAGTGTATAAGCCAATCAGTGTAGAATCTGATAAATCCAACAGACTCGTCTTGATCACATGACTACAGAGATCATGTGGACCGATTTGCGTGAGATTTGGATGAAATCTGTGTGACTAACATAAGCAATGTTTTACGGAAATCGGCCTCATGGTGGCGCTATAACCGGCAGATGGAGGGAGGGAGGCTGATTTGGGGGAAAGTTTTGTGGCATATCGGTTTAGTGGAAATGTGCATGTATAATTTCACGGAAATTGCACACTTTGTTTGTGATTTGTGGCATTTTTTAGAAACGGACGTTTCGTGTGAGCTTTGGAAGCCAATCTTAGCCAATCAGGATGGAAGATGGGAAATGGTGCCACTCCGTGTTGATCACATGACTATGGAGATAGTGTATACCGAATTGTGTGATGTATGGATAAAATGTGTACGAGTAATCTACAGAAAAGTGTTTTGGCTAAATCGGCTTCATGGTGGCACTATAACAGACTGTTGAGGAATACTTGGGGCAGAGGTTCGTCGTTGGCATCCAGGGAGTGTGTGCGAAGTTTGGCATGGATCGGGCCAACGGTGCCGGAGATTAGCTGATAACGGACGGACGGAAGGACTAAATCGGCCTCATGTTGGCGCTATAACAGGCCGTTGAGGAATATTTGGGGCAGAGGTTCGTCGTTGGCATCCAGGGAGTGTGTGTGCAAAGTTTGGCATGGATCGGGCCAACGGTGCCTGAGATTAGCTGATAACGGACGGACGGAAGGACACACGGACGGACGGAAGGACACACGGACGGACGGAAGGACGGACGGACAGACGGATGTGCAAAACATACTCTCCCCCCTGGCCTTCGGCCTGGTGGAGACAATAAGTTGAATTCCTTTTAATGGATTAAAAGGAAAAGGATTTTCAAAGGTTAAAAACTGATTTCTATGACCATTTTCAGATAACAATGTAATGGCTTTTTATTTAATTTCATGCTTTTGCCAAGAAAAATAAACTGTCCTGCCTACTCATGTAGTCCCCATGTAGTCAGAAGCAATTTGCGATGTAATTGCTACAGTTGGCATATGCTGGTTGAGATTTGAGAAATAAATTATAGGGTGCAAGTGCTATAATGTGGGAGTAAGACAGCAAAGACTGCAATTAGTTTCCCATTTGGTGAGAGGCTGTAATCCTCCTGGGCAGATTGCAATCACTGGGCAGATTAATTGTAACTGTGTGCATCTTTCTTAGCTTCAGCTAACTTTATTTTGTGCAGTACTACTCTTAAAAGATGCACTCTAGAAAGTATTGCACAATACCTTCAACTTAAGTGTGATAAGAATTGTACCACAATGTTTCCGAGTCATACAGTTTAGCAATTCTCTACCATTCCTTAGTCCTTACAATGGCCAATGGAGAAATCATGTTAGCTTATTCCCCCTGGCCGCACAATACTTTAACTGGGCTACATAAAGGGTGCATTTACATGCAAGCTAGCTGCTTTACAATGCACATTATGCACAATGCACATTACCCCATACACACAGTGGAAACAATTCAAAGCACTAATCTGCTGTCTTGTTCAAGGACACTTCAACACTAACTCTCGGGGAGCCTGGGATCAAACAGGGAACCGTTTGGTTCCCAAGCGGCCACTCTATACCTCCATTGCCACCCCTAGGCCTCTAGGCCAATAATGTTGAAGGCGGGTATAATGTCACACATTTATCATGAATATTATAATGACAACGTGGTTGAATTAAGAGTATATTCTATCCCATGCATCTACAGACAAAGACAAATGGTGCACTTGTTTATAACCCTTACGGCAGTGGCATCCAGAGCTAAAAAAAAGATAATTTAAGGGTTTTGTCTGTGATGATGAACAGCTTGGAACTGGACCAAAAGCAAATCATTGAAGACTAATCATTACAGTACCGGGGCAATGCTTGTGTTGAACCTTAGACAAATTATGAGCCTAACAGCATACTTTTCCACGACAGAAAATAGGAAATTATCTACAGTAGGACACTGTCACAGTCACAGCCACATTTATAGCCGCAATATTTCCGAGAACTTTAGGCATTGCAGTGGCAATGCTTAAATGCAATATACAGTAGCCTACGTACTGTAAATGAATGAATATATATTATACAAATACCGGTATATCTATTTGTGCGACCGTATAGGTCCCAGATTACTATGAAAACCTGCAAACCTGTCAGTCCGTCCGTTAATCCGTCACGCCACCATATATGGCCATCAGTCCAGCCTGCCCCGTGACATGTCACGTCACGTCATCATATATGGCCGTGAGTCCGTCACGCCTCGTGACATGCTCGATATATGGCCATCTGCATTTATGAAGATCACGACACTGACCTCATCAAACCCTGGATAGCCATACATGGAGAAGACTGGATCATCACCTAGATATATATATATATATATATGGAGCCAGCCAGCAACTCTACATCTGACCTCAAACCCTTAGATCTCCATATATGGAGCTAATCGTTTTGACATTCCATATGTTGATCCTTCCCCATCCTTTCTCTTCGATGTCTCCCTTTTGACCGATACCTGTCCATTCAAACTCTAGACGGGCCCGCCGCAAAGTTCTTAGTGCAGTTATATTAGTGCCTCAACAGGCCCGAAGATTAAGGCCCGGCCCTACCTGGGCCATCATCAAACCCTGTACACTGAAGACACTGCCCCGCTGCCACCCTTAGATCTCCATATGGAGCTGACCTTTTCTGACATTCCATATTATGTTAATCTGACCTCATCAAACCCTGTACACTCAAGACACGCTCCATATATGGCTGATTTACATGTACAGAAAAATGCACACGTAGTTATACATCACCATCAAAAGGATTAATGCAAGAAAGCCAACGGCTTTTTTCCATTGCAGTCCCTTAGTTAAAAATGAAACACAGCACACTCATCAACACAGGGGGATGCGTCCACGCGACCTCGCCCTTTACAACCGCTTCTCGCCCTCAGGGCGTCTTACTGGTATATAGATGACACGTGCACGCAAACACACACACACACACACACACACACACAGTGTATATATATATATGGTAAATGGTGCATTTCTAAAATAGCGCTTTTATCCAAAGCTCTTGTGCATTACATTAACGCATTCACACACACACACACACACACACACACACTGATACACCGATGGTGGAGGAAACCATGCAAGGCACCAACCGGCGTTCAGCGTCTTTCTCACCGACAAACTCTGGCACGGTTCACATAGGGGCGCTCTATACCAGCCACTCTACCCCTGAGCCACTGCCGCCTAGTATATGCAGGGTAGTACACACACACACACACACACACACACACACACACACACACACACACACACACACACACACACACACACACACACACACACACACACACACACACACACACACACACACACACACACACAGAGATAAATAAAGTAGACAGCTGAAGGTATTATTCCCCATACAACAGCAACTGCAATATAGGTTGTTTAGGCTACTGCTAGTCAACTTTGGAGAAATTAATTTGGGGGTAATGGTTCCCTTCCATGGCATTAGGGTGTTTTACAGTAGGATTCACAGCTATACGTTGAGCAAGTTCGTACAGGATTACAAAAATGACAATAACACCCACAACTCAATTATGGAAATGCATGCCCATATTGTGATTAGAGATTGAACGAATGACACCAGTGGAGCTATGGTTACTATGGAAACGGGCGGGGGGAGGGCTAAGGTGCTACTGAGCAGAAACGAGGAAAGGGAAGGACACCACGGAGTACAGTGTGCACGAACAAGTCTAATATAAATCTAATAAATGTGCCTAATATCACTATAACCAAACCATGACAACATACGATACGATTCCGTTTGACCCAGGCCTACTACGGTGCGTGGAGATTTCACTTCCTGGAGAGCCGGAGAGCACATCAGTCACGAGTGCAGAAGCGCGGCAGCTGCTCAGCTGTGTCGCGCATCCTACATGATATAACGTTCAGTCAACGAAAAGAAAAGTATTCTCTCGGTGCAGTATCGCTAGAAACGCTGTTTCAAATCACTTACGCGACGTGTGCTTTCCTTTTATCGGTTGTGTGTCGTCCTCCTGTCCATGACATCAGCTGTTTTCCGGTGTGTTGTGATCATGGGAGAGAGTACGGGAGCGCGCGGTGAGCTGCAATCACATCAGCAGCAGCACCAGCAGATGGATGCAGCGAGGGCGCGCGCACTCGTCCCCATGGTAACAGCCGCATGCTCAAGCTGCTGCACGATTTTTAATTTGATTGTAATTTGTAACTTTACACAGTACAGCTAGCTCACTGCAATTTAACCGTTTAAACTAATGGTTTAAATAGTGGCATTGTAATAGCCAGGATATTAATTAATACCGGTATATGTTTTTGTATTATGACTTTTTTTTGTTTTCTTTTTGTTTTGTTAGCAGACATGCTTTGACAATGTGTCTTCGAATATTAAAAGATTCTTCCCAGTGATGCCTAATAAACTATATTAGATACTATATTGATAAACTATAGTAGGCTACACATGCATTTTAAAGTTAAAATAAATTAGGAAAGGAAATGTTGCAACTTTTTAATTTGAGATGAGTAGACGACATATTTTATCCAATACATCAGAAACAGATGAAGGCAACACTCGATTTGATTTGTATCTGTATAAGAACAGTAATAATTACACAAACTTAATTTTGAACACATTAACAGCACATAAAATGTACTATTAAAATAAAATATGTACGCTGAGGAAGGAGGTATACCTCCAAAACATGTAAGTACCAATAGACTAGACTACGAACATGCTGCTTCCCTGAAACATTTAAAATGTTGTTTTTCTCCTTTAAAGCTAGCCATTATTTACTTCATTTTCTTTCAGTAAATTCCAACAGTAAAGAAAACCTTACAGGGATCCCGTAGCCGTAGACTAGAGTCTATACTAATTTAAGTACAGACCCTACGGTCTACGGCGTAGACCGTAGGGTCTGTACTTGTACTGTAATTGGCTGCCTACTTTTTTCCTTCAACACTGAATCTCTTCACCAAAAATAGCCAATCTACAAGCTCAGTTTGCTATTCCTAAAAGCCCACATGGCCCGGTTCTGCAATGAACAACTGTGCTCATATTACAACACAAACAAGACATCTTGCGATGTGACTAGCCAATAACATCTCAGGGCTCCTGGATCATCGCCCTCCACTCCTTGCTATCGAGCATCAAGGTCCAGCGCTGTGCAGTTCTGCTGGCTCTGCTGTCAGACTCAATGTATCCCTCTACTTGGTTCACCCTCTTCCCCTGTGCTTTGGGTTGGCTCCCACAGTATCAGTGGGCTGGCTACCAGTTCCAGGTGACTGACTGAAGTACCCAGACTGTCTCATCGTTCTCTCCCTGACCTATATGATACACGGGAGAGGTCGATGTTGTTGACCTCCAAAGTGACATCAAATGCCATCCAAGACCTTTTACTTTTTTACTATGAGCATCAATATCTCTGCCCTGTAGGACAGTAGCCTACAGGGCATCTGCCATCTCCCATCTCAGATTTTCACATTCTCATCCCATACACGGCTTACCAGTGCCCCCCCGGGCCTAGCTTTATTATCAGATTGAAGCTGGGCAGTCCACTCAGAGAGGGGGTGGGGTCTATGGGCTGGATCTGGGCTACTTTGGGCCTTCATAACCTGTTCTGTCGAGGGCAAGGCACTCGAGGCAAAACATGTTAAACTATATAGACACAACACTCCATTTAAGATATGCAACCCAATAAGAATTTGTTGACTATCTCACTCAAATCAGACAATTTGTCATGTACTATACACCAAGGTTCTCCATTGACAATTACTTTAATCCTTATAACCAACTAATGACAAGCACCACGCATCTTTCTTTTTTGCCTTATTGTTAATTATTTGTACTTTTTCTGTAAATGCTTGCTCTGTAAAGCACGTTGAGCTGCATTTATTTATTATGAAAGGTCAGGTTTATTATGAATATTATAAAAGTACACTAAAGTCTCTTGGGCTAGAAGTAGATTACATGCATTGCAAGCATAATCCAGTACTGTAAAGACAGCACTGCACTGTACTGTACCTGTCTTTATAAAGTTTATCCAACTAGTCCTATAGGGATATCTCAGAACACAGCTAAATGTATCCTCATATAACCTGGGTGAATTGCAATGTCTAAGAAATATCGAATAATTCAAATATGTGTGACGGTGGAACAAACCTAGCTGTCTCTTTGTATCTGGTGTATGTGGTGATGACTTAATTTATCAGATTTGCCATCTTCCTTTAAAAATCATCCATAATCCGCATTAAAAGGCATTGGACAAATATAAACACCATGTTTCCAAATGGCAAAAAAGGAAGAAGAAATGAATATTTTTGTATAAATCCAACATTGACTGATTCTAATTACATCTCCAACTGGTGATTAAACCTTACGTTTTGGCAGGTTTCCCGTCTCTAACTCCTGGAACTCAGTTTGAGAGTCAACTAATCGGAGAAGGCTGTTGGCCTCTGAAGAGTTTGAGCCAGTTCAGGCCAGCCCGCTGCATGCTCTCTCTCTCTCTCTCTCTCTCTCTCTCTCTCTCATTCTCTCCTTCTCTCTCTCTCTCCCTCTCATTCTCTCCTTCTCTCTCCCTTTCTTTCCTTCACTCCCTGTCTGTTTTGGAGAGAGAAAAAAATTGGGGGAATTCCTTCAAGCTACTTTACTTCAGGTTTTTGTGTGGGATTTAAACATGCACACGGAGGCTTTGGTGCAGTCCATGTTTGTTCCATTGCTTCTCATTCTTCTCGCTGCTGTCGAGGACACTTTGTTACAGTCGCTGAGGTGAGTTCAAACGTAGCTTTGTTGTTTCCTTGTTTGTTTTGGAGGACATCAGAGAGCGAAGAGTGGGAGGGAGAGAGATTTATTGCTGACAAGGGGGAAACTTTTTTTGTTACTGTTACAGTTTTAGAAGTTCCTATAGTATGTGCAGTGTTGTGCAGTGTCTCCAACTCTCCATGCATACCAGCCAGGTGTTATAATGTCAAATCAGAGTGTTAATTATTGTCATTGGGGAGGTTTACAAAAAACTTAAAAGTTAGTGTTCTGGTTCCATTTGTACATTATGCATTCTTGTATAGCAACTTACGAGAATTGTCAGAGTTCCAAATAAAAATGGTGTCTTTGAGTTTGTCCTATATCCATAAACATGTCACAGTCTACAAATGCACTGTTCCTTGAATAGAATGGACAGAGTACTATTTTGGCAGCGTGCCAATTTAATGCAGAGATTGTACAAATGAACCCTGCTCCTCAGTGGATGACGATTGAAGTTGAGTTTGTGATTCTTCATCTGTCATTACATTGGCCTTTTACAGTGGAGCTCAGACCCTGCAGGGCTGTAAGTGTTACCATATGATGCAGGATCTCTGTGTGTGTGTGTGTGCGTGTGCGTGTGCGTGTGCGTGTGCGTGTGCGTGCGTGCGTGTGTGAGTGTCCGGGGGGTTAGTCAAAGCAGGTGCATATGCTGCTATGCATGTGGCTGCATTATATGTTTTCCCTTCAATCTAGTGTTTATTGGACAAAATGGTAAACCCACACATGCTGTGCCATGAATTGTGACAGCTGATTAACTCCCATGTGTACCCAGTGAATTCGTAAAGGTCCATTTGGTTACATTTCTACACTCTGAGTTACAAATTAATTTACAGTATTAACACTTTACCTACACAGTTCTGCTTTTCAGAAGCAGTGGAAAACAGCCACTATGTTGTTTGTTTACCAAATGTCATTAAAAGTGTGTAAAAGCGAAATGTGCAGTAACTGAACATCACCCTTGTGCAGAAATGGAACACATGCTGATTTAGGGAGCAACAGGAACACTTAAGATATAGTGTCACAGATTTTGAGTGATAATACTATAGCACTCTGTATTTTGCTGTCTATTACTCCCAAACTGGAAAGCTGGACTGCAGGAGAGGGAGAGAATAGAAAGGAATGTCAGAAAGCGACCAAATGAAACAAATCTCACTGAGAGCCTTTGGTGTAAAAACAAAGCTCCAGAACAGCTGTTTGGCTGTGCTCAAAGAAAGGTGGAGTCATTCGTGTGCTGCTTGATTTATTGTTGCAATGATCCTTTTACCCTCCATTTTGTTGTGACATATAGGGCATAGGCCTAAACCTTTTCTTTTTCTTGATCTACAGTAAGTCTAGTCATTGTGTGTTTAGCCTTTTTTTGTTTGTTTTTATATTTGTTTGCCTTTATTGATAGGTTGAAAGTAGTCTGACAGGAAATGGGGAGAGAGATGGGTGGAATAAGACACGGAGTCAGCCTTATGCCCATATGTTATCTACGCTCTATTTTCAACATGAATGAGAATATTATCTTCTTCTTTTGCTGCATTGTATTTTGCTTTGAAGTGCTGCAATTAAACACCAATAAACTGGGTTATCCATTACAGAAGAAAAGTCTCACGCCTTGCTTAAAATAGTATGAGAATGAATAGTGTGATTGTTCATTATACATTTTTGACATTGTTATTCAGAGTTGAAATATTTGGAAGATATAAAAAAAAACGATTTACAGACCATGATGAAGTGAGCGGCGATGGAGAGACAGAAGACAGCGAGAAAACAGACTACCACCATGTGGTTATGATTATCAGTTTAATCCCAGCATTGAGGTTCACCTTCATTTGCAGTGTTGCCGAGATCACATACACAAAATCAAAAATTAAGACAGATATCAAACAAATCTACGAGTAAGGCATAAAGATATGATACATGATCGTCATATCTATAAACACAAACTTTACATGAGTTTGTTGGTACACTGGCTAATGTACAATAGAATCTACAGTGTAGATAATTTCTAAAAATAGATTGGCTCATTAGTCTCTTGACCATTTGTTTCAGTTACAGTAGATCACTTGCTTTATAGTTTCTATCTTCTAATCTTTATGCTTATGTTTACCTTTATATTTGAGAAAATATGTGTATTAAATAATTTGTAATTCTTTCTTAATACTGTCATTGTTCAGTGTAAGGCACGGAATCCCTCTATATGCAGACATACCTGGCCGTAAAATTCTGAACGGTTCAACGGTTGTTGAACCCAACAACAAACATCTGTTTGAATGCTTTAGAAATGGCATTAACGGCCCTATCTTGCCTTACCCCTTATGACTACATTTTTAGGCATTTGTTACTATTTTGAACAGCATTTTAAAATAGCCGATCTAAAAGCTCTAAAACGTGTCGAGGTTGATTGGCTATTTTCACTATTTTAGGGGTACAGCAACGCGCAAGATAAGTTCTGGACTCATTTTGCAGCAGATTTGTATATCTACTGCCTTGACATTTGACCTTCTGAAGGCTTCCCCTTTGACTGGCCCTGGCTCCATAAACGTAGACGCCCTTTCCGGCTCTGGAGCGTATGTGCTCAAGGGAGGGCAAAACTTTCCCGAGATTCCTTGCGAAGCACCGCGGAAGCATTAGCGTGCCTCACAGAGCACATGTTCGGGTATGTAAGTCCCGGAAAAGATGCGCTGTGATTGTGGCCAGTAATCACTTGAGTGACAGTGTGACGTAATGTGCCTTCCACACTTCCGGTGTACTTCCTTCCCCAGTGTAAATTCTTCCGCCCCTCCTTCAACACACATCGCTCCAACAAACTGCAGCGGCCAATGAGGCATCTATTTTTTAAATATCTATGCCTGGCTCACTCTGCTCTCTTCTCTCTCAGCCAGGTGGGAGGGTGTAATCTCTCCTCTGAATCATCGCTACGGCGCTGTCGGACCCCTGATGGAAAGATCTGCAGCGGGAGGGGCGAGTGTGACTGCGGGTTCTGCATCTGCCAGGCCACAGAGCCAGGGAAGTTCTACGGGCCACGCTGCGAGTGCCACGACTGGGTCTGTCCTACGCTTAATGGGAAAATCTGCAGTGGTGTGTACTATGATACTGTATGTATAATGCCGCCATGATGTTTGTGTGTGATTAAAGGAGTGTGTGTTGTATTATCAAGGCACATTTGAGTGCTATTCTTTTTAATTGGCCCACTGTATGCCATGAAGATAATGAAAAAAAGTTAAATGCAGCAGGGCAGCTGCACTGTGTGCAGGCGCATGGCTCTGCATCTTGGGTGTCATCTGGCTATTAGTGAGCAGTCCTTGAGTGATGTAGTAGTGCTGTCGCCTCACAGCTAGAAGGTCCTGGGTTCGATTCCCGCTGGGGACGCTGTGGACACTGGGGCCCGTGTTCTCTCCTTCGTGTCATCAGTGCCCATACCCGAGGCGGGGTTGGCGAAAGGGCCTTTCTGTGTGGAGTTTGCATGTTCTCCCCATGTCCCCTATAGGGTAGGTAGTACCCTCACAAAAAACATGCAGTAATCCTGGTCTCTAAACGACCCCCCCCTGGCCAGCCGGGGCGCCTGATGGAGGGGAAAGGAACTGGTCAAAATAACGTGTTCCTTCCACGCGCTACGTTCGGCCGGGGAAACTCCCCCCCCTGTCAGGTGAAAAGAAGCAGCTTTGACTCCTCATGCATGGAGGGAAGCATGAGGTCAGTCCGCTGCCCCCCAGGTTGGCAGAGGAAGTGTAGTGCCCATTACATTGGATAATTGACACAAATGCGTTGCAAAAAAAAAAAAAAAAATATATATATATATATATATATATATATATATATATATATATATATATTCACAGGTTGGGGGCCACACTGACACACTCAATTATAGTAGCTGATTAGCCACTGCTTCAGGTGTGGCATGAAGAATTAAACTTTGAGACATATTTTCTAGCAACGAATTCCTGCCTTTGTTTAGGCTTTTAATGGTATATTGATCTGATTGACCACAGACATCTGGTGGTTTTAACAAGGAATTGGTGGGAGTATTTTGGTCTCGCCAATGTTGCTCTTTATTTTCAACTGCTAGATCAGGGGGGGGGGGGATTGTGTATTTTAGGGCAAATGTCACAGTACTTCAAATAATTCCAGTATTAACAGGCAGCTGGTGCTTCACCACCTACGTCACAAAGGCAATATACCAAAAGGCACAGCTTTGAACTTGGCTGACATTTTACGAGTTGTGCGCAGGGAGATGTTCATCCTCGCCAAACCATAAAGTGATTCTGAGGCTGACAACAATTCACCCTGAAAGTCTGCATATTGAGACAATTTCTGCTATTTACAATATATTGCTCCTTCAACTATACTGCTGTTATTCACTGAGCCTCAAATGAAACATAATTATGCAAAGCAGTAAACACAGAAAACACTGTAGAATTGCAAGATAAATGTTTAGATTACAATAAAATACATTTCTCTGTCTACTTGTTCAATTCCCTCCATATGGAAATGTGCCAGAGTTACCTCTCTTTTCATATAGTGGAGACCCATCAAATGTGAATAATTATTGGATAATGTTTATCCAATAATTTATTCAAGACATTTTGCTAAAATCAAATGTTTTAATTTAATTTAATCAACCACCATGCCTAAAAGTCACAATTTAAAAGGTTCTCATCTTTTGAATGCCAACTCACAGGTGCAACATTTAGTGTTTTTTGAGGGGTGCTAGCCCCTACTATAAACAGCTATAGTGTAGATTCTGTCTGAACACAAACATTAAATGCCATTGACAATGAATGGAGAATCTACGTCATGTGTCTGAGCAAATTGGCTGTCGGTATGTCTGTCGGTATGTCTGTTGGTATGTCTGTGGAAACCCTTGGCCAATAAGGGACCACTGGTCAATAATGGGTCTAAAGAACAGCAGTTGTATTAGGCATTACTTAGTACTTTAATAATAGTAATTTAATAATAAATAATATGAATTTATTTATATTTAGTTTCATATTTTAGTTTCATTGGATGATGTACGATGAATAGAGCGCCCCTCACTTCACACGGATGTGATTTTCTTTTTTCTTTTCAATATAATTGATGACTACATCTCTCCTTCTCCCTGACAATTAGCTCTATTATACTGCGTTAAAATTCTGTCCTCTGGTTTAAGAACTATCTTCATAATATTGTTGACAGTGTGTTGTCTTGCAGACCGTGACTATTTATTGTTGAAAAGGATGTTCCACAAGATTGGGACAACTTGTTTTTTTCTATTTATATATTGACAGCTTACCTTTCATGACAACGACCTTGCAACCTTTTAGTAGGCCCAGTTTTCTAAATAGTAGCCTAATGTACATCAGTGGATTAATAAAGTCTGTCTGCCTGTCGGTCTAATAATCAAGTTGAATTATTTCATTAAGCGTCACTGCTTAATGAAATAAAATTCAAGAATTTAAAAATATTTTAGATAATTTTGTCTAAACTGGTTGTTTTTCTTTAAAAAGGAAGACAGACTCCTCTGAGTTATCTTTTCCTTATGCGTGTCATACTTTGCTATGTTCGGTGTTCATTAATAATTCATGATGTGAGAGGAATGAAGCTGTTGTCTTCTTATGGGGGTATGTATTCAGAAGCCAGCCTCCGCTTAGAGTAGACTGTGCTTTTTCCACATCATTATTTTTTATATTCGACCAATCAATGTATGCATTTCACTTAATTTGTCATTGGAGTTGAGATAATCGTATAACTGGTTGATTGATTAAAACAAGCTCAATACTTAATCTAGAAATGGAATCAATCAGGATACCCCGAAAATATGTCAGATATAATGTACAGTATGCATGTTTGTATACCTGCACATGTAGTATTGTGTGTGTGTGTGTGTGTGTGTGTGTGTGTGTGTGTGTGTGTGTGTGTGTGTGTGTGTGTGTGTGCTTCCGTGCATGCATGCGTGCGTGCGTGTGAGGACATGGAGTGATTTATTTTGCACGGGCTGGCTGCTCTCAGGAGCTCATTATGGTTCATCGGTCTGGGGAAAGAAGGCCCTGCTTCAGCCTGATAATGGGGTTTCAAACACTGATCCACACACTGTAAATGGAACCAGCGAGAGAGGGATAGGTCTGCACAATCTAGCACACACACATAAACCCACTGTTGCACGCACACACACACTCGCAAATACCTACAAAGTAACGCAACCATACACATAATATACACACAAATACCCAACTCAATTGTACACACATGTAATGTATGTGTACGCCCACGGTTTTATTTTTTATAAAGCATATTGAGAAAGATAGAACAACATCCAGCTCAGCGGCACAAGTAACATGCATGGTCCTCCAGCCAATTTCTGTCCCACGTGGTTCCCTTATCTCTGCCTCTCACAAATGCCCACTGATAAGATCCTACGGATATTTTTCTTTAGGGGTAAACTATGTGTTTTCCATCATCCACAAACATTTGCTCAGCTTGCATAGAAGCTGTCATAGCCTGCATGCTATCATCGGTGTTAATTCACATCCACTTGGTCAAAGTAATAAGTCGATACTAAATGCATTATTATTTTAGTCTATATGGTTATTCTTATTCAAAACGTTTTTTTCTTGTAAAAAATCTACAGTGGACATGTTTTTGAACAGCATGTATATATAATGTCTGTAAACTTGAGAACCGTTGAAGCCTTACCGACTTCAAATTTCCACACCACCACAGGGAGTGCAGTGCCCAGCCACGGTTGTCCAGAACCACCACAAAATGCTCTGGTCAGGCTCTGTCAGTAGACCTACTGTAATGAGCTGTGTCCCCGGCCTCACCTGTAGAATTCTCAGCCTCTGCCTCAGCCAATTGATTGCCATGGCGACCCCACACCTGCCATTTGATTACTTAACCAGTGCACTTTTCACAGTCAGTTTCTACGCCTCAGACACAGGCAGACAGATACAGAGATCTCCATATATGGGAACAAAGGGACACATACAGATGGTTAAAACAGGTGCTATGACAACGGGTATTGCATAATAGGTTCCCAACTTGCACCGTTCCCAGCTGGTCACTGGTGGCTGATGGGCATGTCTAGTTTTTAATAGCCCAGAATATACCCCAGGGTATAAAACAGACGGAATGGATGGAATACTTTTTATTCAAATAGATTTAGTGTTGCACAGTGAACGTTGCACAAGGTCACACTGTCTCACGTCATCACATTATTGTGCCATAACACTGCCATGCTGACCTGCCATAACATCTGTTCAGCAGCTGCAACAAAACTACCTGTCACTGCACTGATTGGTTTGTTTTTTTGCGGTGCACTGTTTGTTAGCTTCTGTCGTCTCTCTGTGTGACCTGAAACATGACCTCAGACTAATGCTTTAAGTATTTGAGAAGAACAATGAACATGGCTTATGTGGTTTGTTTTGAGGGCAGGCATTGTTAAAACATGCAGTCCTTCTGTCGAAACAAACCGTTTTGTTCTCTTTTTGCAGACGAGGCTCAACGTGGCAGTGTTTCCATCCTCCTTGTTCTTCCTTTTTCCTTTCATTAATGTCTCTGTCTCCTGCTCTCTCTCTTAACTTCTCTTGCTGCGCTTTTCTCCTTTTCTATCGCTCTTTCTCTCTCTTTCACTCTGGGCTAAACAAAACCAAGTATTTCCCTTTGGTATGCCCAGACAAGTTGCCGTCTAGCCCTTTTCTGAGATGGATGGTCTTTCCTATTGTCAGAAGCACCAAGTGAGGCCTATGGCACTACAGGCTAGAAACTTGTAAGCCATTACTATTATAATATTGAGCAGTAGGCCTACAGCTGAACTCCCTAGCAAGTAATCATGTCACGTTTTATCTTCATTTGCATTTAATGCTCTTTATTCAGGCTCCTTATCTAAAGCATTAATTGTAGAATGACTTTTATTGCGCACACAAAATGTTTGCTCAAGCAGATCAATGGCTGTTATTTTTCTGTATCATCCACCAAGCCACTGATGTGTTTCGCAGCTGAGAGCCAACTATGTCTCCAGCCTGGAACAATCTGTAACTTTATGACTGCATGGGGCAGTACCATATCGGTGTCCTTCAGAGGAGCAGCTGAAAGAAAGAGTGCACATGCACGATAATATAATAAATACACCCTTTCCTACCACCTGATGGATAGCTCTGCTGGAGCACTTTTAATTCAATGACTGTCTGGCTTTTTAAAATCAATTCTCTCTCTCTCTCTCTCTCTCTCTCTCTCTCGCTCAGCACCATAGCCACCGCCAGAGCCATGAGGAGATCCCTCCTCGAGGGGCTGTTATGTCAGAGGCACACAGGAAGTCAGTTTGGCCTCGGTGCTGCTCCGAAATCTAAAGTCCTGATGTGCCACAACATGACAGTATTACATTTACAATAAGCTGGTGCACCGTGCAGGCCGGTGCTTCCCAAATTGACTCGTTATGTATCAGCTGACTTAAGCAGGGCCAGCCTGCAAAATGTTCACTAGTGGTGCAGACTGTATAGGCCTACGTTTAATCTTTGGTTAAAATGTGAATTACTGACTTGTTCTTGCTTTGCCGAGTTGTTGATGTTCACAGCATCACAGTCCCCAGCTCTCTGGGCTGCTGATCTTGGAAACACGTACATACAGTGATTGCATTGCCATTTCAGGCAATTATGTAGTTCCTTTGCCTAGATGTTGTTTTCAAGTCAATCTCAAGTTCATGTTTTGATGTGCTATAATTCAGATGTTCTGAGCTGTGTGGTGAGTGAGTCACATAATGGTTCCAGGTGTGGGCTACAAAGAAAGAGAAAGGCACTTGGATCTGGTCTGGTCAGGCATTCTTGGTTGGAGTCCATTATACACCTTCGGAAGATGTCATCTTCAAGGAACTAGATTTCATGTATATTGTTGCATGTTATTGTTCTCGTATGTCTAGATACTAAGAATGGGGTGAGTCATATTCCCCAGAGTTATTAGTAAGGTCATGCAGTCTGCAGCCTCATAAGTAGTCAAGCTGTGGGCACAGATGTCATTTACTTAATCTTTGTTGTGCATATACCCGTGACGATGATGGCAGGCAGGACTCTCCTTTGTTCTGGGGGCTTGTGCACACAGAGAATGAGTTATTACCTGAGACAGGTGTCTTCTAGCTGGCTCCCACCGAACATGAGCCGACGTGCTGTCGTTTTCACGCTTCGGAACCCACAGGGAGAGGCAAGCAATGAGGAAATAATTACTCCCTGAAATGAGTACCTTGTTATGTGGAGAACATGATCTCAACAAACTGAATCATGGGGAAATGTCATCTGCATAGCAAATGTCCTGTGCAAGACATACTGTAAATATAAGCACACAGACAATTTCAGGTAGATTTTATTTACTAAGTTTGCAGATGGTCTGTATTTAAGTTAGCCATGTTTTGAATTGCCTAGAGGTTTGTTCTACTGGAAATTACTTTGAAATCTCATCATAGCTGTCAAGTTTGCCATTAGTAATATGATGTGTTGGTGAGTTAATTGGGATCTGAATACCCATAAGCTTCACAGTACAGTACCTGCAGTATCTAACAAGAACTCCCAATCATAGAGAACAATCTCATTATGAACTGTTTAAACGTTGGCTTTGTGCATGCATTCAAGCAAGTAAATTAATCAAGATTCCATTTATATTATTCTGTCCCTAACCAACCCATTTCCTTGTTTACCTCCATCCAAATGCACTGTTTATCACGGAGTGTGAGCAGATTTGTAAAAGTGAAATTAGCCAGCCGTATGACTCACCCGCCACCTTCTCAACATGTAGCTGCTGGCACTGATTTACCCTCTCTCTGACCTCCCATTGGCTATGTCTGGGTGGTGGTAGTGACTGGATTGGCTAGGCGCAGCTGTCCGTCACATCAGCGTGGCTCAGACACCCCCAGGGCAGTGGTGAATTACTGCAGGAAGCACTGCCGTATATATAAACCGTGGACAGACAGACAGCCTCCCACACACACACATAAACTTTCGCCCACTCGATAAGGAGGGACCCAATTTATATGTCAGAATGATTGTCAAGCTGAGATTAATGGATGCCGGTGGGTGGCTGCGACTTTGTAATATCCTGTTGAATTAAGTCGGGAGGGTTAAGAAATCAAATTTAAGATTTATAGGTCTACTGTATCTTGTACATCAGTTCTAGGAGTGCCAGGTGATACCAAGGAAATGTGTGAATAATAATTTAAGATGGGTTTTTTAATGCACATAAGCATCTGAAATAATTTGATTAATGCAGATAAGTTCTCTTGTCATTGGGTATCACTGTGACTTTGCGCCTGAGCTTTATTTGAAAGTTATTTCCATAGAATGCCATACTGTACATGTAACGTAGCCTAGATGACGATGAATGAAACATGCAGGACAAACAGATAATAGATCATTTCTATTAACTAAATCTTTCTCTACCCCTGATGTGATTTGCTCTGTTGACTGGAACCCCACTCCCAGCCTTATTTTTAGCTGTGCAAGGCACGACTGTTGAAGGTTATTCAAACGGAAGCCATATATTTCTGAGGTGTTCCCTAATGTGCTGACAGCTGTGATGACAGCTTCCAACACACCGACCGCTGAATGCAGATGAGAATACAGTCATAATGCAGGCTGCTATAGCAACAGATCCTCACTGTACCCCGGCATTTATATACTTGTGGTATAGTTATATTATGGGAATAGCACTTAAAGATTTTATATTTCTAGAAATGTTCCACGATGGGCACAGAATATAAATATTGTGTGTGTGTGTGTGTGTGTGTGTGTGTGTGTGTGTGTGTGTGTGTGTGTGTGTGTGTGTGTGTGTGTGTGTGTGTGTGTGTGTGTGTGTGTGTGTGTGTGTGTTCCTGCAGCGTAATGTCCCTTTGGTGTTCATTTCACTGGAATGGTCAACGATGCACGGCATAATTTTACCTCAACCTGCCGCTGACTCCCGGGACGTATCGATAATGATCAGAGCGAGGGGCTATACCCAGCCTATTGTTAGGGACTGATGGATAGGCCCTTGAAGAGGACATCACATTTACATGATGAACGAGACGGAGGCATGATGGAGTGTGACACACAAGGCCCCCTGCGGAAAAACGCACTGGGGCCCAACATTTATAATAAGTTGTCAACTGCTTTAATTCGCACGATTCTGCCCCTGCATTTCATTGCACAATGTTCACTTTGACCATTAGAATGGTGAGAACTGGCCTGGGCCATGGCTCAGTGGTCCAGGCGGGTTCGACTCCCGATCCCGACGGCCTTTACTGCATGCATGTCTTTCCCCCCCATCTCTCTCCCCCATTTCCTGTCAGCCTACTGTCTGTCCCTCCATAAAATATATAAAATAAAGGCGAAAGCCACAAAAAAAACATTAAAAAATAAAGAATAGCTGACACGGTCCGTGTTATCTCAATGCTGAAGAAAGCTCTGCATGTTTGGACTATCTGATACAATCATATATTCTGCATTTAAGTACAGCTATTAATGCATTATTAATTATTAATTTATTAATTAAAATTCTAACTTATTTTACATTATTTTCCAGGTAGAAAATTCAACAAACAATGAATTGTCTTTATGGACTAACCGTACTATTCTATCTTATACAGTATTTCTTGGGTGCATACACAAGCGTATGAGAGAAATTGACAGGCAGAGAGAGAGAGAAAGATTCTATAGTTGTCTTGTCCATCAACCATCTGAGCAAAGGTGCAAGAGACAGTGGAATCTATTACTCTGATTCAACTGTTACACATGCTGTTAGACATACAGAAACTGTAAGAATGTGCTATTTTCACAGTGTGGGTCTGAAAGAAGGCGTGCCTCTCTGTCCTTCTGTCTGGAGCTAATGTTGTAAACCATGCACTATAGACAGATCATCAGTGCCAATGTGTTGTGTTCGCTCACTAGAATCTGACAAATTGCTGTTCTATACCTTTTAAAATATTCTACTTTCTCACACACACACACACAAACACACGCACATATTTACTGTATATATGGTGATTTTGGGTGTGCCAGTACAGTACAGTGACAGTACAGTACTGTACGTTTCTGTGGGTCTGGAACTCCCCGCGGCGACCCCCACCACTCACTTTACACGGGTGTGACTTTTTTTAATGATTGCCTAAATTTGGGCATAGATGACCTCATTGGCTATAAGTAAGTGAATAGTGGTCAAATCGGGATGAAAACGAACTAACGAACTTTTATCAAGAGATATGTTTTTGCTAGGCTTTTCAAATGAATCCTTTAAAATGCATTATAATACGATAATAAGATACATGTAAAATAATAAGAAAGCATTGACATTTAGTATACAGTAGGATTACGGCCTATGCAATTTTAGTTTCATTCTGTACAAAAACATTTATAGTAAGGTATTCAAGGGAAACCTATGAAAAAACTAAATCATTACCAAGACATTTCTTATACTAAAAGGTTTGAAATTCAACCTCAAACCTCAAACTGTCCGATAACCGATTTTCGGAGTGCTTAAGTGCTTAAATTGGACATGAGTAACTTTTGAGGGGTCAAACTAGAGTTTTTTCATGATTCTTCACGCTCACTTTAGCATTTACATATAAAGTTGCAATTATTTCAATTATTGAGAAAAAAGACCTTCTATAGGGAGGTTAGCACTTTGTTTCGACCTTGCTGTATAAAAATGTGCTTTATAAATAAAGTGGATTGGATTGGATTGGTTAGAGGCATTTGGGGATAAAAGTATGGTTCCCAAGGTGGAGAGAGATTGTTCGTGTTCATCGAGAAAGTGTAAGAATTGGAACCCTCAGTTCGGTGCTCTGGTGGAGACTCCAGCCACACATTCAGATTTTCTGTTTCTCCGGAGGCATGGCGTTCTGGTGACTCCTGCCATTCATCGAGTGATAAATGAACCTCAAATCCTCAGAACGTCTAAGGGTATAGCCAGACATTAAAGAGGTGCTGCTCTCACTCCCCGGTTGACTGTCACCTACTGTATGGAACGTATGGTTGTCAGGACTCAGGAGCTATGCTAGCCTATGGCTGTGACTTGTGCCTGGTGCTTGTGCTCTGCTTCACATCGTTTCTCCACAGGACTCCACTGCTGACATCATGGCTGCCATGGTTCCTCGCCTCCACACATGATTGCTACTACAGTACCTACCCCCCTCCTCTTGGCCATCTCCCTTCTTTAAAGTGCCCCTGTGGGTTTTCAATTAGATGTCTCTGAGTCATGCATTTGGTTGGGTCCAACCAACATAAATGGTGCTACACTAACTACTTGAGCACCTCACAGGAACACCAATCACTGACCCCTTGAAATAAATGCAACTTTGTATGTAAATGCAAAAGTGTGCGTGGCAGATTTTCCACTAAGGACTGGTCTTGGTGAAAAATAAATGCTTGCAATCAACCCCGAATCATGAAAAAACCCTAATTTGACCCCTCAAAGTTACTCATGTCCAATTTAAGCACTTAAGAATTCGGTCTTTGAGCTGTTTTATGAGGTTTCCCACGGGAGTTGAATTACAGCCTTTTAGTACATGTTATTACCTTTAGAAACACATTGGTGAAGAAATGTCTTGGTAGCAATTTAGTTCCCAGATTGGTGAAATACCTGATAAAATGCCTGTTATGGAATCCAGTGGCGTCCTTGAAAATGAAACATACTGTACCATGGCCAATGGGCATGCTTTAGAAAATGTTTGTAAAGTAAAGTAAAGTAAAGTAAACTAGAAAAAGTGCCCTTCTGGGCACAGGTCTCCACCAGGATAAGTGGCATTTCTTCCTCAGCCTAGTGGGAATATGTGTGCACAGTTTCATCACAATCGGACGCTGCGTTGAGGAGTTGTGGCGATTTGTACAAAGCGGGCTACTCCTGAAAACTGTAGGAGCCAATCGTGGCCAATCATGGATGGAATATGAGAAATCATGACTATGGAGATGATGTGTACCGATTTGCGTGAAATTTGGATAAAATCTGAAGGAGTAATAATAGAAAATGTGTTTTACATATGTCGGCCTCCTGGTGGCGCTATAAAGAGCAGATGTGAAAAATTCCAGGCAAAGGTTTTTCCTTGGCCTCTAGGGAGTTGGCATACAAATGTATCCACAGATCCGTGCAGTCAGAGGTAAAAACACTTTTCGGCCAGTTATAGCGCCACCTTGAGGCTGAGTTGAAATTGTTCATGTGGCATTTTGTCCTCGGCCTAGTGGGAATGTGGGTGCACAATTTCACGGAAATCACGCGATGTGTTCATGATTTGCAGCATTTTGTTTGAAACTGAGCACTCCTGTGAACTTTGGAAGCCAATCTTAACCAATCAGGATGGAGTCTGAGAAATCTGAAAGACCGGTTTCGTTGAATGGCTCTAGAGAGACTGTGTACCAATTTGCGTGATGTTTGGACAAAATCTGTAGGTGTACTGTGCAAAAACTTGTTTTGCACAAAGCGGCCTCCTGGTGGCGCTATAACAGGCCGTTCTGGAGATTTTGGGGCAGAGGTTCATCGTTGGCATCCAGGGAGTGTGTGTGCAAAATTTGGCATCGACCGGGTTAACGGTGGCCGAGATTAGCTGCTCACGGACACACGGACGGACACACGGACGGACACACGGACGGACGGACGGACGGACGGACGGAGTGCAAAACATACTCTCCCCCCATGCCTTCGGCCTGGTGGAGACAACTATGTCGTATTCAATGAGCTAAACATGCAATACTGCTGGTCCGTTAAATCCAATACTGTAGCTTCATGGGTGTATGATGTATCGTGTGTTACAAGGCAGTTGGGCGGCTCTAATTTACACAACTTGCAGGAGTGGATCGTAATACTGTATATCGAGCTTGATACAGCATACAGTATGTAATGTAATGTATTCATTCATTCTCCTTTTAGACCGTGGCTACTGTGACTGCGGGACATGCGAATGTGATGAGGGCTGGCATGGAGAAAGCTGCCAGTTTCAGGAGGAGTGCAACTTATCCAAAAAGGAGAGCAAAGAGCTCTGCAGGAACCCACAGGGAGTGGTGTGCTCCAATGCAGGTATACCAGGACCATGCACATGCAAACATACACAAAAGCAAAAGCACACATGCACATGCACACCAAATTTGACTGAGGGACTGCCATTGGTTTTTTCATCATAGCTTCAAATTGACATATTGGTTGTTCAGTTTGACCCACCAGTTTTGGAGATATGGCTTATAGAGTAATGTCTTGCTGAAAACAGCGAGTTGAGAAAACATGCTTGAAAGGTTCACTTCTGTGGTCTCTAACATTACATCTAGCTACATGTTTAAGCATTTATTTCATATTTACATGTCGATTTCAGCTCCGACACTTATTTCAGACATGCTGAATGTGTATGTGAAGAGTACTTCTCATTTTGGAAGAAAAAAAAGAAAGTGAAAAGCTGGAATTTGCGTGATGGCAGGCTCTCAGTCAAATCTGGTACACACCTCAGGGAACTTGTTTGATTAAAACCTTCACTAACTTATTTATATACGAAATACACTCGTAGTAGGCTATACATAATCATGTGCTGACCCAGATAAACCTGCACTTGACTTTTCTAATGAGGGATAGTTAAGGATCATTTAATCTCACTTATACCATCATTATATGAAATATATTTATTTTGCTAACTTTGCTAATGAACACATTCATGCATGAAGGAGCTTCAACACATCAAGGGGAAGATTGAAGGCTTGAGTTAACATTATTGTAAGTAGCCTATACTATAAGTAGGGATCATTGAAATGCACTCTAATCTAACTATAGCCAGTTAGATTAAAGTCTAATCAGAGTGTGAGAGGTATTCTTTTTCTTTGGGTACACATGCGGTCAGTCCCCAGTTTGCATATTTATGTCTGTGGACACATGTGGTTAAGCATTGGCAGACTGAAGACACACACTGTGAGATGATGTCTGGTTTAAGGTTGTTTTCCTCGTGCTGACAACCCCATACCTGTATCTGGGCTTAACCTCACAACCGGCCGACGTACCATACCTGCAGCAAAATTGAGGATGTGATCAGTGTGTGTGTGTGTGTGTGTGTGTGTGTGTGTGTGTGTGTGTGTGTGTGTGTGTATGTGTGTGTGTGTGTGTGTGTGTGTGTGTGTGTGTGTGTGTGTGTGTGTGTGTGTGTGTGTGTGTGTGTGTGTGTGTGTGTGTGTGTGTGTGTGTAGCATGTTTCAGTGTCTGCATGTGTGTGGCCTGTTCAATTTAGCACGGATGCTAATTTATTCACAGCAGTTGTCATCCAGCCTTCTAGCCCTAAAGCTTATCGCTAGCTCAAAAATACCGCACACGCGCACGCACACACACACACACACACACTCACAGCTGCTTCCAACATTCAAAAACCAGGCTTGAATTCTTGCCACACAGATTCACAGACGCAGTCTCCAATGCAAACCATCTGCAAACCAGCTGGGTTCTTGGCCCTGAAGTCAATTGCAATAATACATGCATTGCACGCACCTACGCACACACACACACACACACACACACACACACACACACACACACACACACACACACACACACACACACACACACACACACACACACACACACACACACACACACACACACACACACACACACACACACACACACACACACACACACACACACAACCACGATGACACAACCTGCAACATTTACAATTACATTTAAACACGTGTGAATAATATTGTCACTAAATTAACTAAATATACTCTATGGTTAAACAAATAATGCACACATACTGTATTTGGCTGAAGGCTTTCTTTTTTGTACTTGACAGGCACCTGTCATTGTGGCAGCTGCATGTGTGACGACCCGGAAAGCAGGGGGCTGGTGACGGGACACTTCTGTGAGTGTGATGACAGCGAGTGTCTGGATGAGGACACAGGAGAGGTGTGTGGAGGTATGCCCCATGGCTCTTGATCTCTGCCCTTCACTTTTTCTATCCCCCATGCACCCGGCCCCAAACACAAAAGAGACCCAAGACTTTAAAGTGTTTTACACTTTTCTGTCTGGGTAGAAGAAAAAGCAAATGCTTCTTCGCCTTGTAATCACTGTTGTGACAGTGTGATATTTTAGTTCATTGAACCGTATTCATTATGAGGTCGTGCTACTGCTTAAACATGGGCCTTGGGATCAATGGTACACAAGCAATGTATTATCGTCTTGTTTGTAACTATATCACTCACACATAGCCCTTGCTGTGATTTATTTTAGTACCTGTTGATTGTCACCTATAAAGACAGTCATCCGTCATCGGCTGGCATGCTAAATCAAAGGACACAGAATTGCCCCTTACGCACAATTTGAAACACGTTCTCTTAAGAAAAACTCCCAGGCCCCATATGTTCTATAAAAGGTTAATTAATTGCCATTGGAAGTTAATTGTACTTTGACCTGTCGTCTATGCTGCTCCTCACAGTTTTAGCTACTCATCCCTGTGCTCCCTCAGGTTTGCCAGCTCCAGCTTGTCAATGTTAATTAGCCATTCAGTAATTTCATTTTGAAAAACACATTATGGCCTCTCCCCATTAGGAGGAATTGTGAGGAACAAAGTCATTAGAATCTGTCCAAGTATTCAAAGCGGCCATGCTGAATGGGCCTCTATTAACTACAGCATAATTAAATCCGAGAAGGAAAAAGATTTTGAGGTCACTGGCTCCTTTTTATTTGAGCCTTGTAACTTTTGATTCTTGCTCATTTCTGAACTAACAAACATCATGCGAGGTGGTGTGGAAAACATTGAGGCAGCAATTTGTATTATTCTGCTTCTGAATTGCTGCTCTGCCTTCAGAGTAAAGTTGGTTATACTGTAACTGTATTCACACCTCTGCCTCAACTATCATAGCAAAAAAACAAAAAACAAGACAGAGATGATCTGATGAGTCTGTTACGTTACATTGTTACGTTCATATACAATGAAATTAACATTGCATTCTTTTTTGAGGGGCGCTAGCCCCTCCTATACACAGGTTTAATGTTTGTTTTGTAAACGCATTGACAATGAAAGGAACATTTACGTCATAATGTCTCTTTATCGCTAATGGCGTTTAATGTTTGTGTTTGCGCCGTTTGTTTTAAATCACCAATACATCACCTAATCAACATGAGTTAGACTTTAATATATTAGCGCCCCTCACTTCACACGGGTGTGATTTTTTAATTGCATTTAATGACCAACTACTACTATTGCTACACACATGTTACACATGTTACAGCCACACAATGAATGCCTAGCAGATTCTAATTTTCAGGTTCCTGGGTGAATGTATGTGAAGGATTCAAATTCTTTTTCAGAATTGTTCTTTGGAAATACTCGTAGCACAATTTTACTTGAGTGATGTGGAAGCGGTTGAGGTCATTGTGGAGCACAAGGACTTGTTATAGACAATACGCTCTCCCGGGACCAATGTTCCGAAGCCATCAAGCAACAGTAATTCGTTTAGTTTCTCAAGGAATTCGACTCTTTATAAAGTGGACCGCTCCATTATGTTTCATTATTCTACAAATAGCCTACCTTTGTTGAGTATCCTGTCCTGATCTGCTAGCTTGGAAATGCCAAAGTGACATGAAAGTATCCTGGGGGAAATAGTCATGCCATGCATGTACTATATAACCTGGTCAAAGGTGAGCAACTAACTAACGTAGGTTCAGATGCCTGTAGGTTGTAGAATCAGTTCCGCGTTCATCCCCTCAGCCATTACTTAACAATGAGGCAAATATTTCTATTATGTTATTATGATTTTTTGACGGTCTATTGTTCATGTGATTTTTTGTAATTGTCAGCTTAACATGTAATGTTGGGTTACCGGTATGCATTTTAGAATGCTGCAAAACAAATACCATTTAACCCATTCTGACCGGGCACCCATTTTGGTGTCAGCATCATGTTATGTTTTTTGCTATTGAAAAATAGCAGACCTACAAGCTCATATCGCGCCACCGAGTGGCGCGATACGATCTTGTAGGTCTGCTATTTTTTGAAAAATCGAAGAGTGACTGACATTTTTAGAATCTGATCTCAGGTCAGAATGGGTTCGTCAGACCAGTGTGTGTCCCAGTGGAAACCTCATATGAATCTGATCTCAGGTCAGAATGGGTTAAGGACATTAACATGTTGTATAATATACCTACCTACCACAGGCAAATTACTCTCTGCAATTGTTTTATTGTGCTTGCAGTAGGACATTAAGTTGGATTGCAAGGATTTATTTTATTTTATTTTACCCCTGTGTATTTTCGAGGGGCGCTAGCCCCTCCTATATTCAGCTATAGTGTAGATTCTTGTCCTAACACAAACATTAAATGCCATTGACAATGAATGGAGAATTTACATCAATAGCAAATCAGCTATTTTTGTCCTACACAAATGAATGGATCATGTATGACGATAAGAGCGCCCCTCACTTCACACGGGTCCCCTATACAGCTTTTGTCCCCACACGTCTCAATATTTGTCATTGACAATGAAAGGAGAAATTGGGTCAAATGTCCGTTAAATGACAATGATGATGACAAGAGCGCCCCTCACTTCACACAGGTGTGATTTTTTTTTACCCTTTATACAAATTGTTAATGGAGCGAGTCACTGTATCAATAGGTAGAATGGTGTGTTTCGAGTGGCGACATCATGTGACATCAGTTTGTGAAAAATATGTATTCCATTCTGCTTCCAGGCCATGGACAATGTTACTGTGGAAACTGTTACTGCGCCGCCGGTTGGCATGGAGACAAATGTGAATTCCAGTGCGACATCAGCCCATGGGAGAGCAAGCGGAGATGCACGTCTCCAGATGGCAAGATCTGCAGCAATAGAGGTCTGATTCCAGAGGGAAAGATAAAGACACACAGACACAGGAGGGAGGGAGAACGTGTATACCGGATGGGGCATGCCCATAGTTTATATCCAATAGCATGTGAGAGGAAACTGGTATGATTACGGTATGTAATCTAAATTGTGCTCTGCAATTCAATTATGGCTATGTCCATGATATCAACGCCCACATCTGTTGCTGACATTTTAATTGGTGAAATAGTGCCGTCTGTGTTTTCCCTTCCAAGCATATCTGGGGGCATTTTAGCATCACAATGTGCATGTGCTGTATAGGATACTAGGATGACAAGAATACATTTTTGCTATTTTTCTTAAACTATTACTGCTTCTCAGAGTGAACGGAGAAAGAAAGCGAGGCAGTGAGAGAAGACAGAGAGAAGACAAATGGAAATAAATCCCTTCATTGCGTGAATTTCACTGAAATTCACCATAGTTGGGCAGACAGGCGGACAGATGGAAAGAAAAGCCATACTAACCTATAGCAGAAATCGTCCCAGGAGGTTTTAGAACAGCTCTAAAAAATGAATTACTGTGGGGCAGCTGAAATCTGACTAAGTGCTACAGCATGGGCCCCATCTCCCAGCTGAATTTCTCATTTTGTGGTCAACAACCGTTAACTGCTTTTTCTTTCTCACTGTAGTTTTGCTCAGTCTCCATAATGGAGCTCTCTCCACAGTCCACACACGGTAGGGTTGTGACTGACAGGCAAAAGGATCAGACAATGAACATCCATGTTCATTTTCACATTAACATATGCCCTGTAGTTCATTTAGAAATGCTAGACCAGTGGCAGTTGGGCACCGGCCTACTCAATGATGCAAGTCTGGGAATTATATGCAAGTTCAGAATGCAGGGCATCCTGGTTATGCAATGCCTGTTGCCAGAGTAGGTCTATACCCGTTGAATCCGTCTGCTGTCTCTTGTCCCTTGTATGCCCACAATGGATATCTGTCTGTGTCTGTGCCCCTTGTATGCCCATAATGGATATACAGTATCTTATCTGTATATCTCTGTGTCCCTTATATATGGTGTTATATGGCCGATATATGGTGTTCCATGTCAGCCATGCCCAAATATGAAGTCCACACCAGTCTATGACATCAGTATCATGACGTCAAATTGATAACCTCATGGGTACTCCATATATGGGGATTTGCAGATGTGTCAATATTTTGGGGACAATCCCCGATTCAAATGAGGTTATTCCAAATTAAGAGACGACTGAGAGATTTCCCATCTCTCAGTGAATAACTCCCTCGGGTCCTCGTCGAGTGTTAAGTCTAGAGGGAGTAAATTACTCATATACGCACACTCGCAGATATTTGGCAGTTGGCACATACTGTAGAGTAGCCTATAGAGAAGGATTTCTCAAACTTCCCTGTCTTAGCTTAATCTTTTTTTTTTGTGGTGGTGGTGGAGGAGGGGGGGGGGGGGGTAAACTTCCCTGGTAGCGTGAAACTATAATCCTTTTTTTTCTTACAGCATTTTTCAAATCCTTCAAAAGAACAGCCATGATAAGAATTGCAGTGGGGGCTCAATAGAGGACTCGACGACATATACTGTTGTCTTTGCATCATCTCATAGAAGATGCAAGGCATCATGTACCATAAGCCTGCAAAGTGCCGGGGTTCAGTGGGTTGTCTTTCCCTACCATTATCCCCCATCTGTAGCTCGCACTCTAAAAGGTGTGTGATTTGACTGACAGCTCTAGATGACTCCCTCGTACTCCCACCCCACCCCCCCAGCTCTCTGTTCAGCTCACATCTTTTCTCCAGCTAATAATAAGCTCTAAATTGGCACACCATCAAGATTCCAACAAGCAAGCCACGCTCCAGGCATATATACCCAACGCATTCATATTCAATTTTCTAATAAAACATCACTGGAAAAAATACAACGGCTCTGTTTAGTTTTATGAAGAGGCTTTCCACATAACAGCGTGGCAAGTATGACAGCTCAGTCAAAGGCGTTCCAAGGGCTTGCCTCTGACAATGATCTCTGAACACAATGGATGCAGCGCTTGGTATTCTCTAATGACGTCCCCCTTTTTATAGAAGCTGCTGAACGGTAGCTAGTACAGAGGTGCTGCACTATGCTCAGAGGAGCCTGGCATGACTTTGCCAGTGGACATGAAAAAGCGTGGCTCTATAAAATAAATCCAGGGCTCCGGGGTTGTGAGGTACTGTATAGGGAGGGAGGCGGGAAGCCGGGAACCAGAAGCCAGGGGCCAGGTCTGCATGCACACCAGCTCCAGCCAAGAGGCTTGCCAGCTGGCCCAACTCACCCCCAGGGTTCCCCCGTTGCTCTGTCACTGCTGATAAGAGAAAATGGGATTTCCACTGGCTGCTGCTCAGCTGGTGCCCTGGCTTAGAATCTCGATGGGAAGAGAAAGAGGCACAGATGGGGAGGGAGAGAGCAAGACAGACAGACATACAGACACAGACAGACAGACAGACAGACCCCCCAACAGCATCTGTCTAATACTGTAGCTTCTGGGAACTCGGATTACGTCCTTGACGGTCCTTCTAGTTCTTTCAGCCACCATTGTGGGGTTCAGGCCAAGGAGTCAGAGCTCTTGGGGGTCGGGGGTGTCTGCCTCTCTCTACCATGCATGTCTCCTTTCCAATTAAGTTTCTCTTCTGCTAACTGTCTCAGAGTGCTCCTAATGCAACCACAGCTCTTGTCTTTTTAAGAAGGGTTTCATTATGAAACCCTTCTTAAAAAGACAAGAAACTTTCATACATAGATGATGATTGCGACTGTGTGTGTGTGTGCGTGTACGTGTGCGTGTGCGTGCGTGCGTGTGTTAACGCTGTAGGGACCTGTGTGTGTGGGGAGTGTACATGCTACGACGTAGACCCCTCCGGAGACTGGGGCGATATTCACGGAGACACCTGCGAGTGCGACGAGAGAATCTGTCACGCAACTTACGACCGGTACACGGATGACTTCTGCTCAGGTCAGTGGAATGCGGGGACATATTATTGGGCTATATCTTGCGCCACCCCATCCCTAAACTAATTTGCCATTTTTTACTATTTAAAAAAAACCTTTTAAAATAGTTCAAATAGCCGTAAAAAACGGCAAATTCGTTTAGGGATAAGGGATAAGGGTGGGCGCAAGATGGTGGACGACACACAGCTCAGAATGTAGACTTTAAGTAATCCTAAGAGGTTACTATACATGACAGCTGACCAATCCACGTGAGCTAAAGCCAGTGGTGGAAAGTATAACTACGTGAGTACATTTCTCAAGTGCTGCACTGTACAATTTTGAGGTATTTGTACTTTGAGTACTATTGAGTATTTCCAATTTCCAGTACATTTACTTCTAGCCTACTCCACTACATCTCAGAGGCAAATATTGTACTTTTACTACATTACATTTATTGAGAACTTTAGCTACTATAGTTACTTTGTAGACTTTGATTTTTATGATAAAACATACAATTTTGCCTTTATTTTATATTTTTTTATGGAGGGACAGACAGTAGGCTGACAGGAAATGGGGAGAGAGATGGGGGAGTGACATGCCGTAAAGGCCGTCGGGATCGGGAGTCGAACCCGTGGCCTGGACCGCTGAGCCACGGCCCAGGCCTAGATCGGCTATTTTTATACATTTGAAAATGAGACATTGTGCATAATGAGTACTTTTACTTTTGGTACTTACATTTGGATGCGAATACTTTTGTGCTTTTGCTCAAGTACATTTTGAATTGCAGACTTTTACTTTCAACGTATATTATTATATTATTCAGTATAACATTCGAGTACTTTTTCCACAACTGGCTAAAAGCCATGTCATGCTTAATGACACAAACACGGTTGGGTGCAGATAGATGGTCACGGCTGAGGAGACATTGGAGTTTATTTAGGCCCAAAGAAACCAAAACAAAGAGAGAGAAAACTGTAGCCTTTGATGGTTCACTACGTACCAGCAAAGGAGAGGCACACCTGCAACACACTTTACACTACAGTATGTGTCCACTCCTGAGCCAACTCTCTCCCAGCACTGTCCCCCGCATCAGGACTATACAATTTCCTTCATGTTCTGAGTTGATACTATAATGCAATGCATTGATATAAAGCATTCATATTCGACTGTATAAGTATATCACGGATTTCAGCAGCAACAGCAACAGCAACAAAACACACTTCCCATTCGAAATGGGAAAAGTAAAATTTCATGGCCATTTAAAAAGTTTATATAGTACAGACCGCATACACTATATAACCATGCTCTGTTTGCTGTCTCACAACAATGAATGGACAAAATGTGATGGATAGTACTGCATTATGTGCAACTAATGCCTGCAGTGTGTGAAGGTATAATCATTATTATCCCAGAGATTTGTCATAACATCAGACCATTTGGGCTCGGCAGCACTTTGGAGCCAGTGCTTGGCGTCTTGCCAAGCTTGCTGCTGTCTGAGGTTATAGTCACACAAAGGTGCCTGTCTCTTCTTTTCTCTCTCTCTCTCTCTCTCTCTCTCTCTCTCTCTCTCATGCCCTCTCACCCGTTCAGCCCTCCTGCCCTGTGTCTGCTCTCTGCTCTCTGACTTAGCTTCATGCACACCTTAGTCCAGTGGTTCCCAAAAGAGAAATTAGATGTTTGCCGGCCGGGACCCAAACTAAGTGAAAATAGCACATCTACTAACGTGGCGCGAAGAGCTAAAACATTTGTTTTCTAATTTATGGAATTTCTTACATTTCGTGACATTTTTTGTTTTAAATTCATGAAAAGTTTTGCTTTTTTTGGGAATGTTTTTTTTTTCTTAAATGTTTTGAAATAATAATAATTAAAAACTAAATGTAGGAAACATATTTGTTTTTATCTACGACCCACAAATGAGTCCCGAGCCTGCAGTGTTTGAGAGCCAGAGCCTTTAGTCCTCCTCACCCCTTCCCATCGGCCCTCTCTCCTCTCCCATGGCAGGTCATGGACAGTGTAACTGTGGGAGGTGTGACTGTAAGGAGGGCTGGGCAGGCAAGAAGTGCGAGCATCCTCTGTCCTGCGGTGTGTCCCTGGAGAGCAGTGTGAAGAAGTGCCGGGGAACGTCCAGCTTGCCTTGCTTCGGACGAGGTAACCCCCCCCCACACACACACACACACACACACACCCACCCTGCACTCCCCTGCTGTTGCCATGGTTACCACAGCCAGCCTGTACGGTCTAGTCGCCTCACCCTGTACCATGAGCTAAACTAAGGGCTTTACAGTACAGTATATACAGTGAGTGAGAGAGAGACTTTTTGAACTACATACACAATCAACAGCTAGTGACATGTTGGCGTGCCACCTAGTACTACTACTACTACTACTAGGTGCTACTACTAGTACTACTTAATGTACTACTCTTTTTTTGTGTGGCGCTAGCCCCTCCTATGCCCAGCCTTGTGTGTCTGTGTGTACCACGGAATGTATGATGATGTATGATGATAAGAGCGCCCCGCACTTCATACAAGTGTGATTCTTTTTACTTGGGCCAAACCAAAGAAATCAGATATTCGTTTCTGAGCCATGCATGCTCTATAAATAAACAACCTGACAGTTGACAGGACAGAGATTTATGCACCCCGCGTGTAAAAGGTAATTGCAAAGCAAATACATAGTAAAGGCCTCGTCATATATAGCGAGACAAGCAAGCTCAATTGTAGTCTAGTTCATGCATAGCCTATACTGGTAGACAGTAAATACCGGCTTAAGGTCCGGGTGATATCGCGGCTTGGACCAGTGGCTTGGACTGGTGGGTTGGTGTGTGTGTGTGTGTGCGCGTGCACGTGTACGTGTGAGTAATGAGCGTTACTGGCCAGCTACAGTATGTGAGCCCAGGCTGGAATGTCTTCCTCAATAGTGCTAGCCGTGGGTCGATGTGTCTAGATTTATTACAGTGCACCGTACGCTTCATTAGTGGTGCTTCTGGAACAGAGGCTGCCTGTCGTTCTAGAGCCTCCACAAACGTCAGATCTAATAACTAATATCAGATTCTCACTGCAGGCGACGATGGAAACTCCTCATGCATTCTTGTGCAAACAGAGGCCTGGGCCTGTGTTTCTTTCCACTGTTATCGGAGTCACGTATACCCTGGAGTCCTCTTAGACAGACGATGACAAGAGAGAGTTGGAGAAACAGATGGATGTAAAACAGAGTGGCGCATCCTAGGGGCGAGAGAGGCAACATATGTCATGGAGAGACCGTGTGAGACCGTGTGTGGCTTGCACTGTGTGACGTGACGCATGTGAGCACAGCATCGTTGCTGTAGTGTTTGTCTAAAATATGTGCGAGCACGCTCCCTCCCCGAAGGCGTTTTCCCTTCCCGTTTCCAAAACGATGAGGGAACATGTTTCATTGACCTTTTGGCGGTTTTTTATATGGCTATTGCAGAGGCTATACTATACTAATACTATACTGCCTGTTTTACCTTACATTTGAATGGCCCATTGTATGTTTAAACCTGTATACAGTTATGGACTATACATGGTTGTTTCTGTTTGCTTCCGTCTTTGTATGTACTATAGACAGGTGCCAATTCGGTACCGGGGCCGGCTGACTCGGGAATGATGCAAGTTGGGAACAATGTAAATAAGGAATGCATGGCCCACCTGCACCTTGTTACACAATACCCGTTATACCCGCTGTATAGATTACCCGTTAATGACCATGACCACAACTTACTCGACGCCGAGTACAGCACTCCCTCAGCCGTCTGGGTGCCGAAATTGAAGTCGAGCGGTGGAACGGTTCTCGAGATACGTGGATTACAGACATACATACATACTGTACTTACATTACAAATGGCAGTTTGAACAACAGTTTGAACAATACATTTGAATGGCACTTTTTACTGTTCCAAAGTATAGGCTAGCTAGTATGGCAGTTTGTTAATAATATAAATCCACCTTGGATATGACTTGGAGCATGATAAATAATCTGCCATATTCATAACTGATACAGCAGATATAGAACATCCATTCAGTATACAGTCCATTTTTTTTGACTTCTCCATCCTGTGTTGGCTTTAACATTCTATAAGTCTCTGGGGAAGCCCTGCATGGCGTTGTTCCCATAGTTCAGAAGCCCTGCTTGGCGTTGTTCCCATAGTTCAGAAGCCCTGCTTGGCGTTGTTCCCATAGTTCAGAAGCCCTGCATGGCGTTGTTCCCATAGTTCAGAAGCCCTGCATGGCGTTGTTCCCATAGTTCAGAAGCCCTGCATGGCATTGTTCCCATAGTTCAGAAGCCCTGCTTGGCGTTGTTCCCATAGTTCAGAAGCCCTGCATGGCATTGTTCCCATAGTTCAGGGTAAAGTGACGAGCCCATGCTGATAAAGTTACACTAAAGTGTGCTGTGTTCTACTGGCCTCGCGCACTAATTCAGCTTATTATTATTGAATTTGGCTGGTAAATGTCTGAGTGTTTGCCAATATTGTATTTGGCCGGTTGGCTCCATTAGGAAGAGCATCGCCCACCTGGTCGCTGCTGGGCTCCCCTAGATTCACCATGGGGTTAATGTAATAAGCAATTGATTGTCTGTCCCATGTGATCGGGGATTACTCAGCTCGGCCACTGGTACCGTATAACCCAATTGATCAGACAGTGTATATGCACACGATGTTGTGTGGCATAGTAATGCCTGATTTGTACGTATGTTTCGCACGGGAAATACCAGATCTACAAGATCATAAATGTGTCGCACTGCGACCCACTGTGAGCTTGTAGATCTGCTGTTTCCAGTGTGCGACTATAAATCGCACACACACGCAAATATCACCCTTACCCAGCTACTGGTATCCCTTATAGGTTTAGGCCTATGGGAATGAGCCAGCCTCATTCCTAATCCATTCTAATCCATACACCTGAGACTAAAGCAGGCCTGGACTGGTGGTGGGCAGTAATGGGACAGTTACCATGGAGAAAACAACATTGTCGGCACCACGGGCCAAGTTTTCTGTGGAAGAGCGACAGGGATTTGGTAATGGAAGCTCCCACAACGTCTGTTTTCTATACCCAAAATCAAAACAAGTTTGGTGCCCTGCAACTACAATATTATTACATCTACTACGTTCCCTGCTATAGTACTTTGTGTATCCTTAAAACCAATTCCATATGGAAAAAGTCCACAGTGGGCACAGCACACACACACACACACACACACACACACACACACACACCCACACACACAGACACACACACACACACACACACACGCACACCCTAATGAAACAGAGAAGATTAAGTTGTGCGGAGAGGAGAGTTAATTAGCTTTAATTCCTCCAGCAGTACCTTTAAATTATCTGGAATTGGTGCTACAAAATGGCACTTTACAACCTGCGCAAAATAACAATTAATGGGGTCCATGAACTCTGTCCCTTTAGCATGTGCTTTTATCTTTCAGCCCACACCCACTCCCTAGCGTTGCAGGCTATAGGCAGACAGTTTACTGTGAATATTCCTACAGCTGACATAGTGTGAATTTGAAACAAAAGTGTTCGGATTATGTTAAACTGAGGACATTATGGCGCGCGCGCACGTGCGCGAGCGATAAAACGTGTGCACACACACACACACACACACACACACACACACACACACACACACACACACACACACACACACACACACACACACACACACACACACACACACACACACACACACACACACACACACACACACACACACACACACACAGCCAGTAAATTGAGGTCATATTATTTTGAAGGCAGCGTCGATATGTCATGGATTCTCCGTGCCTGCTAATCTCTTTTTACACTCTCATTGGCTGCTGTGCCCAGGCTGTTAATCTATTATGTGCATCTAGCAAAAGAACACCCCTTTCTTAATGTATTTTGACTACGTGAGTCTGTCTGTCTGTCTGTCTGTCTGTCTGTCTGTCTGTCTGTCTGTCTGTCTGTCTGTCTGTCTGTCTGTCTGTCTGTCTGTCTGTCTGTCTGTCTGTCTGTCTGTCTGTCTGTCTGTCTGTGCGTGCGTGCGTGCGTGCGTCATACCGGTAGAAAATGAGAAAGTGACAGCGGGAGAGTGGGAGCAATATGAAATGTGTGTGTGTGTTATGTGGGTGCATATCATCAGTGTGTGTGTGTGTGTGTGTGTGTGTGTGTGTGTGTGTGTGTGTGTGTGTGTGTGTGTGTGTGTGTGTGTTCCCCATGAGGATTCTCTCTTGGCTTAGTGTCTAGAAGCAGAGTGTCATGGTTCAAAACTAAATGATTATGAAACAGGCTCACAGAGGCAAGAGAGGAGAGATCTGCAAGAGACAAGAAGCAGGGTGGGAGAGTGAGAGAGAGAGAGAGAGAGAGAGTGAGAGTGAGAGAGAGAGAAAGAGAGAGAGGGGCAACGAAGGACAGTGGGAGTGAGAGAGCACGAAGGACAGAGAGAGAGAGAGAGAGACAGAGAGAGAGAGAGAGAGAAAGCAAAGGTGACAGAAGAGGAAAAACCATTGAGGCATGGATGAGTGTGCCTGGCACAGCCAGAGCAGAAACGCCTTGATATTCAAAGCAGCAGCCTTCAGAGGCTTTTTCTTCCACGGAGCACCAAAGTCGGGCGCTTGCTTCTTTCGGCGGTATTTCCTCACGGTATAACACACGCTTTCATCACATTTCTGCTGATTGCTGGGATTCCATTCACTGCAAAAGCCTGGGCTTCCCATATCCACACGATTATCACTAACTGTATACATGTGTGTTATGTAATAGTTCACGCTACTCTACTCTACAGTACGTTTGACATTAAGAGAATGCCATGACTTTACACTAATAGGAAATATACAGCAGATATATGATGGGAATATTGCCAGTGTAAAGGGCACGCCTACAGAGTAGAAGGGGTCATGCTATTGTAACTTTTGGCCTTACAGTTATAGGTTTGCTAATGAACATCCACTCTGGAAAGTGAGCATGCTCTCGCGGGCGCCACGTGGCAGTATAATGATTGCCTATGCATCCATATGGATTCATTAGCTCACTGGTACTGTACATGGCCCTCTCCATGCCATGTGCTGAATATATCCTGATTAATCACTACCAGAAGGGAGGGTGGAGGACACGAGGGGATTCGCTCAACTTACACCACGCAATGGCCTTTCTCTCAGGTGTTATTTTAGGGAACGTGAGTTCAGTTGCACTGTGTCGGGTTTGAATAACTTTTGAATAATAACTCTTGAGCCTAATAGTGTCTACTTAGTTGTGCGACCGCATCACTCATAAAAAATAAATAGTTTTCAAGCGAGAATAAATGTGATGCTGGGTGTCGTTATAATTTACGTTTAATGAGGGTTAACCACTTTGGCCTCATTCATACAGCCCCCCGAATGGAGACGAAACACTTTTGGCAGAGCACCCTGCATAGAGAGGAATGGCACTCTTCAATGTCAATTTGTTTTTTATTCATCAATCAAAATTCAGGAAAAGACGGGACTACGCAGTGAACTGGCACCCAACTCTCCATATCCCTCCCCTCTATGCCAAAGATCAACAGACATGATCCTCGCTTTTATTTTTGAAGTGCGTTAATCCCTTCTACATTCAGCTATAGTGTATATAGATTTTCACCAACATTAAATGCCCTCGACAATGAATAGAGAATGTACGTCATATATGTGTCTGAGCAGGTGTGATTTTCTATTTTTAAATATCCAGAGTATTTCCAGCAGTCTAATAACAGAAGATGTGTCACACTGTCCCCGATGATGTATGAAGGGTGACGGCCGGCGAGAATGTTTGTTCTGTAGCTGCTGGGCTCTGGGCGCTAATGGAATGCCTTTTCATTCACACCACAGGATGTGACACAGCACAGCTTGTGTGCGTGTGTGTGTGTGTGGGAGGGTTGTCTGTCGCTGGGATGTGTCATATTGGTAGAGACGCCGGACCCCTTCTCTAGCTGTCACAAGACTCACACAACAGGGAAAGTGCCATTGAAGACCAAACAGAAAGAAGACAAGCTTTGGAGATAAACGAGGCTGCATGCCAAACTGGCCTTGACGTTACAGATCCTGTGTTGTTCAATGATACGTCTATAGGGGTTGGGACTCTCTCACATAGACGAGGTTTGAACAGACCTGCTTTGCATCATTGTGACTATTCGTGCTCAGTGTTTCATTTCGTCAGAATGTGCCAAGACTGGTGATCACTGGTGATGTGACCAGCATTATTACTGTAAGATGCCGTCTATTTCTTAGAGAGGAAGATCAAATACATACACGCATACACACACACACACACACACACACACACGCTGGCGCAGGCAGCTGTGACGACCACGGAGATAATCGATAAGGCAGGGGTGTTATGACATCACCCGTTGCTAGGGTAACTGAGCCCCTGGAGCAGATGGTGTTTTATCTCTGAGGCAGGATGGAGATCGGAGAGGTTGCCAGACAGAGGCCAGTGTGACATACAGCACTTTTGACTATGTGACTGTGTGCGTGCGTGTGCTTGCGTGCGTGCATGCACAATTAACCCAAGCCTTATTAGCCTATAGGAGGTGCAAATAAGGGAGACCATGTCAGACCACACAATGTATTGCTCCTGCAAACTATATGGAAAACCAATCTTAGCCAATCAGGATGGAGTATGAAAAATCTGAAATAGCCTACCCGTTTAATGACTAACAGAGATATACTGACACTGTGTACCGATCTGCGTGATGTTTGGACAAACTCTGTAGGTCTACTGTCTGTGGCCTGGGCCATGGCTCAGCTGGTAATCCAGTCTGTCAGTGTGCCGCGGGTTCGACTCCCGATCCCGACGGCCTTTACTGCATGTCTTCCCCCCCCCCCTCCATCTCTCTCCCCCATTTCCTGTCAGCCTACTGTCTGTCCCTCCATAAAAAAATATATAAAATAAAGGCGAAAGCCACAAAAAACTATAAACAGCAAAGCTCCGTGGAAGAAAGATGATTGCACCAAAGAGGAAACACTCCGGTCAATAATTGAGGAGGAGAAAGGGCTGAAGCCTGAAGTGTGTTTAAACAATCAGTCTTCATCCAGCTGAATAATTCCCTTTTTTGGGGGAATTCATTTTGCGATTAGTTCACTTGTCTCTTCAATATCATGGACCTCGGACAAAGCCATCTCGGATGGTGACAAATCATGACGATAAACACAATTTGTTGGGCCGAACAAATAATTAGAACAATAAAAAAAGTGTCGTTTTTTTCTTCGGCTTTCCCAGAGGCTTACAGGTCTTTAAATAAATACTTTCTGAAACGTCTCTGGGAAAAATGAATGAGAAATTATCTTCCGGGCCGTCATCAAGAAAGGGGTGGCGGGACTGTGACGCTCTATAGAGCGCCGAATTCCTGACGTCACTCGCTCATGGAAGTTTTTCTCTATGGAGAATAACATGGGGTCATCTCAAAAACGTCTCATATAAGCATTGTGGTCCAAAATTAAACAAACTGTCTCTGCGATATTGTCGAGGAGGTGTCTCTGTATCGTTTATGACAGTCAGTCCCTCATATTTTGATACAGTCTGTTTCTAGCCCGCCCTTCTGCATCCGATACTTCACACATATATGTACCGACGAGTCTAGAATCTAGATCTAGAGCGGATCAGCAGTCTGCAAAGCAACTCCACCCCAACCAGTCTACCATTATAAATAAACACTCAAACCCACAGTTCCACCAAGGCTCTGAAAATAGTAATAATATTACTTTTGGAAAAAAGTAAATGTAATATTATGACTCAAAATGTGAAAGTAACTAGTTAAGTTACATATTACTGGAAAAAAGTAATATTACTGAAAGTAATATATTACTTAAGTTACTTGACAACACTGAGTAAGCCTACAGTTTGAATACCGGACTTTTACTTGTAACAGAGTATTTCTATATTGCAGTATTGATACTTTTACTTAAGTAAAACATTTGAGTATAGATAGCAGATAGTGATACGATAACAATCACATCGCCTAATGGAATTACAGGAGGCATGATGTCACTCTCTTCAACTGACACCAGCAGCGCATCAGCAATGTATAAACAGTGTGTTGTACCAAGACAACTAGAACCGAGAGGAAGAATTGAAGCCAATTGAAACCAAAGTGACTGCAGCTGGGACCAGACACATGATGAACGAGCGATACAACATGATAAAACAGAGCTTTTGATCGTACTCGATAGCAGCGGTGCACGTTCATGACTCGAGTCGCGGCCCCCCTGCACATTCATGAATCAAATTCTATGACGCAAAAAGGCGTCGCATATTATGCCTCAAATAGGCCTTTAGCCCATCACAATTCACAACCCGGAAGAATGGGTGAGAAGGGAGTATGCAGTGCACTTAATTTTTCATAGATTTAACATTTGTAAAACATTAAAATATTGGTAGAGTAGGGTACTGCTGGCCAATCTGGACTGGAGGGGCACACAATCCAATCTGGGTGGGCAACGCCATCCAATGCCCCCCTGTAGAGACGGCACTGGGAGTATGCAGCGCTGGGTGAGCAACTCCATGCAAGTGGATGGGAGGGGATTTCCATGCAGTGCCCTCTCTATTCTTTTTTAACTCATGGGTAAAACCAGCGAGCACAATGTGTGCTTATATACTGCTTAATGGAATGATAACCCTAACCCATTTACAAGTGTTGCATCATGTATTGTAGGCCAGGAAATCCACACACAACTAACTACTTCTCAAACTGGATGTCTCAAAACCAGATGTCTATTTATAACAGTGGCGTCATTTCAGCAGAAGCTAGGTATGGCAAGTTCACGACGCGTGGCGTGCATGCATGCGTCATGCCCAGAATCTTTGTGTTTATGTGCTGTAATTTGTGCTCTTTTTTTGGCCTATTTTCCGCCATTTTTGCGGTTATATGCAGTTATTTGCCCATTTCTTTGGCATATTTTCCAGTTTTCCCTTCATTTATTTTTTTCCCCATGGAGCCCAGATGCCAATTGACACAGCGATTTATATCTATTTTTCTTGAGCGATTCGCCAGCATCACTCTATAACAATCAGAACCATAAAATTGTAAGTCTGAGTTATATTAAAGAACTAAAAGAAATAAAGGTGCGAAATAAAGGTTACCTGCATCAGTAATTCTTTATACTGTAACAAACTGTAATGCAGACCAAAAAGAAAACACAAAACTGTTGCTTTTGAAATTAAATTGCAATATTTTCTAGCTGACATAATCTTGATCAAATGACTGCATGCCTGGCTGACATCTCACAGTGGATGTCCTCCAACCACCTCAAGCTGAACCCAGACAAGACTGAGCTTCTCTTCTTCCCAGCTAAGTCCTGCCCTATGCGGGAGCTAACTATTTCCGTAGACAACGCCCTGGTAACGTCTGTCCCAACAGCCAGGAATCTTGGTGTTGTCCTGGATAGTCAGCTCTCGTTCAAAGCTCACATCACAGCTGTCACTCGATCATGTAGGTTCACACTCTATAACATACGACGAATTCACCCAGGAATCAGCCCAGCTCCTAATCCAGACAACAGTCTTGTCAAAACTCGACTATTGTAACTCCCTCCTTACTGGCCTACCAGCATATGCACTTAAGCCTCTCCAGCTGATCCAAAATGCAGCAGCTCGCTTGGTCTTCAACCAGTCAAAATTCTCACATGTCTCCCCCCTGCTCCGCTCCCTCCACTGGCTCCCGGTCGCTGCCCGCACAGAATACAAAACTCTGATGCTGGCATTCAAAGCAACCAAAGGTATGGCTCCCCCATATCTTACAAGTATGATTGAACCCTACAAACCCTCCCGCGCACTCAGATCAGCCAACGCAGGGAAACTGGAAGTACCCTCACTAAAATCGCCGGGACAACGCTCCACACGTCCCAAACTCTTCTCCCTTCTGGCTCCAAAACTGTGGAATGCACTTCCCATTGCAGTCAGAACTGCAGCATCACTCCCAATCTTCCGCCGTAGCCTGAAAACCCACCTTTTCAGACTCCATCATGGCCCATAGCACTTACCCTAACCCCTTAGATAGCATTTCTGTTGGCTTAGATAGCATTTGACACAGACTTATAGCATGTTATGTTATGTTATGTGATGTATTCCCATGCTTTTGTTCTTGCTTACATGTAAGTCGCTCTGGATTAAAAGCGTCTGCTAAATGCCTAAATTGTAAATTGTAAATTGATATATATTTCAAAATACAAACTCAATGCAAAGTTGTCTCCAATGAGTAT
>NC_139707.1:40099512-40354512 GCF_964188405.1 Protomyctophum parallelum | reverse complement strand
TTGTTCACAACAGGCCACTCCTGCAAACTTTGAATGTTAATCTTTAGCTGATCAGTGGCTGATCAGAAGCGTAACAATGACGTACAGCTTTTAGATCTTCGGTGTGAATTACCTGCACGCTGTAAGTATAGGCCTACAGTAAATCACGGATAAGCATGAGGGATCCAAAAGGTTGTGTTGATGAAAGTGTGTGCGTGTGCGTGTGCATGTGCGTGTGCATGTGCGTGCGTGCGTGCGTGCGTGTGTGTGTGTGTATGTGTGTGTGTGTTTGTGAAATTCTGTTGGGGACCCATTAGGACACCAACCACCTGTTTCAACCAATTAAATGGCGTGGCCTGTTTATGAGTGTGTGTGTGTGTGTGTGTGTGTGTGTGTGTGTGTGTGTGTGTGTGTGTGTGTGTGTGTGTGTGTGTGTGTGTGTGTGTGTGTGCGTCCATGTGAATGTGAACACATGTGTGCACTTGTCAGTGTTTGTCTGCTGTAGCCTTTCTTTGTTCTCTCTCCTTTTCTTCCGCTCTCTGAAGTGGTGGAGAGGTTTATTAAGGCGAGGACAAGACCAGCAGTGACAGTTTCCTTTCATGTCTCCCAGGGAAATACAATAAGCCTGCAGTCTCTCTCGTCTTCCTGTGCAGGGCCTGTCTCCTTGTACTGCTTATTAGTGTCAAGACTCACCTTCTTCTCTTCGTCAACTTTACGCGTCTCTGTTCTGCATCAACCCCCCCCCCCCCCCCCCCCCCCCCCCCCCCCAACCCCGTACTCTCTTCTTTATTTTTATAACTTTGTTTATTGTTTTTTTTCACAGAAGCATTATTTAAATAGTTTGAAAAAGAATAATTAACATTAACAGCTTCTCTTAAATAAACCCCACAAGTATGACATAAAAGAGTAAACACATTGAATTTTCACCCCAAAGAAAAAGGACAACAGAAAACAAGACAAACAAACCTTAAATACAAGATCAGTAAAAGTTGAAAAATAAAAGGCAGACAAAAACAGACAAAACAACAGTACACAACATCCTATATAAAAATAAAAATAGGTACATGATACATCCATAATCCAATACAATACAATCCATACAATCCAATCACAGTATAATCTACTTTTAAAACAAAAGTCCAGCAGACCTCACTCATCCCCAAGCAGAGACGGATTCAAATTCTGAATGAATTGAAAGAATGGACCCCATATCCTCCCAAACCTATCGGAAGAACCATTCAAGGAGTGTCTAATCTTCTCCAGTTTTACACAGTACAAGGTGTCCCTAAACCAATGAGTGTGAGAAGGGGAAGTGGGCGATTTCCAGTTGGTCAGAATTAGTCTCCTCGCTAACAAAGTGACAAAGGCCAGGCCTGGTTTAGAGAGCGACGGTATTGAGGGAAAAACACCAAACAGGGCCCCCAAAGGTGTGGGTTCCACTCTTTGCCCGACTATCTTTGATAAGGAATTGAAGATATCGGTCCAATATTTGTGTAGAGAAGGGCAGAGCCAAAACGTATGGATGAGGTCTGCGGGAGCCTGCCGACATCTATCACACTCAGGAGACACATCGTTATATATTCTAGACAACCTGGCCTTGGTGTAGTAGACACAGTGTAGTAATTTACATTGAATAAGAGCATGCCTCGCACAAATAGAGGACCCATGTACCCGATGTAGAATTGTATCCCAAACCTCCTCAGTTATCTCCTCTCCAATATCCACCTCCCAACGAGCCTTTAATGAATCCAAAGACTCTGGGCGCAAACAACAAATCTCATCATAAATACATGAGATTGCACCCTTCAAGGTTGGCAACGGAGTCAGAAGGGTGTCTATAACAGATTCATTAGGTAAATTTGGAAACGTGGGAAATGTACGAGCGGTGTAGACTAAAGTATTCAGATTGAACATTGTTCGTTCTAACCGAGGCTAATGGAGAGGAGTACAGCAATTTGACCCAGGAGATAAAACGTTCACCAAAACCAAACCGTTCTAAGGTGAAGAACAGGTAGTTCCACTCAACACGGTCAAACGCCTTCTCGGCATCAAGCGATATCCAACCCCGTACTCTCTAACGGTAAAGGTCTATCCATTAGATATAAACCGCTGCATCCAACCACTTTAACCCTTACGGATAAATTCTGTGGGGGGGGGGGGGGGGGGGGGGCGGACATTTGGCAAAAAATGGTATATCCACAATGCACACAGTACAAATCAGAGATTTTTGTGACTAAACTAAAATAGAAATTTACTGCCAAAAACAACACTGCTACCTATTTGTATCACAATGAAATGTTAAGGTTTTTGATAAATCTTAGTGTTTTGCAAACTATTTGGAGACCTGTGCACTTGCAATGTCCTTGCAGACTCCGGCCCCACAGGTTGCTAGCTGATATACAGTATATAGGAGTGATTCAATGAACGATCCAGATTTGACTGCATGCACGCGTGTTCCATGCATTCACAGGTCACGGCTACTGTTCCTGTGGACGCTGCATCTGTGAGGGGGAGTGGTTCGGGAAACTCTGCCAGTTCCCGCGGACATGTGACATGAGCGATGCGCAGAGCAAGGAGCTCTGCGAGACCGATGACGGACTCCTGTGCAGTGGGAAAGGTGAACAGAAATGTCAATATGATGACTTGCTATACTAGCCGGGTCTGCTTTTTTCAGTGCGCAACGTCGTCGTATGGCGGAGCATTCACTAGGCACAAGGCCTCCACACTATGGGACATGAACACATAAGCAGAAAGCTTGCCTGAGGCACCGCAAGTGGAAATTCCTGAAAATAATGTTCCCCCGCACGGTGACATTTAACCCAGCACAGTATCCGGAAAGAGAAAACCCTCGAAGAATGTTCAAATGATGTAATCAAAGTAATCATATGTTTTCAATATATATATTATGAACATTAGTCACCCACATTGCATTGTGTCCCTCCAACTTTTCACAGTGTTTTTATTATTGAATTAATCAACTTCATCATCACTGAATTTACATTTTCGTAGTTTTGGGTCGTGCTCCAAATCCCACGAGCGCATAATTACTGTAGCTGCAGCCTTGAAATTATGTTGCTTATAGCACAGCGACGCGCATCTCTGGTTGCTGCCTGTCACTCTATATGCCAATCAATTCATAATAATGAACAGGCTATTTTGTTTCTATTTTATCAAGAAGGTATACCTGTACGTGACAATACTGTTACTGTATATATTATGCAGGTTCATCATTATCACAACAGTCCAACCGCAGTTAGTCCAGCCTTGCACAGCGTTAAGAGCCAGGGGTGTGAAAATGAAGACGAGCATGTTCATTCCCCACGCTCCACAGCATTCAGACACAAACATAAAAAAATATCTCTCTCAGCTCCTCTCCTCTCTCCCTCCCCTCATCTCCTCACCTCGTCTGACTCTGTCCTTGTCTCTCTCTCTCTCTCTCTCTTGTACTCCCTCTCTGCCTCTCTCTATCTTTTCCTCATTCCTCCCACTTTCAAATGCAGTGTCAAGTTGAGGCTGACCTCTCCTCCGCTCAGACTGGTTCCCAATGACCCCCGACCCCCTCCACCCGTGTTGATAGAACATCCCCACACACATGCACGCACGCACGCACGCACGCACACACACACACACACACACACACACACACACACACCAGACTCGTATACGTTCATTTCTGTCTCGTCAGCCTCCTTCCCTATACCAGAACCCTTAACACCTTATTATCCTGTCCTGCTGTCCTTGAGGAGGAGCAGAGGGAAGCAAAAAATGCTGACGGGAGGATGGCTATAGGGGAGGAGACGGGTGTTAAAAGAGGGTGAGATTTGTTTGGGTTCGTAGACAAGGGGGAGCATATTGATCATTCTGCCTGCATTGTTGATCGTCTCCACCAAATGTAATACTATAGTACTAGCAGTTTACAGGAGACATTGTGGACAGCATTTCACAGGGGTTTTTAACGGAAGATGTGTTCAAATATCATGGTTCTTGACTTTTAACAGTGTGTTCTGTGTGTATGCACGTGTGTTTTTTAAATGGCATTCATAAAATCACTATTAAATGTCCCCACGAGTATAGTAATGTGTGTGTGTGTGTGTGTGTGTGTGTGTGTGCGTGTTTCGGCAGGGTCTTGTCACTGTGGCCAGTGTATGTGCTCACCCCAGGACTGGTGGGTGTCTGGAGAGTTCTGTGAGTGTGATGACCGAGAGTGTGACCAACATGATGGCCTTATCTGCACAGGTGGTGTACACGCACACGCACACACACACACACACACACATTTAACATCTTTATTTGTATTCACATTTTACAAGAAATTTCTTGAACACAAACAATAGTGGATGCGCAAACTTGAGAAAACTCTACAACAAGTGCTTCAGATACAGATCACGGGTACATAAAGCATCGCCTTCTCCATATATGGCGACTGCCAATTATTGCAGACACTGAACAGAATTTTGCCGATGCCTTAGCTCTCGGCTTGGGCATGTCTGCAATCTGCAGGCCCCTCACGACTGATTTGTGGACATTACCGAGGCTTCCAAATATGAACACAAGTAGTTTACATCTGTAGCCAAGCTGTATAATAGCATCCTTAAGACGCTGGTACTTAAGCACCTTGGTAAGGAATGCCTGTTCCAGACTGTGGTCAAACATGCCACTTCCAAAATGGTCACTTCTCTACTGTCATCAACAACAACAATATCTGGTGTATTAGCTGTGACATCTGAAAAAGCATAATTTCCATTATTGTGCATGAACATGGCAGTTGAGACACGTGAGTGCTTATACATTTTGGCAGATGATGAAACATATGAACTTATGTCCTTAGCTAATAGGTCAACAATTCTGTCGTGCCTAGCAATGTACATTCCCTTATATACATAGCAGCCATTAAGAATATGTGACAGTGTTTCTGTAACTGTAACACACACACACACACACACACACACACACACACACACACACACACACACACACACACACACACACACACACACACACACACACACACACACACACACACACACACAATTATATAATAGTTAATGTCTTTGACAAACGTGTCAAGGATGGAGAACCAACAGAAAAAGCTAAATGGAAAATGGGCATGCAGCCATGCACACGCACGGATACTTTTCTCTGTACATCTCCTAATCCACAGGAGCCGACTTCTCTGAGCTGATAATGACATTTCAGTGACAGTATGTTTATAATTATTTCTGTCCTGGGGCTTGCCAAGAGTTTGGACAGCTGTTTAAAGTACTTCCCTTATTGCATTTCATGACACTAAATGCCACGCAGGCTCGCAGCCACAGTGTGACGCAAATTAAGGATCAGCATTTTATTTATTTCAAGATGGAGTCAGTGGTTCTCAAACTTTTTCATGTCACCATTAACATATGCATGAGGATTATTGCTTTCATTTTCCTTTCATCTAATTCTGAAGCCCCCCCCCCCCCCCCACCCACCCACACACACACACACACACACACACAAACACACAGAAGCAAACCTGCACCCCAAACCCTTTTTACGAGGTACCAATGAATGTTCATTTTCCAAGATGTGTCTTACGACTTTGCCAGTAAACTACTCAAACTACTACATCCCAGCCAGAATTTTTATGCAATCGTCAAAAGCTGTAGATTCTCATTACACATACAATCGATGAGTGATGTGGAAAATTCCACATATTAGAAAATGCCTGCTGGTTCATTACATGCACCAAAGATGATAATTCCTTCAAGCCATTTTAGCCTGGGAGACAAAATGTAATTTGCACACATCTAACAAAGGTAAAAGAAATTAAATAAATAAAAAGGAAATCTTTCAAACAAATTAGGCCTCCCCGTCACCATGAAACACACCTAATTGTCTTTGTCAGTGGATTTACTTGTCACTCTCGGATAATTCCCGGCAAACCTAAGCATCGTTTCCTTTTAATATTGCAGTCTCACCGTCTAAACGAACACAAGTCTAGAATGCAGATGACTCACTCTGGCATCCAAAGGGCACAACCAAGGCTTAGAAAGAAAAGCCTCTGTTCTTGCTCCGGTGGCAGACAGCTTGTTGTTTACAGATTGCCGCAGTGGCATCTCTTGGTGTGCTACATGTCAGCCTCCGCTTGTCCCTGGATGAGGCTAAATGAGTGGCAGCTCTGGCAGGCCCGCACCCTGGGAACCAGTAACCCACTATCCTGATAGGTCAATTCTGTCACAAATGGGCCACGTATCGCTCACTCAGGGCCAAATATGTCGGAATGGGCCACATATCGCTCCCTCCCGTATACCTCATGATCCTTTTCAGCTCTTCCATCCAACCCCTATACATACCACCACAACCTGTTTTCTGCCTCCCCCTTTCTCTGCCTCCCTGGCCTGTCCTCCAGCATCTCCTCCCTCCATGGGCGAAGCGCTGTCTGTAAATGTGTCTCTTCTCCTCTGTGTGACAGGCAGACAGCGGGCGTCCACCTCCTAACCCCGCTGCCTCCCCTCTGACAACTCAGCACTTGACATGTGCCATGCACAGAGCTAGCCGGGGGTAACATCCAGAGTGGGATGTTACAACAACTCTTCAATAGATGGGATAGATACGAGGACTATAGACCGCAGGCAGATTGACAAAACAGATTCATATGTTTGAGGAATGTGAGAGCACCTGTTGTCACAAGTGTGTTGACAGTTTTCCACCGCAGTCAACTGCTTCTGATTACTCCCCCCCCCCCTTTCAGATAGGTCAGTTTTCTTTTTTTTTTGTGGTACAACCACTCCAAGGAACAGCAATGTCCGTGTTAACCTATGTGTGACTATGAGTACCAGTAGGGGCAAAAGTGGCGCTGTTGTGCCAGAAACAGAGAGAGATAGTGCTGCACTGTTGCCTGCTAATGAGAGAGAGAGGGGGGGGGGGGGGGGGGGAGTTGCACCACTCAGTTCACACGGGTGTGATTTTCAATAAACGGCCGCGTTCCAACAAGGATGTGTGTATGTGTGTGTATCCGACGTGTCTGTGTGACAAAACACAAAACGCTGCTATTTCCTTACTAAAGTCACTCTAATGAACGTTCTTCAGTTAAAGATTAGTCAGATACAAACTTGGAAAACATTGTTGGATTTGAACCGAGAATCTTCTGTTAACAAAAGCACTGACCTTTCCTCCCATGCATACTGTAGATGGTTCTTGTTACAACTAATTACTTACTCTAATAATTATGATTTAGATGCAAAAGTAAAGATGATCAAAAAGGCTGACTTGAACCAGGGACCTTGTGTTTCTGTAGGACCCCACCTTATCTCCAGCCCCACAGAAACGTGTGACAACTACTTACTTACGGTAGCCTGGTTAGGATTTAGAAAATGTTCAAAATAGTGGATTCAAACCAGGGAAAAATCCATGATTATGATATGCACTCATTTGATTACATTATATGATTGTTACATTATAAGCTTTTAGTACACGAAACGAAACTGATTTCATAATGAAATGTTCTTACATTATGAGTTGCTACAGCTGATGAGTGAGCAAGTGAGAGCCCAAACTATCCTAAAAGCCTAGCATTCCTAGTATGCTGAAAGTCCCCCTCCTCCATCACAAAGCTGCTGCTCGTGAAGCAGGGTGTGAGAACAGGAACCTTGTTATAAAAAGGTCAAGCATGATGGAGCAGTTATATTCTCAAGTTAATTCACAGTTGCCCTTCTCACCACCTCTCCTTACCAGGGAACGGGGTGTGCAATTGCGGCAACTGCGAGTGTTGGGATGGCTGGACGGGGAACGCCTGTGAGATTTGGGTGGGAGCTGAGTACTAAGGCAGGCCACTGTGGACACGGAAGACCTGGCTGCCAGGAGGCCACCACCGAAGGGCTGCAGAAACTGCCGCAAACCTGGACCCCAGTGAGGGAGCGAGAGGCCAAGACCAAAACATTGGATGTAACTCCCTTCGTTATGATTTATCTGAATCACTTAAGTTGTATTATCAGCATTCATTCATGAAATCCTTTGTACTGGTTACAAATGAGCTTTTTTAAAACCGTGTTTTGTATGCAAAAAAGAGAAATACTCAAATGGGAAAGAATGTGTTTAGTTTGTTTCTCTCTCTCGCTCTGTCTTTAGAACACATTACAATGTAACGTTTTATGTTTCTAATATAGCAATATGTATGAAAATTGTATATGTATAAAAGCTTACATATTCCATAAAGCTACACATAATAGTATACAGGTGCACAAACAGAATTCAGTTGTGGGAGGAGAAGAGAATGTTTTATGATGATTTGTTTTGAAAAGGAGAGGGACTGTGCGATTTTGTGGGGCATAATAATGTATTGGTAGTCGTTTTGTTTATTAGCAGAACAATGGTGCATTTTCACAAACGACTCGATGTTCACTCTGCACTCAAGTCAGGAGTATCGATTGAGGTTTTTATTCGTTTTTAATAATAAAACATTAAATGTGCCGCATGACACAAACATTTTGCATGGAAAACAATGCGAAGACCTTAATCATACATGGTTATAAATCCATTATAACATGACATAAATCCAATGGGCATACTTGCAATGGTATATATCTATATATATATTTTTGAAAATAAATCATTTTAATAGTGCCTATTCTTCTCCACCTCTATAAAACAGCCCGTCCACAACAATCTGCATGGAAACCCATACTGTATACCGTTGGTAGTACATCAGGGCATTTCCCACTCAAGTCAAACTAGTGATAAGGTTAAATTGTATGTGGTAGAAAAAAATAAAACAAAATGACATACATAGTTCAGTTGTGTCATGCTGGACGTCCATGTCACTTTAAAAAAGGTGGTACACAGTCAAATCGTATGTGTCAATTTAACTCTGAGAGTACGAATGGAACCAGCCGGACCCTTGCGGGTCCATTTGGTTCCATTTGTATAGTCCCCGATTTCAATTAACACTCATGGCTTTGCAGTGTATCAGACGATAAGAGCTGCAATGACACAAGTGCTCCATCACCACTTGAACAGAGGACCGAATTCACAAAGAAATTTTAATTCTACTTTGGCCTTTTTTTTCATGCTTTTTAGTATAGCCAACCCCTCCATGTTTATTTGTCCCATCAAAATGGCATGTGCAATAATATACTGCACACTATATTGCATTGAGTATGTTACTGACATTACAGCACACCTTTATATAAATATTTTATTCAATATGTTGTATATGTGTATACAACAAACACAAACTGTACAGTGCAGACAAACTCGTTGCATATATGTATGTAAAATTAGCGGTACATACCAACAGTTCTTGATAGACATAGCCTACTACATGCAGTTCATCAATGCCATCCTCTCCCCCATGCAACAGATGGGACAACATACAAAATAAGAGGTTGAAAACAGAAGTACAGGTAACGAAAGGAGCTATAAATCTATTAACAGTTCTCCTTTCAACAAATCTGAAGAGTGAGAGGGTTGGTAAACAAAATAGACGACTGCCAGGATCAGAAGACGACATCACGCACGACCCGTATACGAGAGAAATGACAAGAACGGACTGACAAACTAAACAGGTGGCTACGGAGATCAAAACCAGAGATTTACACACCTGTCATTTACAAAAATAAAGTTGGCCTTGGAGGAGCCAGGCAACTGGACCGCAGGACCGGAGTAGCGAGCCCAGCATGTAGAGTTCGTTAATGTGTTGAAAATGATGGCTTGTAAGGAGGGAGGACTGACACCGGCCTCAAAACACAACTAGTGGTGCTCCGCCTACTGTGTGTATAGCACAGCATTGTCATTACAGCATTAACAGCTTTTGTACATACAACGTATTTAAAGTGTAACTTAATGTGCTTCAACATCCTGCAATAACAAATGGCCACTCATAAATAAACCCAATAAAATCAAATTCAGTTTTTGTATGTGCCAAATCAATTGCTTAATAGTCACAAACAGTAGCATCCCATGTCTGTTTGCCTATATTCTAAAATCTTATCTACCAAAGATCGATAAAACAAGACAAATGTTATATAAATCTGTTGATAGAATCCAATAGAACTATAATGAGTGTGCCACAGCCTACAACATGCCCACTCAGCTTTCAAAACCAAACTATACACAACTCGTTAACCACTTTAACCTCAGCATGCCTATGGGAGGAACATCCCAAAAGTAGCAGATCTACAAACTTGTAGATCGGCTTTTTTGTGGCGAAGAGATTTGGGGTAGACGGGAAAAAGCAATCCGAGTACAGTCTCTCTAAGACTAGAGAGTTTAAGTGGTTAATGAATATACATACATCAGTAAAGTACTTTCCCCACACTTTGCCCCTTGTAACAATATCAATACATGCACGTGGATGGTTCAAGGTATCTCTAGCCTCTCAAAAGTGACATCATCACTAGAAAAAGTAGCTTATTCCCTTTTTTTGTAGAACAGATACTATCACAGTGAAAGCTTGGGTGAATCAAATCAGAAAGTGGATCAGTTACTTTTCGTTGATAACCAGTTTCTTCCGGGAATGCAGAAAATACTTTGGTTATTTCAGTATGAGTGGATTGCTGTGCATGGTGAGTGAGAATGTCATTCCCTCTATCATTGTATGTAACCCACACTGTTTTTTTTTTACATCCCTTGATAACAACCTCGCGAGGTACACCCGAGGGAGCATAGTGTGCGCACGCGCCAAGCAGCCGATGGCTAAGTTGCACATCAACAATAACACGGCATCCAAGTTGGCAAGCTGCGGTGGATGTAAAAGGTTTTGAAGTACCTGACAGCGACGTGCACATTATGCTCGCTACCATTAGCGGGCTAGCTGGCTACATAATGTAAATGACTGGCTGCAAGCGGGGCGAACACCACTTCCACTCAAGCCAATTAAGGGAGGATAGTGAAGTCATTGAAAACAATACCTGGGCACGGTTCGCATAATTTGTTAGAGGGAATAGCATGCACGATTGCACATACGGTGACTGTTGTTGACTGGATAATGCTACGTGTCGTCTAGGAGATGTGTGGAGTGAGTGAGGCACCTTGGGGCCCAGTGGGGACTGGACTGGGGACGTGTTTTTGCATGCCAGGGAGGAATCAAGGTCCAGACAGGCACATGAGAGGCCAAGATGATTGATGCCGGACTCTGCATGCTGAGCTGGGAAACAAATCCTCTCATAATATCTAGTCAGTTAAAAAGTTTCTTTTTTATAGTCATTTTATACAGTGAAAATGTTACAATATAAGCCATCTCTTGTATAACTGCTGCAAGAAGAGAGAACACAATACTAACCTTGCCCATGCTTTAGTTTGCTGAACAAAATGGGGATGCAGCCAGTGTAAATGGCGCCTACTTGTATTCGGTCATGGATCTCTCTGCATTGAAGTACACAAGATCCTCAGTATTAATTTAAACATGTATAACTCCATTTGGACCCTAACCCATTTGTAACTCTGGGAGTGTACAAATCTATCCATGTAAGTTACATTTGTACACTCAGAGTTAAATTAACACTGGGAACTTTGCTGTGTAGATGCGGCCACAAAATGGCTGCCAGTACTGCAGTTATAGACCATCTGAGTCAAAGCCAAAAGCCTCGCTTCCTAGTTCAGAGAAGTCCGCGAGTGAAGGACAGCTGAACGAGGCCCACAAGGCCTAGAGATATTCCTAGAGCCCATTATATGCTCCGAAATAAGATTCAAGAAAAATAGATTTCAGCTTGCTATTTACCAGAGGAGGCGGATCTGAACCGCTGGTGGGATCTAAGACAGTGATATGTATACACCACTCCCTACAGCGCTCTCCCACACACGCACACATGCATGTGTGTGTGTGTGTGTGTGTGTGTGTGTGTGTGTGTGTGTGGGTGGGTGCGTGCGTGCGTGCGTGTGCGTGCGTGTGTGGAGGGTCCCTCACACTGATTGCAGTGGGGGTAATTAGCATTTCATCAACTATGATTGCAGGAGCTATCTGCCAGCATCCAATGTCTTTTTATGTAGCCATAAAAAAACCTTTGGTAGACTCATCTTAGACTCTGATTTCCCCCTCCCCACACACAGTGTAAGAAGTGCATGTCTTTACTGTGTGTGTGTGTGTGTGTGTGTGTGTGTGTGTGTGTGTGTGTGTGTGTGTGTGTGTGTGTGTGTGTGTGTGTGTGTGCGTGCGTGCGTGTGCAGTGGTCAAGAACAATTTCAGGATCCTTTACATGTAGCATGTGTGTATGCTACTCGTACCACATTGCCGTGAATGTGTGTCTTACTTACTACACACCGCCCCCCCACAAAATTATTTTAGTTTTTTTTTCTTGTTTTTTTTTCTTGTCTCGTCTAAGTGACTCGACAAAGAGGAAAGTGTGTGTCTAGACTAGAGATTATAAAGAGAAAGAGACGGGATCATACTTGGTAAAAAATAGATAATGACAGTCCAAGTTATTTACTCTATCTGTACAGTCTCTACCCCAGAACATAGCTGGTGCACTGTGGTATATAGAAAATAGATCTGAAATTACACAGACTCTGCTGCAAAGAGGGGCGTCATGAGGGCGGTGGGACTGGGTGGGGTGGGTTTATTGGAAGGTGTTCTCGGATGAAACCATCAGCAAGCAAAAGGTGCCACGTTGTGGCTTTGTGAAAACACATCGTTCTCATGGATTCTCACAGTTTTACAGAGAAGATTCTAAAGGCATTCCATGTCGGGCCAGGCATTCCCAATATCAGAGTTCTTTCTCTGCTGCCCCCCTTAGCCACCCCCTGTGTGCTGGAGACACTCTGGCGGGGTGGAGGGTGGTTAGGTAGGAGCGCGGGGCTGGTGTGTGTGTGTGTGTGTGTGTGTGTGTGTGTGTGTGTGTGTGTGTGTGTGTGTGTGTGTGTGTGTGTGGAGGGGGGGGGACGGGGGGGTCGGGTTCCCTCGGAATCCATCTGCACACGATGAAATAGCTGGAAAGAGGGAGGAGGACATCGAGGAGGGCAAAGTATGGAAGGTTCGCTTGGTTCCATAGAAGAAAGAGGGTTTGGAAGTCTTGTGGGTGGGTGGGGTGTGGTGGTTGGGGGAGCCCTGACTCCATCACGTTTCCCCCATCCTCGTCCTATATATCTCCCCCTCACCCTGGCCTCTCCTCCTCCCTCCCTTCTCCTCCCCGGCCCCTCTGCACACCCGACGCCCGGCACACACACAGGGGAGGTGTGGCTATGTGGGGGGCTTTATTGGGTCTGGCTTGCTGACCGGCTTGCCTCCGTTCATTGCTGGCTCAGTTGTGCTTTTACTGGCGGGGGGCACGGCTGCTGCTTTGGGCTGCTCTCCCACGTCGTGCAACGATGGCTCTCTGTACATGGCAACTGGAAGAGAGAGTTGTTCACACACTGTCAGTAAAGCGACATAAAACATAACACAACTTTTTACAATTTACAATCACAGGTAAACCAAGCACCAATTATCAGTCTGACTCTAAACCGTATAATATTTAAAACATCACGCCAGTGTGAACTGAGTGGTGCAACTCCCCTCTCCCCCCCCCCCCCCCCCCCTCTCTCTCTCTCTCTCTCTCTCATTAGCAGGCAACAGTACAGCACTATCTCTCTCTCTGGCACAACAGCGCCCCTACTGGTAATAATAGTCATACTCGTGCTCATTAACACATACATAGGTGGACACATAGGTAAACACATAGGCGGACACGGACATTGCTGTTCCTTCGAGTGGTTGCACCACTCAAAAATACTAATATACAGTGTAGTCCCCGCCTTAACCCCACGCACGGGTTGCCGCAGCATACTAGCTTGTTCTTTTTCTTCAATGTAAATACAACCAAGTCTTTGGGGGGAATACAGCCAAAGACAGCCTCATTATCTAGCACTTCATAATCTGTGCCATGGCTACAGCACGCTTCAGCATGACTCCATGTTTAAATAATGGACTGGAATCCGACATGGGAAGTGAGGAGATTGACGGGACATTTACTAACACTAATGCATTGTGAAGTATCAACATTTCATCATGATGACACTGAAAGAGACTTTCTCAGCTCCCAGGAGGCACACAGTACAATTCTCAGTTTTCAAAATGGATCCAAATGGATACGAAATTCCACCTAAAGGTGGTGTAAGTGATTATTTATTTATCGTTGCGTTTGTGCTCTCGCCCCGATTGGATGAAATTGGTATCCCAACTTCAAACATGTTCTGTTTAGGAGCTGGAGAGATGCGGGAGATACCCGTTAGTGCACGCAGGCACACACACAGGCACACAGGAGCGCGCGCACTAACACGCGCGCGCGCGCGCACACACACACACACACACACACACACACACACACACACACACACACACACACACACACACACACACACACACACACACACACACACACACACACACACACACACACACACACACACACACACACACACACACACACACACACACACACACACACACACACACACACAGCCATTTAACACTTATTTTAACAATGCTTATTGCTTATACCACCTTTAACGATCAATGTGGGTACATATCAGCAGATAAATACAAATTACATACAGTCCAGTGCTGTGTCGTTGAGATCTATGGCTCGCTGGTCCTTTCTGAAAAGCCACAGGGCCAACACATATTGGCATCACAATACTGTACAGAATCCTGCCTGCTGTTTACCTTCTAATGGCTTGGGCAGGAAGTGAGCAGCTGGTTTTGTTTTCTTCACACGATTCCCCTTCATAGCTTGGCCATCTTTGTTGAGCCCTAGGAACCAGGCTCTCCCCGACTCCTGCTGTCTGTATAACATGGACGAGTAGATCACATAGTAGTTCTCAAACACCGACTCTTTGAACTTGCATTCCGCCGTAAAGAGTTCCTGTAAAGACACAAGACACGAGAAAGGAGAAATATATATAAGAACGAGGCCTCAGTGATCACACAGACGAATTCACTACAAAAACAACGGTACGCAAACAAAGAGATAGTTTGTCTTAGATTACGTGATGTGGAGGTCGCAGAGATGAAATGCCCCATAACTTTCATGCATGGTTGCTTGCAGTGATTAATGAGGTGCCATGCATGGAAACATGGATCGCTAAGGTAAACTGGACTCCATAACTCCACCTGTCTTGGAAAAGGACACATGCTTAATTGCCCCGAGGTATATCTGCAGTAGACGGTCTTACCGTCTGTAATCATGCCTCATTCAAATGCGGCATAATAGGCTGCTCTTATGAAATGCAATGCTCAGTCTCTCCTTGGCCTTAACCTCGACATGAGCTGTAAGAGCACTGGTTGGGTCAATTAGCTTGTGTTCCCAGCGGATGAATACTGTTCAGCTCTGACCTCAGTGTCTCAATACTGTATAAGAATGTGCTTTTTCCCTGAAGGCCAACAAGACATTCTTGTTAGATGGATGACCCGAGCTATGAAAATCCTCTTTTATGGTCATCAAATGTTTTCACGGACCTTGGAGAGGTTATCTCGATTGACAAAATGCCAGACAAATTTATAATTCCTTGCAGTATGTCGGCAAACTACCTCCATGCAGCGACCATTTGACTGCGACTGCCTTATTATACATAGACGATGTGAATAATGATATAATGAATCCAGTGACTTCCCCTTCTTTTACACCTCAATTTTTCAAAGGCAAATGAACGCTGAAGCACCACGTCTCTCTCTCTCACTGTTTCCCATTCGTCTCTGACCAAGAGGGTAATAAAACGTGTTCCACGTTGTGTGCCCTGCTTGGCTAAAAATAAAGGCATTCATTGGGGCTGTATTAATCAAGGCACGCTCATCACACTGGAAATCTGTTGAAGCCATCATTATTCCATACGTATATAAGTCCTCCAAGAGTCCTCCCTCACTGATTATCTTAATTACTTCATTGTTAAGCTACGAGCACGAGTAAAAGCCAAGGTAGGGAGTCAAAAACATTGCCTATTTATTTTATGGGTAATTTGTTATGGTGCGTTAAATGCTTGTGGTATTTAAACCTGCTACAATTTCACTCTCATTATACTAATACTAATATAATATAGCCAACTAATATATTCTCTTACATATTATTCGATCTTGATGTGGGTTCGTGTAATGTGGTGGACTCCTTGAGGCGATGCTACTAAATCAAACAGCGCCTGGGGATATTTATGGACTAAACACTCACTTCGAAACACACAACACACCACAACATAATAGCCGTTATTAGCCCTGTGTTAAATTACTCCTGTCAGGGTTTAACCACGAGCCAGTAGAGTAGGCTATTGCACAGCAGTGCCAAGGAACTAAAGAGACACTCTGGATGACCGTAATGATTGTGTTGAGCCGAGCAGCTAGCAGCTGCATTTCTGAGAGCTCCTCTTTATCCTTGATTGAAGACTCCAACCACTCCTGAGTGGGAGGCACTCATTCAGCAATGTGAGCACAACTCCATTTTGTGATGGCCGTGTATGAAAAGGCACGGCAAGACTTGCTGCGAGTATTACATCGACGAGTAGTCAATACTGTCAAGTGTCAATGCAGCCACTGATGGGTGTACAACGAAAGGCAGTGACTATATACTTACATGATTGCACATGAAACCGTACTGTGCGTGCGTGCGTGCGTGCGTGCGTCATGTTGCGGCCAAGTCTATATGGACTTTTTATGTTTGCTTTTGCGTGTGTCCCCTCGTGACATCATATGGCATCCTCTCGTGATGTCATATGGCATATTTAACATGAATGATCCGAAACCCTCAAATGTCTCACAACGCATCACGGTGCGACAGGAGCTTGCAGATCGGCTATCTTTCGGTGTGACACACCACGCACAACAACATATATCAAGCCTTGAACAGTCAATATTTAATTTCAAGCTTTCCCCCCCCCCCACCACACACTGGTCCTTTAAGGCTACTGCAGTAGAATGCTGTATTGTACAAATTAGGACCGGGACTATTAATCTTGGAAACATAACAGATAGAGGCTGAGCACAATAATCCATAGGCAGAGACATCGTATAGGCAAGCACTATGAAAGCATGCTTAAATGATTAAAGCTTCAGCATGTTTAATATGAAATAAATAAGCATTCCCTCTGGACCATGCTGGGCTCTATACCCCATCATGATTCATTTTGCGAGGTACATTAGGATTTATCGTGTGTCAGCAGCAAACAGCAGTTCATCAAAGAGCTGCTTATCATGTCCAGGTTGTCAGAATGGAAGGCTTGTCGTCCATTTGCCAGGACAGACAGAGTGAAGGAACAGGCTATTACACGTACTGTATCATGCAGCTCCTACTTAACAGATACCCAGGCAGTTATATAAGAGAAGGCTTATCTCGTGAGGGTGGGAGAGAGAGGCAGGCGAGATGAGAGATGTCTCCCGAAAGGAGCAGGTGTTCCCACAAAACACAACGTTGCACTGCATGAGAATGATACTGGTACCATAATAGCTGTGGCAGAGAGAGTTTTCAGACTTGCAATGCACTGGGGTGATCCCCAGCCAACGACACAAACTAGAACAGATGTCTTTGCTGACCTGCATCGAAGCAAACAACCTTTGTTCTCCCAATATGACGCCTAAAACGGCATTAAAATCCAGCGTAGAGATAGTTCCGGTATACTGTACTGTAGGTACGGAAGGCACTAAGGCAGCTAGGATCCGGTGTAAACCAGTGGTTCCCAAAGTGGGGTTTGCGGACCCCTGGGGGTCCGCGACGCATAGCCAGGGGGTCCACGAAATATATATATATATATATATATTTTTTTGCCAGTTAATTATGGTATGTGTGATATCTGAGCTTACCATAATCACAGTAATCATTAATCATATTCCATAATTCAAGGGCCTTTGGATAGAAATGAAACAGACTCCATGTAGTCATACTTTCAGTTAGAGCGCTGCAGAGGCTGAGTGTCTGTGACTGTGACCAGCTGATGGTCGTTGATGCTTAATTGATGCATCAAGGAAGGCAATTAGGTTTCTGCACTGTCAAATAGGTCTACATCAATTCTAAGATAGCATCTTAAATAAATGTTGTGAAAATGTGTTCCAATGGCATCTAAATGTAAGGTTGCAAAATATGCTTATCAATGTTGCGAGGATGAGGGGGTACCTGGAAAAGATTCTTCCCCCCAAGGGGTACCTGAGCCGAAAAAGTTTGGGAACAGGTACACTGTTGACCCATTTGCAAAACGCACATTTTTGTGTACGTTTGGGCCTTTCAGCCTGTGAGGGCCACATATGATGGCCACATATGATGGCCACACATGGTAAAACATGGTGGAAACTTGTCTTTTTTTGGTTTAATTTAGTTTATATTTATTTGCAGCACTACTACATTCTACATACATAAGGACTATACACACAACACAACTGGTTGAATGACACACTGTTTATTGCAATTGTGGTGATGAAATTACGGACTGGAATACACATCCATTATGTTATATTTTGTCAAATGCCAAGTTGTTTTATCAGGAGTTATTTAATGTTTGTTTGGAGTGGGCCAGCTGCTTCAGATTGGCTTATAAGGAGCTGGGTAATTGGACTGCACCATGTCCCCTTTGCATTGGGGTTGGGCAGGGATTTATGTTTGAATTTATAATTTTGAAGAAATGCATTTTGATATTTTAGTTTTAATTAATATGTTTCTTTTGTTGTAGTGTTGTAGTACAGGTATATGTTTAAATGTTTAAATTATTTGTGTGTCAATAGTGGTTTGATCGGCCCAGGCCGTAGCGTAACGGTCTGGGCACCGGACTGGTGATCCAGTCGCAGTGTGCCGCACTGCCGCGGGTTCGACTCCCGGACCCGACACGGCCTTTACTGCATGTCATCCCCCATCTCTCTCCCGTTTCCTGTCAGCCTACTGTCTGTCCCTTCAAAAAATCAATAAAAGGCGTAAGCCGCAAAAAAAAATATCTTAAAAAAAAAAAAATAGTGGTTTGATCACCCATTATGTTCCCCTCATGTCTCATTTTGGTTAGTTCAGTCTTGATGTAAGTTCAGTTCCTCATTGTTTTTAGGCCTAGAATTAGTTTGTTATTTGTCATGTTTCATGTGGAAAATAAAAGACAAAAAAGACCTTTTCAAGAAAACCACGCAAGAATCCTGGTGTCTCTCATCGCCGACCAACTCTGGTCCCTGACACGGCCACATGCAAACTTCGTTTTCTCAAACGGAGGTTTTTGGAAACGGATAAATAAGTGAAGATTTTCGAAAATATCCGGATCAGTGGAGCTGTGTAGTCATGTGAAACGGAGCTTTTGAGAAACAATGATGTCACCGCTCATTTGCGCATATAACTTTTACTATAATTAGGTGAGAAATGCAGCTTGTGCCTGCATGGAAACTACACGGATATCAATCCGATTGTTCATGTTTATATATCACTGTTAGTGTTAACAACTTTAAAACTTATTATATGTTGCATCAATTGCAGCGAGTGAATGCAATATCGCATTGAATAGCGTGGTATGGTGAGAAGAAAGAAAGTATACAGTGGGTCGCCGTGTGCATATGGCACATCTCTCTCGTTAAGGTAATAAAGGGCACACCCCTTGACTGCATTCCGCGTTGTCACTGTGCCTGCATGCCGACAATGTGCGCGTGTGAACTTTTATTAGCCTACATTATAACGTGACATTTATTATACACCTGGAAAATCCAGCCACTCTACAAGCTCACAACTGGTTGTGGACGCGCCACTTATAGGTCTGAATCTGCTATTATTTTCTGTGCAGGACTTGCCAAGTCGCCAGGGCAATGGTAAAGTGTCTATCATTTTTAAATGAATGGAGAGAAAGGACGAGAGTCGGGATTTGGAGATTTACGCATAGTGTGACATGCTGACAGACAATGGAAGAAACATGTTCCACTTCCACTCTCAATTTAGGTGGCTTTTAAATTGGGGTACTTTATTCCTTCATTAGAAAATATGATTGGCACCTCATAAGTGTAAATATAAATATAGTATACAAATATAATATAGCCTACAATTGAAACCTGCTACTGCAGTAATTTTATCCGGTGTTCAATGCGTTTCTGCGTTTGTGTGTGGACTCAGATATCTCTGTCGTATGGGCAGGGATTCTTTCTAAAACGGAGGACGAAAATATCCGCTTAGCAAAAGATCCATATACGTGTGGCCTGGGCCTTAATTAGTCTTCTAGGGTTAAGTAAATGTATGATTCTGTGGGTGGTCAATGTTATATCTGTGTATCTTGAACGGATACACAGCTTTAAAGGGCTCAATATTTAAATGTTTGTTTCTGTGAATTGTATGTTCTGTGGATTGTATCGGTATTAATTTATGCCTTGAAGGTTGTATGTTGAGTACATAACTGTATCTTATGCTCTGCTTCTGGGGGGGGGGGGGGGGGTGTTGGGATCTCAGAGTCTTTGTCGTGCTTGCACAGGTAGTCACACCGCCAAGCATTAAATGGTAAATGGTTAATCCTAAACTGAAGTGTCTAACTGAAACACGCTCTCCTTAGAGCCCAGCCAATCTCTGTCCCTGAGCCAATTAGAAACACAGTTTTATAGCCTTCATGGTTGCCTATGTTGGTTCAATTAAGTAATTAATTCCACTTCTTTCTCATCGGGTTGTGCTATGCCACAGAAGCTACTGATCACAACCTTCCTGCTTCCCCAAAAGGCCCCTGATGAGCCTAAGAAATCACAGAACATAAACGTACCTGACATTGACACAACTGTCACTAAACTGTACACTACCCCGTGTTTGTCCGTCATTTTCTATTTACTTACACTGTTAAATGTCCTGTCATTCCCATCCAAAGAAATGAGCAAGGCAGCACATTAAAATGATTCCTGGCTAATAAGTAATAAGAAAAATATACCTTAATGGGACAGGAGTGAAAATCCGTGTCATTCTCTATGTTACAGTAATATAACACTGCTATAAATTACACTACCACAAACATCTATGTCCATCTACAAGCAGGGTTTTTTTTATGTGATTTTCAGAGTGCCGTTCATAGAATGTCAAACTTTGTGTCAGGCTAGCTCAGTCGGTATAGAGGGTATGCGCAGCAGCGCATGCTTAAAGTGAATGGCACATCGAGTGGCAAATCGAGTGGCAAAGCAACATGCAAAGTGAGTTTAACATTGTTTAACATTGTTTAAAGCGCAAATAACATGCATTTTAAAACTGCTTTTAATATTTAATATCATATTGTCCATGTCCCTCAAACTTATTTCTAATGGTTTGAGCCTCAATCACCACTCTGATATAACCAGGCCTTGTCATTTCATTCTGGACTTTGAAAGCAGTTTTAGCTGCAGTACCACAATGTCCTGAGGTGGTGGGGGTGCTGATATGCAGATTATTTAATATTTGAGACATTATAATACTGATGCTAGATAAACCCAGGCTTGTTTCCATTCCATGCCAGCTTGGAATATCAACAATGGTGGACATTGTAAACAAAGTGGAAATGCAAATTTGGAACTGAAGACTGAAAAAGAGAGGAATTATATAAGTAGGGTGACATTGATGACATCACGATGAGGCCAAAATCAGTTGAGCTGTTCCTGAGAGCAATTAAAACACCCATATGATATGAAAGCCTGATTGTTCAAAATTGGTTATTTGTAGGGATAGAAAATACATATGGGAGCCCCAAAAACACAAAATAAATTGAAAAAGTAGAATGTTATGTTATAGGTCCTTTAATGCAATCAGATATGACTTTTCTGTGTGGATGTATGGGCTGTCGAGGCCAGAAAGTAGTTTTTTGCTATACTCAGTAGGCTACTCCTGCATAGCTTCCTGGTTTGATGATGTTGTCACGTGCATACCCTCTATAGAGCTCTCTCCTTTGGACCACAAGTTCACCCTCCACCTCAGCGATCCATCTCCCAGGGGTCTAGCGCATTGTAACACGCGTGTTACCGGCTGATCCCGACAATAAGCCACTCGCCCGACCTACTTCAAACTCCCAAGCTAGAAAAATGGTTGACATTGAGAAGGAGAAAGCGAAGAGAGCGTGTGGTGGTGGCACACCTTCCCACCGCTGGCAAATCAAATCATTTTTGAGGCACCAAATTAGTTGATATTTTTTTCGTGTCAATCCCCTGCAAGGTGCTCTGCCCCCCGGGCCCCTGATTGGCCATACCCTGAATGGAGAAGGCCATAATTGACCTTGGCCACAAACGGAGAGAGGGCCAGAATTGCGCAGGCTCACATAATCAGTCCACTTACCACAATAAAGAGGCAGGTACACAGAGGGATAGAGGGGAGGAGGGATAGAGAAAGAGAGAATGTCAGAGAGAGATCAGCAGAAGGAAATGCGAGAGAGAGACTAAAGAGAGACTAAAGATGACACAGATGTTTGACAAAGTACTAATTAAAAGACAAAAGCGGGCAGAGATGAGATCGGCGGAGAGAAAAAGGGGGATAGGAAAGAGAGAGACGAAAAGGTGTTCAAGGGATAAACGATGCAAATGAACAGTGAGTGGGGAAAGTGGACGTCTTAAATAAAAGCTGTCGAAAAAAGAAGAAGAAAAAAGAGAGATTGTGAGAGCCAATCCAAAATGAGATTTTAAATCAAATTACTTGACGGGCCACCTAAAACTAGGTGAGAAGCCACTAAGAAAGGGAGGGGCTCCGCATTAACATGCAGAGTGACGCTCGCTACCACAATGTGGAAACGGAGAAATTGTTTATTAATGCTGCCGGCATAAAGCCTATTAATCCATGCAAAAAGGTCAACCTCTAGAAAGCTGAGCTGCATTCACAACGCTAAGCTGCTCTCATATGTATAAGAGTCACGTCAACAGTGTGCAGACAACGGGGGCTGGGGAGGAGGGAGGAAGAGGAGGGGGGTCTGGTTTGTGCTTGTGGCTTCGGCAGAGCTGTCTGATTACCAAATCAAAAGGAGGACTGGAGACAGGCGGGGTAAATGAAGAGAGCGGCCAGTGTAGCCCACTGGATGGATTGCTTGCAGAGACAGAGGTTGACATTGCAGATAGTGGGAATTGATATCTGGTGTGTGTGTGTGTGTGTGTGTGTGTGTGTGTGTGTGTGTGTGTGTGTGTGTGTGTGTGCGCGCGCGCGCTATGAGTGTCGTCGACCTGCGAAAATGCATTATTTTTGGATTATACGGTCACTGACAGGTAGAAACAAGCATTTGAGGTGTCTCAAAGCCCGGGGCTATTTCTCTGTGGTTGTCAGACCATAATGGACAATAGGGGGGAAAAAAAGAGGTAAACTAGAAATAGTACTCCTCGGAGCACCAGTGTGCACCAGGTCAGACGTTTGTGATGTTTGGACTGTGGTATCTGGAATCACAATTCACATTAATATAGCTTAAATAACTGTTTATATAAGTATAGTGTGACATTACATTGTCTCTCAGCTGGGCAAACATGTCATGACACAGAGGCTAGGAATCTCAGAATAGCCAGTGACCAAACAAATGGTTGGGGGTTGCCTGCTACATGTTAGGACACCTACCGTGTTCCTGTTGTGCTTCCTAGCTCTGTGACTTGACCATTACCTTATAGGGACACAGACACAGACAATTTGGTACAAGGGGGTTGAGACCACCTTTGCATTTTCCCTTTGATGTCTCTGTCTTGAGTTGTATAAAGCCTACTACAATGTTTGTAACTGTGTGTTAGTGGCCCACACGCCGTGAGGCTGGTGGGCAAGGCCTATGCACGAGAGCTAATCTGTACTTGGTCTCTGAAAATAAATGGAACTCCGGAACAACCTTCATTTGTGTTACACAACAATTTGCCTGTTTGCAGTCGACTTCATTCTCCGTATTTCTGCCTGAGTGTTTATTTCTTTATGTCTGTTTATGGGATCTATAGGGAGAGAGGAAAGCAGTCTTCTCTCTGTTTACTTCAGGACAAAATGTGTAGGAGTATAATGTTTTTTGTTGTTTTGTTGTTGGATGCTGTGTTCATGATTTGAGGCATTTCGTTCTAAACGTTAATCGACCTGTTATAGAGGCTGATTTGAACATTTTAAGTGGCATTTCTTACTTGGCCTAGTGGGAATGTGCGTGCAAAATTTCATGATTTAAGGCATTTTGTTCAAAATGGACCAATCCTGCAAATTTTGGAAGGCAATCTTAGCCCAGGAATATGGAAAATCGCACAGATCAGTGTTAATCACATGACTATAGAGATAGTGTGTACCGATTTGCATGATGTATGGATAAAATCAGTATGAGTAATACAGTATATATATATATTTTAAGTGTTTTGCAAAAAATTGCCTCATGGTGGCACTATAACAGGCTGTTCTGGAAAATGTGGGACAGAGGAGTGTGTGCGCACAAGTTTGGCAACTGGACTGTCAAAGAGGGAGCAAAACGGATGGGAGAAAGAGAGAGAGTAGTAGAGATTATGACAACTCGCCTTGTTGTCATAATCTCTGTATGCCTTCGGCCTGGTGGAGATAATAGTTATTATTAGTACTAGTCCTTACCCGTTTGAAGATATATACACCACATTATGTACAGAGTGTGGGTAATGCGATTTAATAGATCTTGGTATTGATACAAACAGTTTGAGACAGACCCCCAAGTGGTCCGCGAAGCAGGCGAAGCACTGTCTGTGTGTCGTTCTCTCTCTCTCTCTCTCACACACACACACACACACACACACACACACACACACACACACACACACACACACACACACACACACACACACACACACACACACGTAACGTTTTTTGGGAGGGCGATCCCAATCACCGGTTTCTTTTTATTTATTTTGCAGATGCCGATACCGTTTTATTTTCAAAGGAAACTAAGCTTTGCTAGTGATACTACAGTATCTTATTCAATACAGTATCAGCTTTAAGCTTCAATATCAGAAAAGTGAATGACTACTGCAGTAACTAAACAAAAATACTTTTAACCTAGACCTGCCTGATGTATAGTAGGCTAAAAGAAACATAAATTGGGACATTCCATATGTCATCTCTATGATAACTTAGTCCATAAACTATGTTTTCATATACTCAGTTGCTTGGAAAGCGCTAACCTGGCAACCCTGGTCATATGGTGTTCTATGCAGCTCTTGTAAATGTCGCAGCATTTAACTAAAAATGGTGTAACGACACCACACATGCCACGTAAGGGTGAAACTGCGCCCATAGAGTTACACAGAGTTGCCGAAAATAAATGCTAATAAACAGCATTCAATTTGTTAAATTGAAAAGAGGGCTTCGAGATGCCCTGCATAACGGAATGGTCAATGCCTGTATGCAAATTCAGATCAAGTATCAAGGCAGCAGGGAGCAAAACGGGTTAAAGCAGGTTATGACAAACAGACAGACACGTCTAGAATTAATAGTTAGATAGCTGCAAGCGGCCATAGGCCACTCCCCTTAAAATAATTTGAGGCTGAAATATGGAGATACAGGGTTTCTGCCAATATTGTACTGCTACGGTAGTGCTATATCATATGTTGCTATTTTGAAGAATTTATCTCATTACTCAAAGACAAGAGACCAACAGAATGTTGAATGTCGTGTTGAATGTTGAATATTTCGTTGCAAAACACGACACACATGAAATGGAAGCATTAAGCATTTGATAGTCACTATACAATGTGAAGGATTATATACAAATACACTGACTATGAATGTGGACTGAACTTCTGACTTCCCTCCTTGCCTTTATCAGGCTAAATAGGTCAATAAACATATACTGTACAATAACAGAATCTTCTGAATCTGAACACAGTGGGGAAGTATTGTGCCAACCCCCTCACAGAGAATTCCTCATCAAATGTTTTATGGGTTATTATTGATGTGAGTGATTATAGCATGTCTAATGAATGTCTTGAATAGTGACCTGACAATACCTGAAGTAAAGAATGCATATTCATTCAAATACATTAAGTGCATGCCGGGTATAATTTTTGTAAGAGAAAACAAAAACAAAAATCCCTAATAATGCTCATACGCCGGAACAGGATATTAAAAGATAAGCTCAACTGCATACTGGAGAGAGAGAGAGAGAGAGAGAGAGAGAGAGAGAGAGAGAGAGAGAGAGAGAGAGAGAGAGAGGGAGAGATATCATTTTTCTATTTGAAGTGCAAATGGCTCTCCATTGATGAACAAATGAGGTCTATAATGATGGCAAGCACCATAATGATGCCCACCACAATTTTTTTAGGAAACCTTGGGAGTCCCTTTGAAGTGAATTCACGTGTAGATGGTGAAGCTTTGTTTTGTTTGCAGAGATGAAGGAGTACATGCCTCACTGCTTTGTCCAATGCCAAACACTAACAAAAGCATATTAATGAGTAAACGTGTGGGTGTCTATCTCTTGTGTCTCCTTGACATGGAAAGGTTTGGGACTGTAGTCTGACTCTAGACTGCAAAGTTTGCAGGGTGATGAAATACATACAATTTACCCGAACGTTTTGCATTACTCAATAAAGTAGACTGAAGTAGTAAAATAAAAAATAATGTCCTCCCTCTCTTTGTGCAATTCATTATTTCCTATTCCGGATATCTTCCTAATGGAAGATATCCGGAATAGTTTTTGAAAGGTGGGTGACAGAAAGCCAGTGACACTTTTAAAGTGTTTGGCCATGAGAAGCACTTAAGCTTTCGATAAAGTTTCCCTAAAGATGGTGACCTTTAGGTTGTGTTTAGATTTTGTTTTAACACTAGCCAAGTGCAACTCCCATGGCTCAACAATACTCTCTCTCTCTCTCATATACACGCACGCACGCACGCACGCACGCACGCACAGTACAACTCCCCGGCCTTAGCTGTACACGCACACGCACACGCGCGCACACACACACACACACACACACTGCTCATTAACTTTCATCTCTTGCTCATTAACAATCATCTCTATGCACGTACAGTACACACACACAACATAGAATCACTATTTCAATGTCCATATTTTATTCAAGGTGCATGTGATGTCATGAGCAACAGCAACAGGCTGAGGGGAGACTTGAATTCGGGAGGAAACCACCCAACTCCATTTTTGAGTTTTCTTTTTTATATATTATAATTTTTTATGCTGGTTAAAAAAAGTGGACTGGATGGAATGGACATAAACCACCCAGAACCAAGGACTGTTAAACCTAAACAAAAATGATTGATGAAAATATTGTGGCACAGCACTTACTGTAGGTGAGCAAACCACACGGATAAACCACCCACAACAACATGAGCGCAATTTCAAACAGCGTGTGTGTGTGTGTGTGGGGGGGTACTTTGTCTACTGCCCGGTGTTGAACTGTAAATTGATGCCATATTGGTGTCAAGGCAGCCAGATTTGTGGTAGATTGGCTAGTCATCTCGTGTCAGGCACTCAACCGTCATGCCTTCTCTAACAAGGTGACAAACATCTCAGAATCGCGCGCACGCGCGCACACACACACACACACACACACACACACACACACACACACACACACACACACACACACACACACACACACACACACACGAGCAGTCAAGCACACAAGGCACGCTGCATTCACAGAACAAAACAATGTGAATCCTCTGCCGGAAGGAAGCTATTTCTATCTCCATCTCTCCCTCTCTGACTTTCTGTCTCACTTACATACAATCTCTAGGACAGCAATATACCAATTCCTTGAAGCAGCACTGACAGTTTTCCTCGTACTGTACATTCACTCTTGTCAGTGATTCTCCCTATTGCTCGTTCGTGTTTCCCTACTTTCCTACCGTTAGTGGTCAACAGACTGGGACTCATTTCAAAGGGTCCACCACGGTGAGGACATCGATGGACTCTCCCATTCTATCACGGACTACAACAGGTTCTGTGGGGAAAGCACTGATCCCAAGCATCCATATTCTGGGGGGGACACATATGCTATGCCAAGAATTGCAATGTGTGTCACAAGAATGCTATGGAGAAAGCTAGCTCCATAGTTGGAGTTGAACATGAGAATGTGGAGGTGGTTGTGGAGTGGAGGATGAGAACGCTGGATTCTCTCCTGGAGAACCGCATCCCGTCTAGGATGAGATACTAGCTAGTAAATATATGAGGAGCAAGTTCTGCCACAAACTCATCCTTCCTCAGGACATCATTAAAGTTCCTTGGTCATTCCTTTGTGCCAGTAGCCATCTCAGGCTCCTCAACCAAGCTTGACCCCATATGTGAAGACCAACATTTACAGCAAATTACATCCTGAATTGCATGTTTTCTATTGAGTATAGTGTTTCAACTATGACTTAAAGGGACACTTCACCCTTTTTGCAAAAAATATATACGTTAACTCTATAATTATGGCTAGCTGTTAGCATAAACTCCAGTTCCAGGTGCCACCATACTCGTTCACTTTAAAAGACAGGGTTTGCCCATGGTTTTAGATCTTTTAGAATTTAGCAGTGAGCCCAGTGTCTCTGATGTCATGGACACTGGGCTCACTTCCTTCCTGGACTACAATTCCCATAATGCGCTGGTGCACTGCTCCTCCTTGTGGATAGGGGGAGGGCTTACTGAGACAACATGTAGTCCAGGAAGTAAGTGAGCCCAGTGTCCATCACATCAGAGACACTGGGCTCACTGCTAAAACTAAAATATCTAAAACCACATATTACACACAAAGTGTTCTAAATCTTAAACATCATTAACATTTTATGATGTTAGTTTCCCTTTAAGTTTCCCTTTAATGCAATTCATTAATGAGACAGAATTCGCTAATTCTGTGGCTATACTAGACCATAATGTCTAGCAGATAACTATTTTGTTACACTCAAACTCAGAGGGTTAGATGGAAAGGGCAGACTTTATTGCAGAAGTAAGGGGAAGCAGATGGGGGTGAGGATGGGAGGATCGAGTTGACAGGCAGAGAGGTGTGGTAATGGAAGAATCCAGGGCGCTGATGGGTTGGAATGGGCTGAGAGCGTGGATGGCTGGAGTGAGGCAGAGGTGTGGAGGAAGCGAGCTGGCGGGCAGAAAGCAAGCAGGAAGACATGAGACACGAGCGCAGTGGTCCATGGTAGCCGAGACAACAATCTGGTGATGAGTGAATGAAGAGCTGGGGTAGATATACGGGCACGATGATGAGCTTGATGAATGGCAGGTGTGTCGACTGCAGGGAGGTGATGAAGTAACCGAGAGCAGGTGTGTGCCGGCAGAGATCCAGGAGCCGAGACCGAGTAGCGAGCCACGCCCACGCCGACAGACACAAACAGGGAGAGAGAGAGACAGGGGAGGGACAGACGAGCGGCACGGGGACAAACACAGGGACACACTCGGCCAAGGCTGCAGCTGTCACACATAATAATAGTGTAAGTATTATCTGTAACAGATTCTCAGTTTCACAGAATTGATTTTGTAGCTTTTCACTGATCTGTTGATTCCTGCAATGTGAACCACATTGAGGAATCAGTACTAGTGGAAAATGTTGTGTTCAATTTTAGCTTCATCACGTGGATCTCAGATTTCACAATGTGTAAGTCATTTGTATCTACTGTACTGTATGACCTATGAGAAAATGAAATACGTACAGTATGTAAAATAGAATGTGTGGAGGTATACTTTAGCCTACTAAGCCTACAGGCAATGTGCAATAGGCCGCTGATGGATCAATCACACACACATAAACACAGACAGACTCTTACTGTATATAGATGGCTAGCCAAACTAGCCGTGACTCATTCTATGGAGCCACACCATAGTCAATAAAATGCCTATGCAACTGGCACTTTTTTCAGTTGAAAGGTTTGTCGAGCGACGAGGTCACACATTTTTCAGTTGAAAACAATGTTAATGTTTGTCAAACATGGAAAGCACTGATGGACCATTTTATTGCTAAAAGTATACAGAATAAAATTGTAAATTAAGAAATAACATCAATATAATTATTAATTATGTGATATTTTTCAGTGAGCAAAGCCAACTAATACCATGTGTGTGTGTGCGTGTGCGTGTGTGTGCGCGACTGTGCGTGCGTGTGTGCGTGTGCGAGTGCGTGTGTGCATATGTGTGGAAAAGATAATGAAAGAAAGATAGCTCTACTCACCGCCGTATTCAGTACCCAATCTATATAACCGAGACCAGAGGGGGAAAAAAATGATATAAAGATGTAGTTAATGTGATGCAACGAGTGTTGTCAGCTTGAATACAGTGCGTTAAACGGATCACCCTACAGATAAAGGCTCATGTGATCCTGCTCTCCTGAACCATGCAGCCATTTGTCATGCTCATCTTAAACAGGCTTTTGATTCACTTCTTCAAGGCGTCTATTGCATCCTGTGGAAGGATGTGGCTGAATTATATTAAAGCAACTGGTGGAAATGGTTACGGGAAACTGGCATGTGTTTCTCGTGACAAATTGCTTGCTTCAATTAAGTTACGTATCCTTTTCATGAATGCATGGCAGTTGATCAGGTTTAAAACAAACCCCTAACCCTGGTCTACTAATCCTTTGTCTGACAGAAAGGACTAAGTCATAGCCAAGGGTCGCCTTGGACAGTAAGTAACATTGTGGCATGTACAGTACTGTTGTTTGTTCTACTGGCTTTAAACATGTCAGAGTTCTAGGTTATGCTTCCCTTTTTAGGGAATGTTGCCCTTGTTATAGCTGCCACATAAGGTTACATAAAATTGTACTGTTTTACTATACTGTAGTCTGTCTGATCTACCGTTTCTAGTGTTGCACTGTTGACAGCTAAAACGTGGGGGTGGTTATGGTGGTCATTATGGGTGGAGTTAAGTAGTCTGGTGACACGAGGTTGATTAGGTGCGTCTTCTCTTGAATCTACAGTAGGGTTACGCGTTCTAGCGTGCACGCACATGCACCGTTCCGTCCCTTACAGTTTACATTCTGTACTTTAATAATCTGTAAAAAAAACCTGAAAAATTACTCTGGTCGAGGGCCTTTTTTGCCAGATCCAGTCACATATTAGGACTTTGTAGCACAGAAAATACGCTGGATGCTGGAACAGATATCATGACAGTGAACATAACAATGCTATCATTATATAGATTCTTAACGAGTAATAACAATCGCATCACACTCATACTGCGTCATACTGTGTTGTGTGTAACGTAAAACACAGGGTAAAAATTATCCAGTACGGATTTGGGATACAGCTAAAATTCTCTCTCTCCTCTCCTTGACTTGTAGCCAAAGCCAAAGCGCACAACACTGTGTATCTGCATAATGATACGATAGGAATGACAGCAGAGGCCTCCCCAAAAGTCCACGGCTCTCTCCGAGGCAACGGAGAGGAAACCTGGCACAGTTACAGTTGAAATGCTCAGACATCCAGCCGGTCAGCCAGAAAAGAAACACAGAGCGGGCCTGCCAATCAGCCCGCCATTCTACCATGAGCCAAAAAGCAGTCGCCCCAAACAATTCTTTTTTTCAGATAAAGTGAAGCGACAATATAGAATATACTACAGTGTACAATGCTATAGACAGTCACTCTTTGGCTTTGATCAATTGTTTGCCGGGTGCTGTGAGGGGCAACTGTCCTACCATCAGGCTATTATCTGATCTGGAGATGATGCATGAGGACTTTGCTTACCCCCTGTTGCTGATTACGATCCCATGTCACACTGCGGCGAATGTTCTTTACACTGGCTTCCCGTGGGCATAATCTCTCTTTATCAGAACAACCAGATGGGGAGCATTGCATTCTTATCGATATCTTGGCAGAGACTCCTGTAGATGATAATGATATGAAGCGCTCATTTGTATGGGGAGAATTCTACTGTCATTTTCATATTCCACAGAGAAAGTTCTGTAACGGCTCTTTGATATTTCTTTCTCATGAGCAGTCATTAGTTGACTGATGTGTGTTCACTTCTATTTAAAATGGCCCTACACTGCTGTCAAATCATAACAAAAAAATATTTATAATATTTCTCATGTTGGCAGTGATTTACAAAAATATTTATCAACTGTTTTCTTAGAAGCTATTGTTTGCTTCATAATGGTCCCACACTGAAAGGGACAATGTTTTGACTGGATGAATGACCAAGCAGAATAGAATTCAGCCACTATTCATGTTACCATCATTACTTTACAGCCGTTTTAAAATGATCATTATCATACATCTGGTATTGCACAGTGGTGCAAAGGTTAGCAGCCTTGCAGTGCTGTCGTTTGTGGATGTGCATAAAATGCACCAATGCACCTGTGCTTGCCTGCATGTGTAGGGGAGAGCCGCCAAGGATGTAACACTTTGCACGTTTCATTTTTTTACTCAGAGATCCGTTTATCTACACATAAACATTTTCAGGCAACGGACCTACACATGTCTGCTACCATAAACCACTTCAAGTTATTTTTTTTATAAAACAGGTCGATTTATTGTTTGAAATCGTTTGATTTATTGAGTTGTACAATGTTATACAACCCTACAATAATTTTAGAATACACTACACAATACAATACAATTTTAGAACATATAATATTGGCCAATATGTTAACTGTGTAAATATGACCTATAATGGTATTGAATGGAGCCGGCGTGTATTACAATTGATCCACTTTTGCAAGTTTTCTTTGCCGTTTCTTACAGACCAGAATGAACGTGAATTCCGTCTAAACACGATGCAAACTAATGAAGAAAATAAGCATTAAGACATCCATGTGGATTTTTATTCACCAACATCAAAGAAAAAAATTGTAGCACACATATACTCCAGGTGTAAAATTTTTGCTTTTTGAGAAAAATCTGTTTTACGCCAATAGCTCCCCGTGGGATGAAGGTAAACACTTCAAACTTCTTGGGCAAGTAGAGTACGTTGCTGTACACATACTGACGCGATGGCGTCATGGTGGCGTTGACCAATCAAGAGATAACGTCCATGTTACAACCGTGAAGCGTTACAACCTTGGCGGCTCTCCCCTACTGTAGGCCTGAATAAGTGAGATGTTTCTCCTGCCAGTAGAAGTTTGTGTGTGGGTGTTGTGGTGTCTGATCTTTGCTCCCGAGTTGTGATTCAATCGCCACAGTGTATGAGCACAACTCCTTCTTGTAGTACAACTTCCTTTGAAACCATGAGACTGCACAAAGCCATGATTTACAGGTCAAATCCATCCTTTACCAGAGACGAAGAATACTTTTGCTATATAATACATCAAAACATGAGCCTGACACAGGCATGTATGCATGTAATGGATGTAAATACAGACACGGTACATAATAAGAACTAGCAGTGCAACTGGCGTTTCACAGTTTAGCTTACTGTGCGAACAGACGCAATGCTTATTGTAATGCATATTCCCTAAATGATGTTGTACCAACACATATTATTACCTATGTATTCACACACAATAACACTATTGCGCATGTGCGTGCACACACACACGCATGCATGCATACGTGCACTTGTCACTGAAATGGCGCTATCTAGTGCTCCCTCACTAGCTGTAGCTGTTCTGTTGCCTGACTCTGGGTGTGGAAAGGTATAGCCAGAGAGACAGTAGATTCAGGGAGCTACCGTGCTTAGTAAAGATTGAAGAGAACGAATTTTCATGATTCACAACCTCTCCGCGATGGGCTCACACTCTATTGATTTTTACAACTGCAGGGGTGAAGCTTGATAAAATGTTACTTTCATTTCCAGGGGCGGATGAGACCGAAAAGGACACATGGGGATTCATGGAGAGAAAGAAAGTGGGAGGGGTGCTGGTGGTATTACAGCTGCAAGGCAGATGGGGTGAGACACCGGCGGCTTTCCTGTCACACCAAGAGAGGCCTCCATCCTTCACAGCACAACACACCGCGGTCCCCCCCCCCCCGGTGACAAGATCCGGACTGAAATCCCAATGGGCACAAAAACAACAATCTAAGACCAGGCGGTTCTGGATGATTTAAAATGTACGCAGCCTTTGTTGGTTGTTTGACATGCTATACATTTGTTTCCGTTTGCTTCCACGTACATCCAACAAAAGTGAGTTTGAGTCCCACATTTTTCCCAAAAGGCGTTTTGATAAAGAATACCAGTACATCTGCTGACAGGGAATAATGTCATGGCAAGAATTCCCGTTCCTCTAAAGACATCTCATTGTGTCCACCGATAATTCCGTCCATTTTCATTCCAATATGGTCTGAGGAATGAATAATGGATGCCAGTGCCAAGGGAACGGTCCTGTGTTTACACGTCCAATTACTGTTTGGACTCTGAGTTTCTGGGGTCTACTTGTGGCTTTACAAGCCAATGGCCCAACACTGCTCATTTGCACATTACATTGCACTCGAGGCAAGGAGCCCAAGTGTATTTAGCATGCGGCTCTTGACATTTACACACTGGGAAAGCAATTAGGCCAGCATTTAGGGTCATTAACACAAAGAACGTGCTGCATGTCTGCTCTGATAGCTGCTCACTGTATAGAGTACTGAGTGAAGGGGAAATTACAATGATGCACCCATGCTTGAATGACATAGAATATACAAACACAGGCTTACAGAGAGCCCAAGCACACAGATAATGTACAACCAATCACGTTCCTGTCTCCCTCCCTTTCTTTATTATTCAGTGACATTCTCTCTCATGCACACACGCACACGCACACGCGCGAACACACACACACACACACACACACACACACACACACACACACACACACACACACACACACACACACACACACACACACACACACACACACACACACACACACACACACACACACACACACACACACACACACACACACACACACACACACACACACACCCTTTTGATACAGTTAATCGCTGGGGAAACCCATAAAGTCAGATTACAGGATTGTAGAGCCTATAGAGATTTTGACTCGGTACACATTATCTTTGACTGACTTTGACTTTTCTAGTTTGAGTTTTCTATTTCATTTTTATCTCTTTAAAAGAGAGTGGAAAAAGCTGTTCAGTCACTGTCATTTATTGCAAAAAATGGAATACAGTTAAACTTGACTCCACTCCTAAACTTTGTTTAACAGCATGCTAAACATCTATATGGTTACGGTATGGAATTGTGGACAAAATCTTATCCAACGATAACAAAATATTCCAAGGCTAAATCTCATCAAATGTTGGTCTGTGGCTCAAAGGCCAAATAAATAATGGACCTTGATACGAAAAGGGCTGGAAACCACTGCTATGTAGAGCCATGAGTTTGAGTACTCTGAACTATAAGGTGGGCGGTTCGGATGGTGCATGTGGAGGTTAAGCTTTGCCAGGAGCAGAAGTGTGCAGAGATCGAATGCACAGCAGGAGGGGAGCCGTATTTAAGCAGACCCATATGTTAGAGGGAACGAGGTGTGACTGGTGTGTAGAAAAGTGTTGAAAAAAATCAGCAGCCTGACAGCTGATTACAGCAGAGGTGTGTACCATAACCTCCTGCATGAACGCGACACATGTCTTGAGCCTAGTGCTCCGAGCATTGGGACGCCACAAGCGGTCCACATTGTTACACAAGCAAGTCATGTTTTCCGGGGTGTTTGTTGCCTGCCTTTTCACATCAACCAAACGCACCACCTTATTCAGAACTGATCTTGATCTTCTGGGGAGAAATTGCACACAGAAATTGCACACAGAAATATACAATATACTGTACAAAGTGCCTCTTCTCCACAAGCACAGAGCACACAGCACGCTCTCGGTGATATCCAGCAAAGAGACGATATTTCCCCCGTTCCGTCGTACTGATCAGGGCGTTATTGGCAGGAATGCTATAGGTCGGCAACGCCACAGAGGAGCCTGTCTGAATGGATCCAGGAGGACTCACATATGGAAATGAGCCTCTCTAAAGATTCTCCTTTAAAGGTAATCACAGGGAGAAGACGTGGATCGATAATCTATCCGGCGTTGAGTTGTTTGCCCGGTCTCTACTACTTTGAAAGCACTTTGGGGATTGCCTCATGGTTAACCACTTGAACCCTGCTATTCTGGGCATGTCATAATATGTGAAAATAGCAGTGTTTCTAAATTGGGCTTTATATGGTGTGTGTGCGTGCGTGCGTCCGCGCGTGCGTGCGTGCGCGCGTGCGTGCGTGCGTGCGTGTGTGTGTATACAGTATATACAGTATATATATATATATATATATATATATATATGAGACAAAAAAGGGTACTCCTGCACATAAAAAAAAAACGTGGGAGGTGCAACTCTAGGTTACTGCACACTCGGGTAACAAAGAGACAACTTACTGCATCATCAACTTATTTATTATGGATAAAAGATGCTAAATAAACTTGACATGCCTCGCCACACAACATGCACAACGAGAATCAGACATGCTCTTGAATAAATAAGACTAAGGATTGCCAAAAAGGGAATCGGGTGTGACGGTGTGGATACTGAAAAATAATAATAATAATAATCAAATTAAAATAAACGTTTGCACTTCCATAGTAGTTATGAGAAGTAGTTATAGTAATGGCTACAGTAATAGCTACATTGAATACAAATAACGCATCGTTTGGAAGCGGCTTCGTGATTGATACGATGCATTATGCCTATAGCCCATGGCAGCGCTGTCAGCCTGTCACATTTTACATTTCTCAAAATGGGTCCCCGAGCCCATTTATAGTCAAATGGTGGACCAGGGACTCGGGAGGGTGGGGGGGGGTGGCTGTGTGCAGATATTGTCTGCATGCTACACTGATTCTATTGACCAACGCGGGGCTTTCCCTGGCAAACACACCTCGGAGTTCCCCCCTCGCCCTTTCTCTCCCCTAATTCAGCTGCTTCCAGCCGATCGATGCGCGGCGCTTTCCAGTCTCCTGCTTTCTCATTATCTGTCAGCGGCACATAATTTATAGGCAGCTCCGGAGCCTCCATACCATCCCTGAAAACAATGTTTGTGGGCGTGTGCATGTGCGTGCGTGCGTGTGTGCGTGTGTGCGTGACGTGTGTGCGTATTTGGCTGATCCATCTTCATAGAGATGAGAGTGCCACATGGGTGGGGCTCAGCATGGATGCTTATCCCATTCTGACCGGGCACCCATTTTGGTGTTGGCATCATGCTATGCTTTAGCTATTGAAAAATAGCAGATCTACAAGCTCATATCGCGCCACCGAGTGGCGCGATACGAGCTTGTAGGTCTGCTATTTTTGAAAAATCGAAGACACTTTTAGAATCTGATCTCAGGTCAGAATGGGTTAATAATGAAACTGTCAGGATGTAATAGACATTTTTAGAATCTGATCTCAGGTCAGAATGGGTTATTGACAGATCGATGGCTGGCTGATGGCTGCGGTGGTGGCAGGACAGTTCAGTGGGTGAGAGATTAGCGGTCTCCAGAAGTGAAGCCAACGCACAAAGACCTATAGGGATGATTTATGATTAACCCATTCTGACCTGAGATCAGATTCATACGAGGTTTCCGCCGGACACACACTGGTCTGATTAACCCATTCTGACCTGAGATCAGATTCTAGAAATGTCAGTCGTTCTTCGATTTTTCAAAAAATAGCAGACCTACAAGCTCGTATCGCGCCACTCGGTGGCGCGATATGAGCTTGTAGATCTGCTATTTTTAAATAGCTAAAGCATAACATGATGCTGACACCAAAATGGGTGCCCGGTCAGAATGGGTTAAGCCACATCACCAGGACAAAGCCCCCAGAAACGGCTGCTTTCGTACAGTATATTGTATATTTCTGTGTGCAATTTCTGTGTGCAATTTCTCCCCAGAAGATCAAGATCAGTTCTAAACTAGATAAAGTGCCAATCGGCACAGGTCTCCAGTCTCCACCAGGATTCTTCCTCAGCCTAGTGGGAATATGCGTGCACAGTTTCATCGCAATCGGACGCTGCGTTGAGGAGTTGTGGCCATTTGCTACTCCTGAAAACTGTAGGAGCCAATCGTGGCCAATCAGGATGGAATATGAGAAATCAAACAAACCTGTCTTGATCACATGACTATGGAGATCATGTGTACCGATTTGCGTGAAATTTGGATAAAATGTGAAGGAGTAATAATAGAAAATGTGTTTTACATATGTCGGCCTCCTGGTGGCGCTATAAAGAGCAGATGTGAAAAATTCCAGGCAAAGGTTTTTCCTTGGCCTCTAGGGAGTTGGCATACAAAGTTATCCACAGATCCGTGCAGTTAGAGGTAAAAACACTTTTGGGCCAGTTATAGCGCCACCTTGAGGCTGAGTTGAAATTGTTCATGTGGCATTTCGTCCTCGGCCTAGTGGGAATGTGGGTGCACAATTTCACGGAAATCACGCGATGTGTTCATGATTTGCAGCATTTTGTTTGAAACTGAGCACTCCTGTGAATTTTGGAAGCCAATCTTAACCAATCAGGATGGAGTCTGAGAAATCTGAAAGACCGGTTTGGTTGAATGGCTCTAGAGAGACTGTGTACCAATTTGCGTGATGTTTGGTCAAAATCTGTAGGTGTACTGTGCAAAAACTTGTTTTGCACAAAGCGGCCTCCTGGTGGCGCTATAACAGGCCGTTCTGGAAAGTTTGGGGCAGAGGTTCATGGTTGGCATCCAGGGAGTGTGTGTGCAAAATTTGGCATCGACCGGGTTAACGGTGGCCGAGATTAGCTGCTCACGGACGGACGGACGGACGGACGGACGGACGGACGGACGGACGGACGGACGGACGGACACACGGACGGACGGAGTGCAAAACATACTCTCCCCCATGCCTTCGGCTGGTGGAGACAATAAGGTGGTGCGTTTGTAGAGCAGATGCTTGAGGGGAGCGTTTAATTATCAACGGTCAAATGTGGAAGTATAGAGCGTTCTTCCAGGGGCTTCAAAATGCCACTGAGCAACTTCCATTGAAATGATGTCGCTCCCATTTCGCCCTCTATCATTTATAACTCTAAATATAATGACCAGGAGTCAGGAGGCCCAATGATGTACTAATAGTCATCTCAGTCGCTTCACAGAATCTGTTCATTCAAATCATTCAAAGCGCGAAAGGCTCTTCAAGAAATGTGCATACGCAAGCATGGTATGCAACTGGCTTGATGAAAAAGACCTAGGGTCGATTCCCGGCAGCTAGGGATAGAGCTCGTTAATTTGTATTGATAACAAGCACCGTATCGATCTGGCTTATCAAGCCGGGTTCTTATCGAACCCACTATCGAGCATTTTCTATTATTTTGTGGAAAAACGGGAGACGACAATAAATTCTGAACAAAACCAGTATCTTTTACTATAGGGCTTTCAAACACAGTACTTTTCTAACAGACGGAAGTCAATTTTTACATTTGGAAAATAATATTGAAGAAACGGTTAACTATGTAGTTAATGTGTGTAGAATTTACTTAAAAAAGTGTAATTTTGTTTACCCGGGCAGCACAGGTTGGCAGGTATCAAAAAAAGATGTTGGTCTAAAAGACCAACATCTTTTTTTGATACCTGCCACCTTTGTACCAGCATGGGTGATTAGATCCACTATACTCCACTACATTACAGAGATAAATATTGTACTTTTACTCCGAGTCCACTACATTATATTTTTTGGAAAACCTTAATTACTCCACCACTGCCTGTTTGGCATGCAAGGAAGGGGTTCTGGCGGAGACAGTGTGAACCTCCGTGCCTTACATTCTCCCGGTGAAACTCCTCACTGCCAGGTGAAGAGAAGCAGCTGGCAGCTCCATGTGTTGCGGAGGAGGCAATTGGTAGCCTAAGCCTACAAGGCTACATTCACCCCAGGCTAATAGTGAGGAGGGTTTTGGAATTGCACGTGGGGGAATTGGCAACAACTAAATTATGGAGAAAATGGAGAAGGAGAACAACATCTGCTGTTTTATACGCAACAGAAAAAGACATCAGCGGATGCTGCACGAGCATGGCAGGTCTCATGGCATGCAGCGTGCAGAAAGAAAGTGCGCAAAGGGACTGTGTCCCTCTGCTCCCTCCATCAATCACACTTCTCCATATCCCTATATTGCTCCCATGCAGCCTAGCCTCTTGCAACACGGTCATACTGTGTAATATACAGTATATGTCACAAATGTGTCTTGTACGTTGTAAACCAGTGATTCAGGAAACAGCTGTGCGCACCTCTCCTCCTAATGCCTGTAATTACATTGAATAAACAGCTAGGGACTAGAAGAATGATGAAGGGAAAATGAAATTAACGACGATGAAATGAATATACCTTAAGCTGTTGACCTGCGGAGAGACAGAGGACAGATCACCTGTGGCGCTGTGTATTATTACTGTTCAGAGAGCCGTGCTCTGGCAATGAAAGTCAGAAAGGGACTCCCCACTTCATGGTGAGTAACTTCTGTGCCAGAGTCTAAGGTAGAGAGGCGAGAAGAACCCTTGCACTGGTTGCCACAGTCCAAAACATCTGGGAATCCCTGGATAATTATGCGAGACCACTCTGACAACTGCCACTGATTACGTTGCAGCCAATGATGAGCAGGCACTCATTATGTTAAAGTGATGTGTATTTTTCCAGTTTTCCATGTGTCTATGAGGTGACAGTACTTCATTAGACACCCTGGAGTCGTTTTTATGAGCAATGGTGTATTATGAAATAATGAATAAACAATAATATAGTGACACCACACTATCAGCCCCTCCCATAACCCCTCCCCCTTTATCATACAACTACAGCTGTGGGTGCGGCTTCAGTTCAGGTGGATCACCACCCATCACCACCCACCAGGCAAACCAGGCATACTTAATGAACTGGTGGGCGTGCCCACATAAAAACAACATTTTAACAAATACTGTACACTTTTTTTGAAAAGATTATACCTCCTTATATAACAATAATAACTGATGAAAAATCACAAATCTTTAAGAGCCAACTTGAAAAGACGCACCACTGAATAGTGCGGGCGGTGACATTAAAGTTCTAAAATGCAGGATTCTTTATTAAGGCTCTGCAGTGTTAACTGTAGCTCATTAATAACGACAATGGGGGGGTGGGGGGGGGGAGCTATTCTTAGCTCCTCTTGGCCCAGCGGCCATCCGTTCAACAGTCCAGACGCCTACCTCCGACCTTGTTATTCATTAATGCATGAAGCTGGTCTCCTTCCAGCCCCTATGGCCATTGCCCCCCGCCTGACACCAACACTAAATTAGAGGAAGGAGAGGAGTAGTGCTTTGGAAATAATGAGCCGCCACCACCACCGGCGTCACCACCTCTAACCAAAGTCTGGGGGCCAGATTCACAACGGCTTTTATACGCTCATATCGTGAGCGTACGGACATTTGCGAGCATTCCCCCGCTACGTGTGGAATTCATCATTTGAACTTGGCCGTGACGTTGGCGGACGTTGGTCGTAAATTCCGCTCATTTACGTGTCAGCTCAGAGCGTGGTGTACCAGCGATCAAGACATGCAAATAATGTATTTAGAAGGCTTTAGTCTTCATGCTGAATCAATGAATAGTCCCCAAACATCAAATAGAATATGTAGGCTATGTCCCCAACATTGGTCAGCAGTTCAGCACATGAAAAATGATATATAATAAATAGGCTACTGTATATAGGCTACTGTAGGCTAGTATATTGATCTCATCATGAACGGCATGCCTCAGCACCGACGTTCCATCATGCCAAGTGGCAACTGACTCCAAATGTCCCGCGAATCATTTTCATATTAATGACGACATCATGAAATGATCATATAGCCTCTGACAAAGAGGATACGTATATAGGCTACTTTGCCGAAAATGTTAATAGCTACGTCACGTTTCCAGGACAAATCCATTCCCCGACGGCATACGGCAGTGATGATTGTTAGGAAAAGAGGCGAAATGAGATACACCGGTGATCCGCACAAATTAAGCCAATATGCAACTGTTCAAGGTTCAAGGTTATAGCTTTATTGTTGGTTTGCAGCCAGATAATAGTAAAAGAATATACACACAACAAACAACATTCAAAACAAGACTAAGATCTAAGAACAGGGCACTAGAGACAGAGAATTCATGACATTCAATAGTCAGCAAAAGTGCATTAGTGGGCAAGAATAAAGTGCTATCTGCTGTTCAGCAGCTGAATAGCAGCCGGGACAAAGGTTAGTTTGAACCGATTAGTCTTTGTAGTGGGCACCCTCAGCCGACGACCTGAGGGCAACAGTTCAAACTCAGACAGAAGTGGGTGATCCGAGACCTCCAGGGGGGAAGGAGGCTCTCTTAAACATCTGCACCTGTATAGGTCTATGAGTTGGGCTTGGGTTCTCCCAGAAATCTTACTGGCTGAGCCTGTTCTTGTTCGTCAGGGTCAGCTTACCGTACCAGGCAACCATACAAAACATGAGAACAGATTCAACTAGAAAAAGTGCCCCTCGGGGTACAGGTATCCACCAGGTTGTGGCCTCCTGGTGGCGCTATAATAGGCCAATGTGAAAGGGTGCCATTTGTTCTTACACCATTGATGACAATTGGATGATTTGAGGCATTTTGTTCCAAAAAAGTTGGTGGCGCTATAACAGGCCAATGTGAAAAGGGTGGGATATATTCCTCAGCCTATTAGGAAAGTCTGTGAAAGATTTCACGTAAATTGCACGCTGTGTTCATGATTTGAGGCTTTTTGTTTCAAAAGGGCCAATCCTGCAAACTTTGAAAGCCAATGTTAGCCAATTTGGATGGAATATGAAATATCGGACAGATCCATCTTGAACACATGACTATAGAGATGGTGTGTAACGATTTGCGGGATTTTTGGACAGAATCTGGAAAATTTGGGGCAGAGGTTCATCGTTGCCATCCAGGGAGTGCATGTGTGCAAAATTTGGTTAACGGGGCTGGAGATTAGCTGTTCACAGACGGACGGACACACGAACGGACACACACACGGAGGGACGGACGGATGGCGTGCAAAACATACTCTCTCCCCATGCCTTCGGGCCTGGTGGAGACAATAAAACTTCTATAGAAAAGAGTCATCATTACAGACGAGAGATTAAAGCATTTTCCTACGAAAGAAATGACACTGCTGATGTTGAGGCAACATGAGAATCAAAGGAGCGTTTGTTGTCAAGAACGACACCCAAGTATTTATAGCTCTCTACAATTTCAATTTCTGTGCCCTTAATGAGTGTAGGAGCAGGGCTAGGAGGAGTCCTTCTAAAGCTGATGATCATATCTTGGTCACATTTAACTGTAAGAATGACCAGGATATGAAGTCACTGACAACTGGCCCCAATTGGTCAATGACACGGGAGATTGATCGGATTAATACGGATTAATTTGGATTAATACACTCTGATTACGCACTTCATTTACACCTGGTCGTAAATTTCCGTTGTGAATCTGGCCCTGGGTGTCCTCTGGAGGGGAAAGCTGCTGAGTAATTATCGGAAACCTGAGAATTTGAGGGTGTGATTTTGAGCATCCGTGTGTGTGTGTGTGTGTGTGTGTGTGTGTGTGTGTGTGTGTGTGTGTGTGTGTGTGTTTGCGCATGTGTGCGTGCGTGCATGTGAGATCTTTTTAAGGTTACTTTCAAGCTAGCCGGTGCCCAACGGGTACCTGTCTAGCAGGGACGAGTAGTTTTCTAAATCCTCATGGGGGCCTGGCCCCCCGGCCCCCACAGACTCCACGTCACTGCTGTCTATAGCTTATTTAAGTGGTAAAAGATAGTGGAGACATTGGTATACAACCCAATGCTTAATGGTCTATTTTAGTATGCGTCACGGAACATACCAATAAGGATAGTTTACACAAAGCCATCTGCTGGGCACCTAATGTGCTACATTACTAATGTGCGCACGCACGCATGCATGCACACACCACACACCACACACCACACACCCACACACACACACACACACACACACACTTCCACTATGAAAGGGATGTGGTACAAGTGTTAGACTGTGAAGAGGTGCCACAACTCGGTTTTAATCTACATATATTTACTCCCAACAATGACAGTTACGTTTTCATATGCTGCATGTGTGATAGCTTGCTTTTTCTACTTTGTTTTCATGGCATGTCGGATGCCTTTCTATAGGGAACTGAATACAGGAGTACAAGACATCTTCAGGACTATGCAGGGACAGATGTGGCTTGATGCCTTCAGTAAATATGCTAATCTTTTGCGATCACACTTTGAAAAAAGGGCTTTTTTTTCTATCTTTTTTAGATGGGTTCTTTTGACAAACCTTCTCAGGATGGCAGAAAACGTCCCGGCAGAAAATGCCATGACTGAAGTGATGGAGGGGAAAGGAACTGGTTGGAATAACGTGTTCCTTCCACGTGCTACGTCCAACCAGGGAAACTCCCCCCTGTCAGGTGTAAAGGAGCAACTTGGACACTCAGGCATGAAGGAAGCATGAGTTCAAGTCCGTTGCTCTCCCCTTGTCCCCCATATATGGGGACTAGGTTGGTGGAGGGTGTGTAGAGCCCAGGATCACATTAGATGATTGACACAGGGGTGAAAAATGGGTTACAAAATCGTGGGATAAAAAATATATATTTTTAGAAAATGCCATGTCTTTGTCAGGAGTGCTGAAGGTGAAAGCACGGGAACAACAAAAGCAATCCATGGGAGGGTGGACGACTGTAATAATCGGAAACTTTTGAGAGCAGCATCAGGAGAAAATAATGGCCACAGAGAGTGGAGTGATGAATACAAAAAAAGAGTTGTGGTGTGGAAAATATCAAACACCCCGAAACACCAGGGAATCCTGGCTTCAAAAGAATCCTTCCGTTGCACTTGATGTCTCCAGTATAATCTGCCGAGGTTCCTTTTATTCTCCCCCTTGCGTTGCCACACTGCCTCCTGCCCATTTTTCATATTGATGCCATTTGAAGACGGGGTTGTACACAAGCCACCATGCAGCTTCCAAGAAGCAGCCCTGAAGTAGAAACAGTGATGCAGCACTTTATGACAAAGCTTTAACCCATTTTGACCGATTCTGCAAATGTCTTCTAAATCCTGACTGATTTCTTGAAAAAGCTATGTTTTTCTATGTCAGTCGTTCTCAAACACTTTCATGTCACTTTTCACAATTCTTCAAAAATAGCAGACATACAAGCTCGTATGAGCTTGTAGATCTGCTATTTTTTAATAGCTAAAGCATAACATAATGCTAACACCAAAAGGAGTTCCCGCCCCAAAATGGGTTAAGACAATGTACAGTAGATCTATTTTCGGGCAGAGAGAGATTTGGGGTAGAGCTATAAAACAAAGGATTCAATCATGGGGGAGCAGCGATCAAATATGCACCTCGTTAAAAGACAATTGATCAATTACCCCAATTTAAAATTTAATTAACTGACCTGTAATTTAATGGATTATCATGCTCATTTCTTAGGGCTCATTTTTGTTACTTTTAATGTATTGAAAGATTTATTGTGTTGTGTTATGTTTGTTGTGGAACCAAGAGTATCTGCTACTTTGGTGGCAGCTAATGGGGATCCAAATGAATAAAGAATACAGAATGTACAGTATGAAGGCCACCTTGTCCACTGGGCTCTCTGCCTCTCACGCCAAGGCACTCTCGCCTATAAACGCACTTCCAGGCGCCAGAGTTGAAAATATTTTAGCTTTCGGCAGGCAGGGAAAAGCGCTTGCGTGTGAACGCATCGCGTGCGAACGCCACGCTACTGGTGGCACAGTGACACGTTGATCTTGGTAGACACGGGGTCCATAGGGTTTAAGTGGTTAATTTAACCCATTCTGACCTGAGATCAGATTCTAAAAATGTCTTCTACATCCTGACAGTTTTCCATTCTGACCTGAGATCAGATTCTAAAAATGTCGATTTTTCAAAAATAGCAGACCTACAAGCTCGTAGCGCGCCACTCGGTGGCGCGCTATAAGCTTGTAGATCTGCTATTTTTCAATAGCTAAAGCATAACATGACGCCACATACGACTGTGAAAGTCCTTTGAGCCTATACTTTATGTTCCGTTGCGTTCTGGTGCCATTTGTCGAGTCCTAGAGTGTCCGAAAATGGGCGATAACGACCGAGAATAGCAGGCCTATAAGCCGGGGCCCCCCCTGGTTGCATTGCATCGCGTTACGCTTGCGGACGGCGTCAAAAAATTAACCGGGGCGAATGGGTGACGCCGCAGACGCCGTCCCAACGCACGTCGCAAACCGTCAGCAGTGGAGCACCCTTCATTGAATAAAAAGGGAACGTTCCCTGCGTTGAAGATGATGACACTGACGGACGCCCGGGGGCTGCAGAGGAACTATACGGCGTGAGCGCACAATGCGCCGCGGATGCTGAAGTGCTATTTATATATATTTATTTATTTAACAGAGTTACAAATTAGTCGGGGTCCATTGGGTTCCATTTGTACACTCACAGAGTTATACCAAAGGATACATTTACACAAAGGATTTCACTGAGTAGCTGAGCATATTAGCACAGCAGGGACTTAAAAACGTCCTCCTCAGTATGGTGAATTGCATTCTGTACTGCCAACATTTCATCATGAGTAACAAAACCAACACAATGCCACAATGCCTTAGGGTCATTGGTGCTGTGATACCGTATAGTCTCCGGGAAAATAATGAGGACGTCCATGCCCCCCCCACCATCACCAGTTTCACCACCCCCACCCCCTCTGTTTATCTAGGGCTACTGTTTGCACAATAAGTTCTATATCACTGGAGAGAATCCTACTTCTACTATAGTTTGATATGGGTTGAGTAAGGACCCCCCCCCCCACCTCCTCCTTTTACTATTCAGGAGAAATCCCTCTTCCAAGGAAGTGCAGAGAGGAGAAAATTAGCCAGGAGTTTATTGGTCCAGATACAATAGCATGTGGATTGAAAAGGGCTTGCGATGACTGAACTCTCCTTTATCCCATTTTGGTCCGGGAACCCCTTAAAAAAAAAAAAGCAGCAGATCTACAAGCTCGTAGCGCGCCACCGAGTGGCGTGCTACGAGCTTGTAGGTCTGCTATTTTTGAAAAATCGCAGAACGACTGACATAGAAACATAGCTTTTTCGGAAAACTGTCATTTTCAAACAGACATTTTTTAGAATCTGATCTCAGGTCAGAATGGGTTATTCCATGGCAAGTGCTTTGTGCCCTGAATGCACAGTGACTTTGATGCTATCTCTGTCACTGGGAGGCCTGGGGTTCCTCGCACAAAAGAATATGAGGCACGATCAGAGGTCCTTGAATGGGCTTCCCGTCTCCTTTCTGAAAGGCTCGCACTCTCCCCTTTTATTCCTCATGTCTGTTATACGAAATGGAATGGCACTCATTATCGATGTACATCATCGCGGTATAAAAGGCTTTGATTCATTGTGGGTGAAAGAATAACACTCGATTGCATTCTTTCAAATTTAATTAAATTACCCCCGAGATAAACCCAGCAGAGAAAATGGCTACACTGAGAGAAAGCGGTGGTGGGTTTCTTTCTGGCATCTTGTATAGGCTCAGGCCCTCAATTTGGTGTTCTTGTCAGAATGTTGGCCCATACATTCACTATGGCCACCCTTGAATGGTTGTGCAGGTACAAGCTCAAACGAAATGGATGTTATTGTAGCTGCACTGTGATGAACAACAGCTTATGTTTTTGACGGGGTGCAGACGTTTATCCGGCATACCAAGAGTTAGTCCAACAACACATGTGCTGCGGGTTAAAAACCACCCGTGCTACGGGTTACAAATCACCCGTCGCTCCCGACCATTGTACACCCGTGTACAAATGGTTCCATTTTGTACAATAACACTGGATTTTACAGCGCATATTGGGATCCCAAAGATTCTTTTTAATATTCAAATGGGGGTCCGTGACCTAATGCACACAAAACTGGGGGTCTTTGCAATGACAAAGCTTGAGGAATATAGGTGACTGGCAGCCATCCTGAATTTGTTCCTTATATACCATTGCTCACCTGCTCAAAACACCATGTTCCTGCACTTAGCGCTTTCTTCAAAGGCATTCTCTGAACATGTAAGTGCACTGTAATCAAATACATGCTAATGGATAGAAAAGGTCATGGTTTCCCCCCACTCAGAAAGGAAGCGGGGGCGGGACGGGAGGCACTCACGTACCCTGCATTCAACCAACGGACAAGGACAGAAAAGATGGTATAAGGCATGAGAAAGAGGAGGATGGATGAGGAGCAAGAAGAGGAGAGACGGAGGAGGATGAAGAGGAGTGATGTCGCAGAGTCTACCATTACCGGCGTAATTTGCGGGCACACACTCAAGATCACGGCCAGACCTGCGAGTGGGTGGGCTGCCGGGGTCTGATGAGAGCCTCCATTACCATGGAAATAAGGTACAAATGGAGCGGGAGAGAGCTGGGTGAACCGAAGAGCAAGGAACACGAGTAGAGGAATATATAGCTGTCAAACTGTGTGGAGCAAACAGGTCTACTTGAGCCAGCCATGAGAGAGACCTTAAAAGCATCGAAATCTCTCTCAACTGCTTGGGCCAGGATAAGTGCGGTACACTTTGTGGGATATCATTATGATTTATACAATTATTTTTTCAGATTTGCAACATTGAAATTCAGCATGAACATATAGCTGACAATTAAAGCATAAAATAAACCATATCGGTACCCTTGAATAGGAATATTTATTACAAAATACTCACATACTGTATATACCAAAATACTTACAGATTTTCTGTCTTATCAATGTAATGCTTTGGAACAATAATAACAAAAAACAAAAAGGAAATTGCATTCACATGCTATGCTCTTCAAAAACAAACAAAACAGACTTAACGGGCAAAATAATTTGTTCTCTCTCTCAGCTGTCACTTCCCTGCGACCCCGCTTGGGGTCCAGGCCCATAGTTTGAGAACCTCTGTACGGGATCAATGCTCTGTAGCAACCAAAATAGTCGTTGAGGTCTTTTGACGCATGCACAGCTGTTAAACCCCATACTCATTGTGATGCAGCACGGACGTTTCCATTATGTATATTAATTTCCAACCCCACTGTGTATTTCCATAAGAAAAAATCCTATAGGATTCTAGGTCAATCCCCCCCCCCCCCCCCCCCCTCCCCTTCAAATGAAATTCATTTTTTCACAGCTTTAGTGAAGCTGTGATTAACTCATTTTGTGCGGGAACCCCTTTTGGTGTTTTAAACATTATGTTGTAATTTTCAGTAGCTATTGAATAATAGCAGATCTACAAGCTCATAGCGCGCCACCGAGTGGTGCGCTTGTAGAGCTTGTAGGTCTGCTATCTTTGAGAAATCGTGAAAATGTGCCTCAAATTTGGAATATATTTTTTCAGAACGGACGTTTTTAACTCAAATCTTTGCTTCTGGGGAGGTCCCTGGAACAACATATTTTCAGATGGGGGGTCTCGGAGGCCAATTACAGATCATTTTTGGGGTCCTTGACCTGAAATATTGAGTGATATAGGCCTAGAAACATATTTCAGAAAACCGTCAGGATTTAGAAGACATTTTTTCAGGCCTAAATGGGTTAAGCCTTGAAGGCTTTCAGGTACTCCATTCTGGAATACAGACCGTGTGATAGGAGGAAGGAAAGAGGAGCGCTGCTTGCTCCTATCCTCCTGACGAGGTAATAATGACATAGGAGCAAGGAAGGTGGAATAGTAATTCCCACTCTGCCGCATGGCATGTGCAAGGAGCCAGAGCCAGAGCAACAGGAGTTTAGGATTAAGTGACAGTGATGCTGATGGATACTCTATCTGGAGAGAGAGAGAGAGAGAGAGAGAGAGACAATTCCAACTGATTGTTGGAACGGTCATCATGCTGATTGATTTAGCCAAATCCGACGTGGACAGAGTGAGAGGCGCACTAGCCGCTCCCAGTGTGGTCGTATCTATCACTTCGGTGGGGCTGTCTAGCCCCACAGACGACTATTTTTTTGCAGAATAGCCCACAGTGTCGAGATGTCGAGTCGGTCGAACCCACGGTTGTCGAGAACCGCCACAAAAGGCTCTGGACAGGGCCCCTTGCCGATGCTCTATATATGGAGCTGGCCTGTTCTGACATCACAACACTATATTTTGCCCAAACATATTTGGGCATGCCAGACACAGAACTCCATAGGAATAAAGGGACACAGAGAGACACATACAGTACAGACATTTCCATATATGGGCATAAAAGGGACACAGACAAGGTGCATTCATATAGTGCCTTTATCCAAGGTGCTTTGCATAGATTGTGCATTACATTCACCCATTCACACACACACACATTCATACACCGATTGCGGCGGAAGCCATGCAAGGTACCAACCAGCACATCGGGAGCAATTTGGGGTTTAGTGTCTTGCCCAAGGACACTTCGACATGTAGACAGGAGGAGCCGGGATTCGAACCGCCATCATTGGACGACCTGCTCTACCTCCTGAGCCACAGTCGTCCACAGATGGGTGGAACAGGTATTGCATAGCAGGGTGGGGCATGGATCTCCAACTTCCATCGTTACTGACTCTGTGCTCTACAGCCGGGCACCGCTCTAGTAAACACTGGGGCCATTTCATCTGTTTACTAATAAATCTACATCTACATTAGCATAATGGAATTTTAAACCCAATTCACTGAAAGTGAGAATAGGGAGAAAAAACCCCATCTCATTTCCAGCTGTAATAATGACCTCTGGATACAGTATGTCTCTTCATAATCATTCTGATTGCAAACTTTCATGGAAAGTTTTGATTTAAAGCAAGTTGCATATTTGTAAGAACTGTACCGTTGTTTCTAAAGTGAACCGAAATACATATTTTAAATCTCTTACTTGTTCACATTAAGTAATGTAAGCATGTAACAACATTCAGTGTTTTTGTGAAAATGTTTACTAATTATGTAACATGTGGCAGTGCTATCTGAGTGACACACACACACACACACACACCGTACATTTTGAATGAAGGCAGACAACGATTTATATTTGTGTTTTTGGTTTGTTTCCCGTGCTGGGCAAGTTGTGTGTGTAATCGGTCCACCGCATCACGGAGCACCCCCCCAAAGCTGCTTGTTGAAAACGCAGAGGTAAAGTCAGTGACGTACCACGGCCACAAAGAAAAGGCGTAAACGGCACTTCCACATACGTCACGCCGGCACAGTCTATGACTTGGCCAACCGAACCGCGCACAAAGCTGTGTACGACCATAAAGTGTGGTCTTCTCAATTGTATATATATATATATAGAGTAGAACAGAATGGTAAATGCAAACCATGCAAGGCACCAACCAGCACATCAGGAGCAATTAGGCGTTCAGTGTCTTGCACAAGGACACTTCGACACCAACTCTGGGGGAGCCCGGGTTCGAACTGGCAACCTTGAGGTTACCATCCAGCCATTCTACCCCTGAGCCACCGCTACCCTCATAGAATAGAATAGAATAGAATAGAATAGAATAGAATAGAATAGAAGTAATATTAAAATGCTTACTGATGTGTACAGATGGCCCTCCCCGTTCATGGCGATGTATAACCCTGTCTTCACGGACTGAATGGCGACAACTCTGAGGCCCACAGGAATAAGGTTGAACAAAGCTGGAAGACAAACGCACAAGAACAAACACACAGGCACACACGTGCATGCAAATATCACTAAACATATTGGAATAAAACAGAATAGACAATGAATTAACACGCCATCAGAGGTCAATGCACAAAACAATATGTATAGTGCCATTCATCAAATAAATATAAACTGCCCATCATTAGCGCAATCACAGAACTTAGATAACGCTAGCTGTCATGTGGTTATCTCGTGAGATGAATTGCTGCATGGCTGCTGAACGTGACTATAGCCTAGTATAGTTACGCTGGATAACACTGAGCTATAGGCTACCTGGAAGGTAGCTGGGCTGTAATTGGGGCTACCGCTGGTGCATGGCAGATGTAATAGCCCCTTTGTTATTGTAGCAGACTCCTTCGGCCTGTTAGGTAATGGCTATTGTTTATACTGGCGAGCCAGGTTGTGACATCTAGCTAAGTGTACAGTAGTGTGACAGACTTAATGAGCTCTGAAGCCTTGGTGTTGGCTTTGTTCTTTCTTAGTTTCTGAGGGGCGCTAGCCCCTCCTGTACAGCTTTTGTCCCCACACGTCTCATTATTTGCCATTTATAATGAAAGGAGAAATTAGGTCATACAGTATGTGCCTCAAATATTATGTACATTTATGGCAACACAAACATTAAATGCCATTGACAATGAAGGGAACATTTATGTCATATAGACGAGCAAATCGGCTAACCAATCGCATTTTGTTCAAAACGGGCCACTCCTGCAAACTTTGGATAGGCTAAGCCAATCTTAGCCAATCAGGGTAGAATATGAAAAATCGGACAGATCCGTCGTGTTCACATGACTATGGATATAACGTGTAGCGATTTGTGTGGAATTTGCACAAAATCTGTAGAAGAAATATAAACTGCTCTGGCCTCCAGGTAGTGTGCGTGCACAGTTTCTCGCCGATTTGCCCAACAGGAGATCACAGGTCACAGACAGACGGACACAGGGAGGTCACTTTCGAGCCCAGCAAGTGCAAGGTTAGAGTCCTGTCCAGAAAGAGAAACCCATCTCGACCAGATCTCTTCTTTGGGACGACCAAAATCAAGCTCAGCCAGCAGACGGAGGTTCTGGGTCTTGGCATAGACGGCAAACTCACGTGGACCAGCCATCTGTGCTGCAACATCTGCAAACGCGCTGGACAACGTCAATGGAGCACTGCGTAAGCTGGCCAACAAGCTTGATGCTAAAGGCAGGGCTAACGAAACCCAGGTCAGGAGCATAATGGAGTGCTCCTGTCTAGCCTGGATGAATGCCTGTCAGACCACTCTCCTCAGGCAGTTGGACAACATCCAAAAAAAGGCCTTAAAAATCATTGGGGTGGATGAGGAACCTTGCCCTACAGCAGTATATGCCATCAACAAGCTGAGTCATCGCTGAACAGTTGCAGCAACAACTTTTCTCTACACGATGCACACTCCTAGCTGTCCAACGTGGACCTCAAAGCACTGCTACCGCAAGCTCGCAGGTCGAATCACCCGGAAGGTACTAGTATACCAAGCCTTGGAAACACCCAAGTCAAACACCAAATGCCTTGATAGGAGCTTTCTCCACTCCATGCTATAACAATAAACATGGAACAGCCTTCCCCCTGCGGTTGTTGGGAGACATTACATCAAGCAGTGTTCATGACACATACACGGACGGACGGACGGACGGACGGACGGACGGACGGACGGACACGAAAACATAGTCCTGTCCTTGCGGAGACATATATCACCACCTACAGTATATATATATTATTATCATCATCTATATGAAGGCATTTGGTACTGCCCAGCCCTAATTAAAGGTTACATTTCCCAAGTACCTGAAGAGTAGGTCTAATTCTAATGTAAATAATAGTGCATTATAATATCAAACAGTATGTGAATACTAAAGATAGCATTGCTATCTATGACTTGTTTACACTTGTTTTAAGCAGCCCATTGGATGTGACACGTACGTGTCATGTCAGCTCATCTGGAGAAATTGACACATGCGTTGAGTTAGCGTTAGCACTATGTACTGAAATTTAATTAATCAGCTAGCCTCAAGCACTTGCAGAGCAGTACCAGAGCAAGCTAATATTATAATATGTTCCACAATAAGCCTACTGGTTTGTGGTCTACTTTCCATTTCAGAGAGAAATGTGGAATATGCTATAGGTGTCTACTGTAACAAGGCTGTCTGTCACCAAGAACTACAATCAATTGAGAATGGATTCAAGATGCAAATGTCAGTTCTTCAAATATGTAGCCTTTTCTTTTTTCTTTCCTCTTTTGTTTTGTGCCTTTTTGCCTGTTTTTGAGGGGCCTACATACTGTATGTACAGCTTTTGTCCCCTCACGTCTCATATTTTGCCATTGACAATGAAAGGAGAAATTAGGTCATATGTGCCCCAATATGACGTAAATTTGTGGCAACACAAACATTAAATGCCATTGACAGTGAGGGGAAAATGTACGTAGACGAGCAAATCGGCTAACCACTCACATAAATTCAGTTGTTCATGAGATGATGTATGATGATGTATAATGATAAGAGCGCCCCTCACTTCACACAGGTGTGATTTATTTATTATTCATATGTATAGGCCTACCGGTATATATCTTTTACACTGACAAGCCTTGGCCATCTCATCGCACTACATACAGCATAGTGATTAAACCATTTTGTAATGGTGTCCGAAAGTATTATAATCATAATTCCCATCTTAATTGAATGCATCAGAAAAACAGGGCAACAAACTCTACTAGTATAAAGTACACCATGGAAAAATATCAATGTGTATCTGATAGCAATGATGTCATTAACAGCTGCCTGAGTAGTTAGTGTCTTCTATTTCTATTTTTTTCACCCAGAAGTTGACTATAATCTCAGAACTTCCTAATGCACTGTAGTAGAGAGAGAGAGTAGTGAATGAGTGAGTGATTTCAGATACAGCCCTGGCTAGTGCACTGCAATGTCACTGATTCATGATGTGTAGAGTAAAGAAGCCACAGGCCGTCTCACACACACTGAATGGAATGCAGAGGCTGAGCTAGACCTTGTCGAGGTTACTCACAGGAATTACTGCTGTCATCCTTCGTCCCATCAAGAGAGCCATCGGGGTTCATTTGCAAGTAGTATCCCTGCCTGCAATATAACCTGGTCACTATGCCCTTGAGCTGGGGATCTGTGGAGGGAAAGAAAGAGAGAGAGGGAGAAAGAGGTTTATGGACAGATTAGAACACATGTCACAGAGTCAAGAGTGACGACTGAAGCAGGCAGCAAACTAAATGAGCTTGCGCAAGACTGACAAATCAATAGGTGTTCCCTTAACCTATGCATATACCTATATTGGGGCAAGTCATTATTGGCCTTCTTTCTTCTTCTTTTTTAAACAAACAAAATAAAATACTAAATATTTCACAATTTTCAAAGCAGCAAGACTAGCACATCTACAAGGTTACAATGTGTGTTATGTGTTGCGAGCTTGTAGATTTTTTTTTTAGCTATTCATCATACATAGCATATGGTTAATGTACAATATGGATATTACAATGTGCATTTTTGTTTATCGGGCCAGCCCCTGAGATGAAGTAAAACAATGACCAGAAATCTTTATGTCACGTTATGGCCTTTATGTTTTCATGGGCAAATATTTCAGCCAAAAATGCAGGGCACATAATGTATTGAATGCGCTCTGCCCTGCTCAGAGATAGGCGATCCAATTATAGGCAGCAGAATTAATCTGTGACTGCTTGGCTGGCATAATGAACCCAACAGCACCCTCTCTGGGTCCTTTGGTGAGGGAAATAACATCCAGCAGGCCTGTCTGCACCTTCCAGCACACCTGATAAATAACAGCTAACATTTACATATCTCAATGAATCAAGTGGTAAAAAATGTATAGCCTAATAATGCTCGCATGGAACCTGAGTGTTGAGCATCAACCAGTTATATCGCAATTTGCAATTGGATATTCGTGTGATTTAGTGCCGAGGGAAAATGTGAATTTGAGAATGGTGACCGCGGTGTGGTGAAAAGATAAAGCTGTGGCGTGAAGTGAAATTAATTTCAATAAAACAACACTTGGGCATGCCTTGGGACCTCAGCTATATGGACATTTACACTGGGAACATATTGCAACTGTTGAGGGGTTGACAGTGATTTTTCTTTTGGTGCGTGTGTGTGTGTGTGTGTGTGTGTGTGTGTGTGTGTGTGTGTGAGTATGCGTGTGGATTCAGTGTCTGTGTACTGTAGGAATCCGTGTGCATCCACATGTGTTTGTGCGTGCGGTGCGGTGTGCGGTGCGTGCGTGCGTGTGTGCCCTACAGTGACAGTCATACAGTATGTCATCAACATTAGCTTTATCTGGAGACAGCCATCACCCCAGATTTCATTCCAAGAAATCCCTTAGGAGGTGAACAATCACATTCACCTGAGCCCACAACGGTGTGTAGTGCTATAGTGTGCCACTATTCGCTACTATGTTTGCGATCCTGTACTTGCATCAATGTGTGCATGTGTGTGTGTGTGTGTGTGTGTGTGTGTGTGTGTGTGTGTGTGTGTGTGTGTGTGTGTGTGTGTGTGTGTGTGTGTGTGTGTGTGTGTGTGTGTGTGTGTGTGTGTGTCCACCCACGGGAGATTTCAGCAGGTCTTACCGAGGGCAAATACTGGATGTGTGTTTTCCCTCTGTGTATTATAGCTTAGGGCAGTCTCTTTGGAAAACCACTCTGCTGGGCAGTGGCCTGAGACCTTTTCGCTGCCGACTGAAAAGAGGAGAAAATGCCTTTCCGCCAGAGGACTCTCGCAGCAATACCTTGTTCTATATCAAAGGCCTTCGGTGCTTTGTTATAGACATGGTACAATGGTAATTTATACACCATCGATATACCATACCATGACGTATAAATTAGGCTTTAAGCGGAATGCGTCCGTCACATCTAAGGAGACCTCTGCAGAGAGCGGTGGCTGACAGCTCTCGTTAACGAAACTATTCAGCCCCTATATCCAATGTGTTGCAGCAGCAATTCAGGATGGGATTTTCTGTTTTGTGGGAGGCGGATATTGCCGCTGATTGCTGAAGCCCCTTTCTTTTCTCTTTTTAACCTTACTCTTCACATAATGGACAGACACTGGACGCGTTACCTGCAGGGTAATGAACAAAATAGATCGTTTTTCACAAGTGAACAGGAGAAAAATGCCAACCTTTCATTGTCCTGTCAGCAGTCTGCCTTCACTGCCCAGCACAACCTATACCCACATCCTGCACCCCTTAATTTAAACGTTACTTATTAGAATGTCTCCCTTATACACACACTACTCAGTTTTGAGGTCCACTAAAATGGGGGGAGGGGGACATTTTGGATGACGTCCCCAACCCGGAAAAGACATAGAATGTTGCCCAACAGTGGAAGTGGAACAAAGTGCTTACAGGTGGCCGTGTCACCGGACTGCAGGAGGTGGCGGTGCTCCTCCAGCGTCATGTCGGCCTGCCCGTTTGCACTGGTCGACAAAGACCTTTCGGGTCAATTCCATTATGTTGATCGTTCCCCCTCCATCCTTCCTCGTCGATGTCTCCCTTTTGACTTATACCCGTCTATTCAAACTCTAGAGACGGTCCTGCCCCAAAGTTATTAGTGCAGCCGCGCCCGGAGTCAGAAGATTAAGGCCTGGCCCTCTAACTGGGGCCCTCATCAAACCCTGTACATTCAAGAGAATGTCCCCGCTATACCACCCTCAGGCTATCACCCTTAGATCTCCATATATGGAGCTGACCTGTTCTGACATTCCAGATGTTGATTTGACCTCATCAAGCCCCGTACACTCAAGACATGCTCCTTATATAGCCGATACAGAATTCATTCCATGTTGATCTGACCCCCCCCCCCCATGCCAAAGCGGCCAGCGCTCGCTCACCCAGCAGTCTGCCGTCAACAAGGCGGATGCGAGCAAGGACGAGGTCAGATAATGGAGATCCGTGTGTTGTATACCAACTTGGTTCATTTGCAAGTGTGACTTGCGTCGCGGCAACCACACTGCAGGTCATCATGAGACTGGCACAATATGGCCATACTGTATATTGGCATTCCCATATAAGGGGAAGGGCCCCTGGCGATGTCGTCTATACGTCCCAGCGTGAAATCATCCCACTGATGAATAACTACCCGATTAAGACAGATGGCTTCCTGTGCTGCAGACGCGCCGACATGGACATGAAGCCGGTCACAAGGCGCCATGCCATTGGTGTGAATGCGTGCGTGCGTGCGTGCGTGCGTGCGTGCGTGCGTGCGTGCATGTGTGCGTGCGCGTGTGTGGTAAATGGTAAATGGTGCATTTATATAGCGCCTTTATCCAAGGCGCTTTACAGAGATTGTGCATTACATTCACCCATTCACACACACATTCATACACCGATGGCAGCGGAAACCATGCAAGGCACCAACTAGCACATCGGGAGGAATTAGGGGTTCAGTGTCTTGCTCAAGGACACTTCGACAGTAACTCTGGGGGAGCCCGGGTTCGAGGGGGTTCGAACTGGCAACCTTACGGTTACCATCCAGGCACTCTACCCCTGAGCCACCGCCGCCCCTTGTGTGTGTGTGTGTGTGTGCGTGCGTGCGTTTTCTGTGAAGACCGGTGAAGCTATAGCACGGTGAGATTGACACATCAAAGAGGCCGTTCTTCAGGGCATTGAGAATCTGCAAGGGTCAATGCAGGGATGCAAATGGCAGAACGCATTCATCTTCTAACTCACTCTCTCTCTCTCTCTCAACGCTATATATACTGTATAGGTCCGGTGATGCATTCACTGGTCGGCTCTGTGGGGGATCGCGACTATACATTATATGCCCATACATGGAGATCCCTGATGATGTCAACGTGATGTCACGAGGCATGACCATAATATGGAGGCGTGACCAACGAACCAACGGGAAATGCATGTTTTCATAGTAAATGCAACCTACGTATACAGTCGCAATAACAGTGGAAATATGTCTGTGACAGTCAAATCACTTGAAAGCCGTTTGGTGAAATGCCAGCGCGTGCGTGCATGCATGCATGCGTGCGTGCGTGCGTGCATGTGTGCGTGCGTTTTCTGTGAAGACCGGTGAAGCAATAGCACGGTGAGACCGACACATCAAAGAGGCAGTTTTTCAGGGCATTGAAAATCTGCAAGGGTCAATGCAGGGATGCAAATGGCAGAACGCATTCATCTTCTAACTCACTCTCTCACTCTCTCTCTCTCTCACACTGAATTGAGAACAGCAATTGACAGCAATTTTGCTCTTACCGTCTTACGTCACACTCCCCATGGCAAAATGTACTTTTTGCTTATAATCTAGCATCATGTGTGTGCATTTTAGCTGTGCACGTACCACTGTCACATTATGTAACAACCCATTCACACCAACCATAATAGAAATAATGTGTTCATTCATGGAAATACAACCACACATAATTGCATTCACAGCTGAGTTCACACACAAACACGGACACGCACGTGCATACACACACGCACGTGTGCGCGCGCACACACACACACACACACACACACACACACACACACACACACACACACACACACACACACACACACACACACACACACACACACACACACACACACACACACACACACACACACACAGGGACAGACCCATGGACACAGGGACAGACCCATGCAGGGACAGACCCAGGGACAGACGGACAGACAGACAGACAGACAGACAGACAGACAGACAGACAGACAGACAGACAGACAGACAGACAGACAGACAGACAGACAGACAGACAGACAGACAGACAGACAGACAGACAGACAGACAGACACACACACGGATTATTTTATGTGTAGGCTACGCAATCCCCTTGAGCAAACACACTTAGGAGGACACACTAAGATGGCCCTCTTTCGATCGATTAATGACTTTGATCAGTAGCATTTAAAACAATCTGCGGGAGTGAGATTGATTTCCAAGACAGTTCAGTAGAGGCCCATCTGTAATAATTAAAAAAGAACCAGAGCCCGCCCGGTGTTAGCTGTATTCAATATCTTTGCGTGCATGTGCGTGCGTGCGTGCGTGCGCACTGTCGCACACACATCTTTGCATGCAAGTGAACTTGGCTTCAGGCTCCAGGCTATAAATCATGTGATCCTGGCCACAACCCCTGGGGGAAGCCAGCCAGAATATCTCGCACAGATACGGATTCCCCTTCTCGTTTGTGAGAAACTGTTTGTACATTTCCCAGCTGAGGCAGTATTGAAATTACTCGGGCCAAACTTTTGCTCTAATTAAACATGTGAGCATAAAAAGGTTCATACGACGAAAGAAAAAGAAAGTAGAGCATGTGCTTTAACGCATGACAAACTAATGGTTCTCTATAGTGAATGTGTCCATATATGTAGTTTGTATTAACCCATTTTGGGTGGGAACCCCTTTTGGTGTTAGCATTGTTATTATGCTTTAGCTATTGAAAAATAGCAGACCTACAAGCTCATAGCGCACCACCAAGTGGCGCGCTCCGAGCTTGTAGGTCTGCTATTTTTGAAAAATCGAAGAACGACTGACATAGAAACATGGCTTTTTCAGAAAACTGTCAGGATGTAGAAGACATTTTTAGAATCTGAATCTCAAAATGGATGAATGCTAGCGTGTGCAGCACTGCAGCTCAATTAAAGTGAAATGTCTAGTCTACTGGGATGTGGAATTCTCTAATATCTCTGGGCACAACCAACACTGAAGGTCAAGTACATGGGTGTGTTCGTGGTGTGGAAGGTTACTTTTCACAATGACATCGCAATCCCCTTCAGATCTCACATACAATACCGTATGTTAGCAAAAACCAGACCCGTCTGAAGTGAGTGGTACTGTACTGTACTGTACTGTACTGTACTGTACTGTACTGTACTGTACTGTACTGTACTGTACTGTACTGTACTGTACTGTACTGTACTGTACTGTACTGTACTGTACTGTACTGTACTGTACTGTACTGTACTGTACTGTACTGTACTGGCCCTCCTCCCTGGCCTGTCTGTGTCTGTGTGTTAAGCTGTGCAACAGTGACACTTGGTGGTGAACAAACGCTATTTTCCTGCTCGGACACAGCCAGGGACACATCGACACAGGGACAGACCCAGGGACACAGCCAGGGACACAAGGATACAGGGACACAGCCAGGGACACAAGGATACAGGGACACAGGGACAGACCCAGGGACACAGCCAGGGACACAAGGATACAGGGACACAGGGACAGACCCAGGGACACAGCCAGGGACACAGGGACACAGAGACAGACCCAGGGACCCAGGGACAGACCCACGGACACAGGGACAGACCCAGGGACAGACCCAGGGACACAGACCCAGACCCAGGGACACAGCTACACAGGGACAGACCCAGGGACACAGGGACAGACCCAGGGACACAGGGACAGACCCAGGAACACAGGGACAGACCCAGGGACACAGGGACAGACCCAGGGACACAGGGACAGACCCAGGGACACAGGGACAGACACAGGGACAGACCCAGGGACACAGGGACAGACCCAGGGACACAGGGACAGACCCAGGGACACAGGGACAGATCCAGGGACAGACCCAGGGACACAGGGACACAGCCACACACATAGCTGTCTATAGGAGTGGTTGCACCATAATAGCTGTCCGGAGTCCTGCAGGGCTCCTTGCCCCTCTCCCGTTTTCACTCTACACTAAATAGCTTTGCTGAATATAGCCGATCTACAAGCTCACATCGCGTCGCATTGTGATGTGTTGTGAGCTTGTAGGTCTGCTATTTCTTTGCTGAATGTTCACCACCAGAATAGGGGTGCTACGGTTCAAGTCATTACAGTAAGTGATATTATATGAAAGTTATACGAGATTGGAAATGTCATGCCATGGAAAATCTAAAAGACATATGGCTCTGCATTTCGGAATGACACAGCATTTTCAGTAGCGGTATAGGCTTGCAGAGAGAGAGAAAGAGAGAGAGAGAGAGGGGGGGGGGGGAGTTAGGGAGGTAGGTGTGGTTTGTGAACTCTGAAAATCCTCAGCTGGTTAATCAAACTCATCTCTCTGTGGAGAATCTCCCTGTTAGCAAGGTCGCAGAGGTCTAAAACGTATCCCTTGTTTACTTACATTTTTTATATTGCATTGTGAAGAAAATCTAAAATGAACTTGTGGGTCTGCTATTGTTGAAGGTTTTTGGATTTTTTTTTAAACCATAGCAATGCATGACATAAGTGATTAAACCAAGAGAAGACTTTGTTATGCCATATCACGACATCAAGTACGACTTTCCAAAAATCCCAGATCTATTCTATTCTCATATCACAATAGTGATATATTATGTATTCCCCAACCCTATTGTCACACATAGGGGAACAGCATGTTGGATTGGCACCATGCAGCAGGCTGCCGGTTTTCTTTCAACATAACTATCAGTGGCACCAAACCTCACATTGTGATTGCTCTGCAATGGGGGAAGTCCTCGATATGTATGAATGAATGATATGAAAGCGCTTTGAGCGCTTGGAGCGCCATAAAATGCAATCCAATTCATTATGCATCTAAATGTCTGTCTCAGCGAGGTCGTGATCATGATGGTGTTTTCTTTTCTTTATAGCCCCTCCTATATATTCAGCTATAGTGTAGACTTTCGTCGCATTGACAATTAATTGAGAATTTGCGTCATATGTGTTCTAGCAAATTGGCTATTTTTGTCCAACACAATGAATGGAGGATGATAAGAGCGCCCCTCACTTCACAAGGGTGTGAATTTTATTTTATTGTGCAAGTATCTCTCTCTCTCTCTCTCTCTCTCTCTCTCTCTGTATAGCTTCTAGACCTGTAAAACATTCTGCTCTAAAACTGATCTGCCAACCACAATTATATAAACGTCCATACAGTACACACAGAACAGAAGCACACTTACGCATGCACGCCCGCATTCACACAATCGTGCATACGCACGCGCACACACGCACGCACGCACACACACACACACACACACACACACACACACGCGCACACACACACACACAAACACACACGCAGGGACATGAAACAAAAGCACAGGCAGCAGCTGCAGGCTGCTGCTGGAGATGCCCCGTCTGACCCACTTTGGATGTTTCTGGAATAAGAGAAGGGCTTTTCCTTCCCGCAAAAGGAACCCCCCCCCCCCCCCCTGCGAGTCTCCTCTGCCTCCCTCCTCTGTTGTCATGGAAAAGTGGATGAGGGTAAGCGAGCAACGTTCCACTGCGGCTCCCTCCTTTTCCTTTTCCATTTCACCTATACATTTTTACAACAACTCATGTCACGTCATGTCTCAACAATAACCCCTCGGCTCCCTCCGATACAGATGCCCACAGATGGAGCCATGTTGTTTGCCTGCTGTGTTCCTGTTCCCATCACCACGGCCATGAAATATATAAACTCCTGGCATAAGGGAGGAGCAGAACACATGGATCCCCCTCTGTCGACGATGAGCAAGACGGGGACCTAATCTAAATCGGAGCTGATCTAGTATGTAATACAATCTAACAATCTATTAACCCATTCTGACCTGAGATCAGATTCATACGAGGTTTCTGCCGGACAAACACTGGGTCTGATGAACCCATTCTGACCTGAGATCAGATTCTAAAAATGTCAGTCGCTCTTCGATTTTTCAAAAATAGCAGACCTACAAGCTCGTATCGCGCCACTCGGTGGCGCGATATGAGCTTGTAGATCTGCTATTTTTCAATAGCTAAAGCATAACATGATGCTGACACCAAAACGGGTGCCCGGTCAGAATGGGTTAATATAATCTAGAATATTCCTACTAATGAGAGACAGATTACAGGTGAGCCACAGCTGTCACAACAAATCAACAATGAACCTATCACATCTACACATCTACACATTCAAAACAGGTGCATTTGATTTGGAATTTGCCATGTGGATACATGCACTCAATGATGTCATTTCGACCGTGGCTCGCCGATTACAATGAAAACGTGCAAAACCTGTCAGTCCATCCATCACGCCTCGTGACACATCCCTGTCCATTCAAATTCTAGACGGGCCCGCCCCCAAAGTAGAAAACTAGAGTTCTCAACAGGCCCGGAAATTAAGGCCCAGCCCAACCTGGGCCCTAAACTGGGCTGGCCCGAGGCCCATCCTGCAGGCCTTACTAATTAGCACACATTTTACGCCCTACCCGGCCCGAAAAACTAACTCAATTAAATAAATAAATCACACCCGTGTGAAGTGAGGGGCGCTAATATATAATATATTAAAGTCAACTCATGTTGATTAGGTGATGTAACGGTGCCAACACAAACATTAAACGCCATTAACAATAAAGAGACAATATGACGTAATGAGGCACATTATGACGTAAATTTTCCCTTCTTTGTCAATGGCGTTTACAAAACAAACATTGAACTAAAGACAAACATTAAACCTGTATATAGGAGAGGCTAGCACCCCTCAAAAAGAAGACAAAAAATAAAGGAAAAAAGGTCCATATACAGGCATTCATTCAGCTCTCAGGGCGTCTTACTGGTATAGTATAGGTCTAATATACTCTCATTACTGTATATATGTATGTACTGTATTGATCTGAGATTGCATATGACCTGTGGGAAATTCAGCATATAACCATTAGTATTTCTGTAGCCTTTTCTTTTCAGAGAAATGCACCTACTCAGCGAATAACCGACAGGGTGAACCTGATCTAGGTGTCATCGCCTTGAGTGATGGGTTGTACAGCCAAAACTAAACGATTGAGACATTTTTATTTATATTTTCTTCACATTTTAACTCTTTTAACAGATCTCCCGTAACAGCAATGTTGTGAAGAGAAATGGCAAATCAAACATATAGATGCAAGTATTGATAGGCAGGTTACCTGGATCTGGGATATTGGGATCATATGTTGTGTCAATGATACATGAATTCAATGCAACGGGAACAATCATGCCACAATACAATTAGTGTGTACACTCAGCCCATCATCAATGCTGTATTGGATACACAGTATTAATGCAATTACATACTGTATCCTGGAGGTTAAGGAACCTGTTGTGTATAGAGTGTCTGTCCCATGGCTTCCACTGGAAAGGCCAATGCATGTTAAACTGGGAAACTAAATGAAATGGAAACAATTGCTCTGTCCGCTGCATGTGTTATCACAGACGCTGCTACTGTATATCCTTGATAAACTGTTGCTTTGCTGTATGTCTGTGACGGTGAAATCACTCGAAAGCCATTTGGCAAAATGCCAGCATAAGGAAGGGTGTGTGTGTGTGTGTGTGTGCGTGTGCGTGTGTGTGTGCGTGCGTGCGTGCGTGCGTGCGAGAGAGATTGGGTGGGTGAGCCAGAAAGAGGAGACATGAGAAAACGAGGCTGAAGAGACTGAAAAGTGCAATTGTACGGAGACCCTACCTAGTGCAGAGTGCAGAGTTTACAGTCTTAATATGACTTGAGATTTTACTCATTTGCATGCAAGTTGGGGAAAAAAATAATGAGGTATTCTTCCTCTATAGGCCTCTAATCACAAACAGCGCAAATTAAGACCGGGGACACAACAAAGAGGCTGCCATGTATTCTGATTAGAGCTCCTATTCACATAAGCAGGACAAATCACCCATCTCAGAAACAGCCTTTCCCTACAGTAATCTGCGACTTTCTCTTCAGACAGACAGAACCCCCCCCCCCCCCCCCCCCGTGGAATCTCATCATTATGCTTGCATGGGCTCAGGGTCGCTCTAATAAAATGGCTGCTGCAGGTGTGTTGTTGTCGTCGTCGAGGCGTTTCAAATGGTTATTCATCTCATCGGGTCATCGTGCCCAGATAGATACCACCTCGCCTGCAGAGACATCCATGACAGCTACTGAGATATATTACAGCTTTATCAGTCTCTGGCCTCATCTATTATAGCATGGCCAGGCATTCATTCCTTCACTAAATGGCAGCAGCTTCCGTCCTGCACGCGTGTCTGATCCGGACAATGTGGATCGAGGACTCTACACGAAAAGACAGACTGACGCACCACCACAATCAATTGTTACGGGAAAGAGACAGGCAGACAGACTTACGTAGGCATGCATACAGCGACAAAGTCACAGGCAGACTGAAGATGCGTATACCGGTGTATACAGTACACCACCTCATACAGACACACACACATCTGTGCAGAGTACAGACACAAACCCAACTCCATATAATAAAGCATGTGTGAGAGGCTGAATCCAGAGGGACAGCAAATTATGACCTGGTATTCTGAGGCACCTTGAACTATTAGTCCTGGTGTGCCAATGTAGATGTATAATGTCTGGGCCATTTTTGTGTGTATAGTTACCATGGGTTGAACATTTCCATTCCCATTCTTATCCAACTCTATGTGAATTGAAGAGACCTTTGGTGGGTATTTGCCATCCAAAATGATGATTAGTCGTACTATGGTGCAAAGCACTGGTCCAAATGCTTCCAGACAATATAGATCAGCAGATGTATTTACTGAAATCCTCATGACATTGTATGTGCTAAGGATATGAGAAAATGAGAAATATCCTACTGCAACAGGTTTAACACCTGATGATTGCATGGAATTTTAAACATATTACAACCTAGAGGTGTTGCAACACTCTCATTATAGAGTATTTTCCCTAAGCAAATTATTATTTAGTATTAGTATTGAGAAAACCTGTTTTCACAATAAAGCACTGTTGTTGCACAGACACAATGCATCATTCCCAGCGAGGTTGCCACATTACAAGTCAAAGTGTTCATGACATTTTCATAAGTGGAACAATACTGTGACAGGAATTTAAAGGGCCTCTGGCCCGCAAGAGAAAAGATTACTTTGAAATATGCAACACTCATTCCGAGGGAGATATTGACCTTTATAAATGGATTTCATTTCTGGTTCCATGGTGATGTGTGCTTGTGCACTATAAGCAGTTCAGCAATTCGTATGCTTCATAACGAATGCAGGCCCTTTCCAGACACACGTATAAAGGTGACAGCTCGGTAAACCTGTCTAAACCACCAGGCATAAACTCGTCTGGAAGCTGTCTAGCTATACCTGCAGGTTGCATATATCACAGGATGATTTGTTTCCCCGTGCTCTCCGCCTGTTTGAAACATCATGCATATCGTAACCTTACAGTCTGGCGTGCGTAAACTACTAAGCCCACAGGTTACATCAAAGGCACAACACTCAAACCAACACACAACAGACACCGTTCACACCAAAGTTTTCCACACCTTGTCTCCGTAGTCGCCGCTTTTTGAGGCCAAAGATGCGCACTTTAGAGAAGATGTCGACGAGGTTCCCATTGCAGAGACCTTTGTTCTTGCTCGGACTCTTCTTCCTCCGCCGGTTCTGTTGAGGCCGGTCTACGTGCTGTTCCCGTGCCTGTCTTTTCTGTCTGATCAAGCCACTTGCGATAGCAGCAGCCATGGCTCAAAATCTCACAACTGCTCAAGTCCCAGTCTGCACACTGAGCAGACTACATATAAAAACAACCGCCACTCGGAGCTTCGCAGCCCGGGTCACAGTCCCATGGTGGCGGCTATGGAGGTCCGTTCCGTGATGTGGAATCAGATATTCTAATTGGTTTTCTTAATTGTCCAAACACTGCTGTTCATGCTAATTGTCACATTGTCACTGTCATCGTCACTCGAATAATAAGTATTGGGCATTGTAGAAAAATGATATTGCCGACCACTGCTGGGCTAAATGTTTAATCTCATATTTGCATAAATAGCCACAGCCAGTGTTGAAAAGGGAGCCGTGTAAAAACTCACCCCGGCCGAGATTGCAGATGATGATTATTCATACCTGCATATTGATTTTTGCCTGTGACATTTTCTGTTCCACTGCTCCCTAAATGCCCAACACCGGCTGCATCCTCCTCCCCTCCTCCTCCTCCTCGCTCTTCTTCCCTCCGTTTACCTCGGCGGTTCTTTTCCTTCTGGTGGCGGCCGGGCGGCTCGTTGTCAGATGTCGGTGTTTTAGGTCGCGGCGCGGTGGGCACGCAGTGCATGCACCGTGCGCGCCGCCCGCAATCAAACGAATGCAAGCGACGTCTCTGACGACGTTCACCATCCGAACACGGGCACGGTAGCCGGGGCGAAGCAGGCTGCCGCTGCGTCTACGAACTCCCAAGTTTGTATGGGCTAATAAGCAATCCGCCACAGCTGCAACATGGGGGGACCCTGTGGTGGGCAGTGATTTTAGTCATAAATAGGCTACGTTTTGATATAATCCAAGTATTAACTGGAGGGCATAAGTTATGCATTAACGCAAAGTTATCTTTCTATACATTGTATATAGCCATACCTATCCAAAAAGGATTTGTCGGGTCCGTTTTCAAAGCATGTTCTTTTCTTTATAATCCATTCCGGTAAATCGCTATACAAACAGAACCACAAACAACACAGGGCATTTGTGCACCAGTGGAGCAAAGGGGAGAAAATGTAGAACTAACGCGTATCTGAGACTCAGATTCGGAGTCCTGCATGTGGAGATGACGTCTGCACTGTGTGACAGCTGCATACAAATACATAAACTTAAAACGCCCAGCGATTAAGATGCGGACACAATTCGACTTAAATGATTATTTTTCAGATATAGAGTATATCCGCGGCGGCGCAGGGGAGATAAAGAAGACAGTAGCGCAATCAGCGCGTAATGGGAATGAAAAACGACACAGCGGTGCAGGCTATATAACGCGCAGTTCCCACGCTTGAAGGAAAACCGGACACTGTTCCTCTCGCTTTCTGTCTATATTCCGAGATCAACACATCCTCTCCATCAACAAGTCCTAACGACTCGCCCCTCCTTTGCCTATACGCCTGAGTGAAAAGTGTGCCTTTCCCTTAAATTCCCTCCCACCTTCGCTATGCATGCCGACTCGAACACGCGTGTGTCCAGCTCTGATCGCTTCAAGAGAATGAATGGTCAGCCGCGGTTTGGATGTTGCTATGAAGCTATGAGAGAGAGAATAAAGATTCGATCTTTGAAGGCGCCTCCAGTCCAGTTGAGCCATTGCAAAACGCCTTCGCCATAAACGGTCTCAACAGACACGCTAGAATAAGAGGCAACTGATGCATACGATGTCAGTGGCAGTTAAATGAATGCAATGCAGTATAAATGGGAAAGAAAATGACAGCACCGATCAAGTATAGGCTGAATTTGTCTTCATAATAGCCACAATTATCAATCTGCATGCACTTCCAATTTGATGGGCGCTACAAATAGGCTGCACATTGCAGAAACAATCTCAGTGGATATGATAATGTTATGCCCCTGCAAGCCACGAAGCAGAAATGTCTCACTCCTACAATTTGATTATAGTCAATTATTGCACATTTAAATAAGAGATGCAGGGCTGCTGTATAACGCAAGGGGCTTGCTCAATGTGTAACCAGTTAAGTTTCAGGACCATAGACAGCGCCTCTCATTTCGAGGCCGGCCTATCAAGCAACCACGTTGCCACAAGTATAGGCGACGCACATTCAAGAGAGAATAATTATAATTGCGTTCAAAAGTTCACCGGGAACCAAGCTCATGTCGTCGTGTCTGTTAAAACGAACGGGTATGGCTTTCTTGTTTTGGATGCATATCACCAGAGACTCGATCACAAGCGAGAAATTTAAACTCAAGAGAGCCATCTGCTGTTTGTCGCTGTAATTAAACATCTGCTGCAGCTCATTTGGGAGTTGGGACTCGGTCATTGCTTGCATCGCTCTGGTGTGTGCAGCGGAGAGAGAGAGAGAGAGAGAGAGAGAGAGAGAGAGAGAGAGAGAGAGAGAGAGAGTACACTTGTTGATGCATGCCTTTTACAGCGTGAGCGTATAGGCTATAGGGTAGGATAGCTCTGGTCCATAGCGTTATATAGGAGCTATAGTATATAATGACCTCAATATGAGAAGCAGACAAGCAGTATAAAGCTGATGTATAGACCTGATCAGGGTCTAATTATCTCATTCAAGAGGATATAGGCTTAGCCATAGTTCATGACTCTCGTATGGCAGTCATGTTTCAGGGCTAATATAGGCTATACTCTCTACAGGCGCATTAATATATTAAAATGATTATATAATTATATAATTAAAATTATTATAATAAATTAGCCTATAGGCCTAGAGGCTATTTGAATTTATAAATGCTATGTAAAGGCAGTTTCCCCACATATCCACTGACTGAAAGGGGTTCTGAATTCATAGACAATATAAACTCCATTGATTTACATCATCGTACGACGGTGTCGCTTGCCGGCGAGAGCTGATCTTCCCGAGCCAAACAGCTGGGGCGTATAATTGGGCATAAATGCAGTAAAAACCCCTCCTCATAACTCAGGACTCATGCAGCGCTCCGTGGATATATACCGGGGACAGACCAGCCATGAGCCTGGAGGAAGAGGAGGAGGAGGAGGAGGCACTGCAGTAAGCGTTCCCACCAGCAGCGGACACTGTCAGCTCAACAATGGTCCCTCGCCCGCAACGGCACGTCGGCACACCACAGTGCAGCACAGTTGCAGACAGACAGAATACTTTACGTTTATACTCGTCGTACGGCGGTGTCGCGGGCAAGCGGTTCATCGAGCGACACACCGCCGCACAGCGAACCATCAACCATAACCATCCGACTTGCGTGTAAGCTATATATGGTGCTTGACTGCTTGTTACATGATGTAGGGGAGACCCGGGAGAGCATATCAATAATTCAGATGAGCTTCAGATGAGTATTTGTTTGTGTTTGAACATTCAATCGCGAGCACTTTCAAATAATATAATTCAACAGCACATAATAGTAGCCTTAGCCTATAATAGTCTATTTGCCTATATATAGCCTACTCTCAAATGTCATACCAATAGGTGCAGGCAGCGGCCTATAGTGAGAGTACATTTTATACAGAAGCATTTTATTGAACTGGTTGTTCTTTAGACTATAGCCTACTGTTTAAGGCAATTTTAGTTAATATGGTAATACTGCAATATAGATGCTATACTTCATCTAATTGAGTCTCCAGAGCATGGAAAAACGACTCTTTTGAATTAAACACAACACCACAAAGAGGAACACAGCCCTGTTAAAGACACTGCCACCACACAGTGCTTCATGCAGTTACACTTACAGACTGAGAACATACATGGAGAGAGGAGAGGAGAGATGGGGGAGGACACAGGCACACAGCATGTGCAGTCAGATAAACGTCTAACAACTGACATGTTCTTATCTGCTGCAGAACATACACACAGAGCATGCACTATATGGAGTCCATGTGAAGAGATTACTTCCCCCATCAATTCAACACAATGCATACAGTGTCGAAAGTTAAATGAAGTATGTTCTAAAACATCATTTTTCCATTCACAAGAATAAATAAGGCAGCACATACCCACATGCCTTTTCCTCCTACATGTGAACGTGAGAGAGTCCCTGGCAGACACACTCCTACTAAGCATCCTGAGCCAAGACCTTTTCCTCAGACCAGAAGACCAATGCCTTCGAAACGTCCTATTTATATAGCGTCCATACCAGGAGCTAACATGGTTAGTGTGAACTGACAGTCCGCCCCGAACTGTTCAAATGAATTTGTCTAAGACAGCTTAGACATTCTTAAACACAGGGTCAAAAAGCAGATTAATGTGTTCAGGTACAGGTATGTATACAGTAACTGAAATTGTGCAGAGCGTATAACAGGAGGAAATTGGAATGGGATGAGCAATCATATTTTAAGATGACTGATGGGAGTGCTAGAAGTTATATGTTTATGATGCCACCAGCGAATAAAATCATAATTTGTCCAACAGAAAGACTGCAATGGATAGCATATACGTATCTGTTCTAATAAAATAAAATGAAAACACTGGATGCAATGGGAGAGTAAACAAAGCAAAATATGAACATTTATTTATATTATATATGCTTTGTTGCATGCTAGTATACCAAAATAATACAGGTTGCGGTGCAACAAGTTGTGAGCTTATATTGTCTTGTGTTTTTTTTTTATGCAGGACACAGCATAAAAAACAAACAAACAAATAAATCACACTTGATGAAAACGTATGAAGCCACTGCCTCATTACATTGTAATCCAATCTCTCCTGCAAAATTATATTAGCATTCTCTCAATGTCCTGCTGCTGGCGAACAAATGTCACCGAGGACACAAACAAGGCCTTTTGCTTATTCCTTTTACTTAAGTTACACTGCTCCGGGCGCCATGCACTCCTTCATCACTTATCCCACAGAGACAGTCAATTGGACTCAGCACTTTCTCAAACTGGAGCTCAAGGGGGAAAAGAAAAAGCTATATACAAATGCTGAAATCCACTTACATATTACACCATCAAAGTCAGAGAAAAGGTATAAATTAATTGAAGGAGTAATGATTTTGCTGTAGAGCTTATTTCATTTTCCCCTCCTCCTCATTAATCTGAAACCCCCTTCCACGCTGCGGGGTTTCACTGAAATGTCACCACGAGTGACATTCCATCTCACGCACACATCAGGGTGTCCTAAAAGACATGGGGTGTTTCCACCGTGTGCGCGCGTGCGCGTGTGTGTGTATAAGTTCTGCTGGCGCACGCATGCACGCACGCGCGCACGCACACGCACACACACACAGTGTGTGTGACTTTACTTTGACATGGAAAAGCTATAACTTATCTTGAACTAAATGAGTAAACTGAGTAATAATGAACACCTGGGGAACCACCGGGTCTATCCAGAGAGCCAGTCCTAACAAACACACCATGTGTGGCCCTTAACTAATGCTATATTAATTGGTTAATTAGCAGTGATTTCATCATTAGTTAACAGGAATGAATGATGAATTAATGCTAAACACTTTTTTATGCATGAGCTAATCATTAATATAGCGCTAAATGCGTGTATGAATTAGCTCCCTATAGTAAGTTGTGACCAATAAATCAATAAATAAAAAACATTGAATCGGGGTCCATGACATAAGGGTGTTCTTGTTCTTGAAATGAAAAAGGGTATAGACAATCAGTGCCATAAGAGCATTTAAAAGTACATCACATCATGGCCTCGGTGCATTGCATGCCCATCTGAGAATAGAATGTATGCACAGTATGGCCACGTCATAACACGTCTCTCTGCTGTGTTGATAGAGCGTTGCACCTCGGAGGTGTGGGATCATCCCACAGAGACACTAATGAAACAGAGAGGCTTCCCTCTGCGCTCTCCACTCACTAACCGCTAGAAGAGCCAGAGGCAAATAGAGCTGAAGTTCCCTTGAAACAAAAAACAAATAGTGTTGATATACCGCAGTTAAATGCATGCATGGTCTATATATCGGTGATTCTCAACCTTTTACATTTCAAAGGTTCGGTACACATTATGCCACTGATACAAATTAATGTAACTAATAATAATATGCAAATACCGCCATTGCTGTATTTGCTTACACTGTTTATTTGCATAATGTATACCGGTATACTATATATAGGCTATATGGGTACTTACTGCACGTTCTATATATCCAGACACAAGACTATTCTCCCCCAAATTCAACACATTCCCCAGTTAATCTTGGATGCATTTTTATCTCTGGGACCCCTACCTACACTATAAAATCCTCAATGGTCATTTCACTCAAACAGTGCACAAATTATGGAACCAAATTGACCCTTAAGAGTCCATTTGATTCCTATATAGCGGCAAGGGGTCCATTTGGCTCCTAACTGTCTATCATGATGAGTGAGTAAATGAAGGAGTAAGAGAAAGGGCTATAGAAAAGGAAAGAGAGAGGGAGATACAACACAAAATTGGACATCAACATAAACTGAGAGCATTCACAAAAGTACCTTGATGGTCTGATTTAATTGCTAGTCTCCATGGTGATAGTGCTAATGAAGGTGCCTAATTGGGTTTCTGAGGTGACTGTCCCCCTCAGACGGAAAGGTCAAACGGATCAATAAATAATCAGCAAATTGTGGCCGAGGGCTTTTGCCATTTACTTGACTTTTGCACATTCAAATAAAACCTGATTACAGTGGGTAGAAAGAGCACAAACTGAGGCCCTCTGGCTATCTGTAACAGTTATTGGTTAAGTACCACAGAAGAGCTTTTATCACAAACAAGCCCCGCTCACATTACAAGATAATGGGGCCGGCAACTGCCCTCCCGACAATCACGGTTGGGGGTTCCCTACCCCAGCCTAGATTGGGCAAGATTATCCTCTACTGTGAGCGGTTAAAATATCAAAACCTTAAACCTCCCAATTGTCTCACAGACGATCAATTCAGGGCCATCTCTCTGACGAAACAACCTGTATAGCGCATTGGACCACAGCTACTATGCGACTGCCGCTGCTTCTGCATGTGATCATTTGAGTTGCTCCTGCAAGCTCGATAGTAAATTCCTGCAGTATGTGATGCACCATTATTTCAAAACTCTTGCAGTGAGTGTATGCATGTTTTAGAGAATCTTACAGCTTTTAAGATTTTAAGAACCCTGTAGTTCCAGTCCAGCTTTAGGATAACACTACACAATCTATTATAGAAAACAAAGCAACATATTCTTTTAAAACATCCAAACAAAGGTACACAACACAGTACAATCCTTAGTATGCTATCAATTTGTAACATTCAGAGTTAAATGGACTCTCAGGATTTGACAGTATACCAGTTGCAGAGGTGTACAGGTAAAATATATGATCAGTGCCGTCGTTATACGTATACGCGCTGCGAGTAGGGCAACACTCCGAGGGGGGCAACAAAATGTGCCATGCAAAAAGTGCCAAGCCGACCCTCAAAATAACACATTTCTCCGAGGCTCTACCGCATAATAACGCACGCCCATGTGTGCGTCCTCGCAAAAACGTCAAAGTAGCAGATCTGCATTAGATAACGCAATGCTGTCGTCGAGAGAGGGGGGGGGTGCCCACAAATATATGCAAGTAGGGCAACCACATGTCCCTGCATATGATTGCATGAGTGACTACAACACTGTATGGGATCAACACGGTGGCAAATCACACTGCAACATGTAGGTGATGAGGAGGCTGCAGACAGAGACAGCATGCCGGTCACACTCATCTCTTTCTCTCTGTCTCACGCACACGCACGTAACGTACACATGCACACGCACGCACACACACTTTACTCCATCCTTTGATCCTATTTTAAGCTTGCAGCAGAGATGTGGAATGTGCCTTGTCAGCAGTACTGCAGAAGCGAGGTTCCTTGGAGAAGCCCAGGGCACCATAGGAGAATATCAATTAGTGCATAGACTTCTGGCAGGCCTGCTTCTGGAGCTGAAGGCTGACACCAACTACAGTAGGTGTACATGCAGTGTGTGTGCGTGCGCGCGCGTGTGTGTGTAAGTAAGTGCATGTGTGAGTGCGTGAATATGGTACTGTATGTGCGCTTGTATGTGAGAAAACACGTGTCCGCGTGCATGTGTCTGCATGTGCATGTGGCTGCAATGCTGCATGCATTTTGCTGAGCCAACAGTAGAGCCTGTGTGTATATGCATAGGCATCTGCATGCATGAGAGTACATGTACAGTACGGCACATTATTCTCAGGGAGAAGAGTATACCGTTATGTATGCATCAGCCCTAGGAGGACTAATGAAACAGTAATGAAGTTGGTGTCAGGTCAGGCCAAGTTCCATTAGTTGGCTGCGAAATACCATTCAGGGAAAATTAGATCAGGAAACGCCACGGCGTAGTATATTATTAAAGGAAACAGCGAGGTTTTTCTCACAGCCGTCTGTGTGAAATGCCACACGCTATTGTGTAAAAATCCGCCGCCTGGTATCCGACTATTTTCTTCAACGATCCATAAATGGGTGTCTATTGACCTTCAACAGTGCATTGATGTCCTCTGGGCAAGTCAGCTCCCTCTCTCTAGCTGTGTTCGCATCGATGATACCTGATGTGAGAGCATGCATATAAGGGCCCTTAGGGGGCTGCTTACCTCTGATCGCATTACCGCTATACTATACCCGCTCCCACACATACTTGTGTCTCTGTTTCAGTACCACATGCCTCGTTCACAACAAGTCTATACGCATCATAGTGATTCTTTGCTGAACAAGCCCAAGTCAAATAGCTTCAAACGGACTGAGAGCCCTTGAGAGGTCCCTAGAGATTGGTTGTATCAGAGTCTGGAGGAAATCCATCCATCCACGCACGCACGCACACACACGCACACACACACTCTCTCTGAGCACAGTAGATAGAGCATTTAACTGATAAATCTAACCGGTATCCACATATACAGATAATACTGTATCTCTCCATGGTAGTGATACTTAGCGCTCTCAGCTGTCCTCTTTAACTGAACACTTAATCACAGTCAATCTGATTTGAAACCTTCGTTCCTTTAGTTAACAATAATGACTTAGTTATTATCAGTGGGGGAAAAAGTACTCACATGTTGTACTTAACTAAAAGTCGAAAGTACTCTTTATGCGCAATGTCCCATTCCACAAGTTTTCAAAATGTGTAAAACAAAAATCTTAACAGATCTACAAGCTCACAATGCATCGCAAAGCGATGCATTGTGAGCTTGTAGATCTGCTATTTTCAAATGGCCAAATGAATGTATAGGGTTGAAGTGGGTGATCTACAAAGTAACTAAAGTTTTTTAAATAATGTAGTGGAGTAAAAGTACAATATGTTCCTCAGAGATGGAGCGGAGTAGAAGCAAGTATTGAAAATTGGAAATACTCAGCTAAAGTAAAAAATACCTCAAAATTGTACTTAAAGGACCACTGATAGATAAAAAGGGTCTTATTTGTATACAAACTAATGTCCAGTGGTCATATTCTCCTTCTCCTGAACTATGAGCCAGGCCGGGTCATTGATATTGTCACCTTATTCATAATTTTACTCTTAACCTACTGCCTGTTGTTCTCCTTATCATCATAATGTCATGTCATCCATGTTTATGGTCAAAATTTGCTTTCATCTGTCTCATTTAATATCTTGTTGACTCCTTATTCAGTCACCATGTTCCTTATTCAGTCTCCATGGGGTCTGCCTCCAGCTATACAAACTTTCAATACTGTAGGCGCTGTTTTTAATTCAACATGCAGCTGCTGTGTTATCAGTCTAGTTTGACCTTGGCCAGTTGGCCTAGTAACTTGGTACAGGGAAAGAAGTTATCTACAGGTTGCCTCGCAACGCCTGCCTAGGCGCTGCCGCTCTCCAGGCCTCAATGGGCATCAATGACTGAACCAAGGAAGATGAACTCTGCGTCGCTACGCCATCCTCATCATCTAGGCGTTGGACTAATGAGGGACAGCCAACACTGGTTTTGTCATCTGACATTGCGGACATGAAACATCTCCAGCCAATGAACATTATATCAACAAATCTGACGGGATCTGCAGTATTTAGCCTGGAACAAATGCTGTGAAGAGGGGTTCAGTTCAGTTCAGCTTCGGGTTCTTTTTGGAATCAACAATTGATTATTCTAAATTATATTGATGTAAATACTATTATTCTGAACCTGTAGCACATTCTCTATGTAAATTGACTTTATACCTACTAAAAATAATTGTTAAACCTTAAACTCTCTCCGATCTTTATTTCATCTGCCTCCAAATCATTTTTTAAGGTATGTTTCTATTTTTGGTACAGTGATGGTCATTTAAAGGGCTACTCACTCATTTTTAAGGTAAATACAGCACGGTATTTAATTGCTCCCTGCTGGGTTATTTGAAGTTATAGAATTTACAGTATGTATGTCTTTACAAATTATACAGTCCTTGCTTTCATTATAAAAGATGGATCCCATTTAAATTTATCCATCAACCACTTCACCACTTTTCAACCTATCTTCAGATAATAGGTCCTCACTAATAATCATGATAAAAATGGCACCATTTTTTCAACTCAGTCTGTGTCTCATAGGAGGGCTGTGGGAAGTTCAGAAATCCGTCCACCAGTGACATCATGGTTTTTTTAAACAACATTTTCTTACTAAAATTTTAGATTTTCATTATCGTGAGAACGATGGCTTCCATTTTCGCATTGCAACTTTTCAGGACTAGAAAGCCTGCAGTTTCTATTAGCTTGGATTCCCCATCGATGATGTCACTGGTGGACGGGTTTCTGAACTGCCCACAGCCCTCCTATATGAGACACAGACTGGGTAGAATTCTTTTTTGCCATTTTATCATGATTATTAGTGAGGACCTATTATGAAGATGGGTTGAAAAGATGGTGAAGTGGTCCTTTAAGTACATTACTTGAGTGAACTCAAGTATACTCTAACGCCACTATGCAAAGCTTCTTAGTGCCTAGTCTCTATGAAGCTTGAAATTATCTTTGTTAGCAAGGATTACACTACTGGACCTTTTTCAGCTGAAGTCTGAAGTGAGCTCAAAGTGAGCTCAAAGTATTAAACCGATTTGACGAGACAGCTGAATGTGAAAGGCAGCATGAGGACATGGATTCTTCCGTGCAGCATGGGGTATGAGAGCCTGGGTCAAGACAGGGATTCTTCCGTGCAGCATGGGGCATAAGAGCCTGGGTCAAGACAGGGATTCTTCCGTGCAGCATGGGGCATAAGAGCCTGGGTCAAGACAGGGATTCTTCCGTGCAGCATGGGGTATAAGAGCCTGGGTCAAGACAGGGATTCTTTCCGTGCAGCATGGGGCATAAGAGCCTGGGTCAAGACAGGGATTCTTTCCGTGCAGCATGGGGTATAAGAGCCTGGGTCAAGACAGGGATTCTTCCGTGCAGCATGGGGCATAAGAGCCTGGGTCAAGACAGGGATTCTTCCGTGCAGCATGGGGCATAAGAGCCTGGGTCAAGACAGGGATTCTTCCGTGCAGCATGGGGTATAAGAGCCTGGGTCAAGACAGGGATTCTTTCCGTGCAGCATGGGGCATAAGAGCCTGGGTCAAGACAGGGATTCTTTCCGTGCAGCATGGGGTATAAGAGCCTGGGTCAAGACAGGGATTCTTCCGTGCAGCATGGGGCATAAGAGCCTGGGTCAAGACAGGGATTCTTTCCGTGCAGCATGGGGCATAAGAGCCTGGGTCAAGACAGGGATTCTTCCGTGCAGCATGGGGCATAAGAGCCTGGGTCAAGACAGGGATTCTTCCGTGCAGCATGGGGCATAAGAGCCTGGGTCAAGCTAACTCTTGGAGAAGAAAGCAAAAGCAAGCACTCTGTTGAGTATTCCCGTGCCATAATGTCACGGGTCGGGTGCACGGTTCTGGAAGATACAGACTGTAGAAAAGAATACCGGCACTCACGTAGTGTCCTGGAAGGACTTAAAGGAGAATTCCATGCGGCTTTCTTACCTTTTCTTACCTTTCTTTGTAGTTGTTACGTCCCCACCAAAGAGGTCCAGGTGTTTTTTTGTGCAAAAACTCCTTATTGGCTATTTCCCCTACCATAAGCCCTCAATGAATTGAATGGGAATTGAATGGGGCTATGGGGTGTTGTGCTAATTCGCTTATTTGCATCGAAATAAGTAGTAAACTCAAACTGTGCCGCTTGGGATATTATTTACATTATGAAGAGAGGATATATACAAAAAAATCAATCATTTTGAGCGATGGAAATAAGCGAATTAGCACAACACCCCATAGCTCTATTCAATTCCCATTCAATTCAATGCAATTCATTTAGGGCTTATGGTAGGGGAAATAGCCAATAAGGAGCTTTTGCACAAAATAACACCTGGACCTCTTTGGTGGGGACGTAAAAACTACAAATAAAGGTAAGAAAGCCTTCTAGCATGGAATTATCCTTTAAGCTTTATGAAGCTAACTCTTGTCACATTTGGAAATGTGTGGCCTTGGAAGGAGTGATAATAACACCGTCGAATGTGGATGGACCATTGTTCACATTTACACTCTTGGAGTTAAACATGCATACATGAACACAGAGGATTTTACTGTGTAAAGAAATGTATTCACACAAGAGGAAATAACTTGACCAATTTCACATCCCCCAGAAAAAGGCCTCATTTGAACGAGATGCATCTTCCACATATCGATGCAGCAATTGTTCTATTGATTGGTATGACGGCACATGAAGCAATGGAACCCAGCTGGCGAGTGATGACCTGTAATATCGCGATAGATGATGGTCTCTTTGCAATCCTAACAGCACGTGGCTCTGCAGTTAATGGCCCAGTAAGAATTAAATGAAGGCTGGGAATCAACACGAGCTGGAATATATTCCTACAATAGTTGCACAGCAAACCCAACCTCTGTGACAAGCAGCGGTGGAAAAAGTATACTCCGGTATGAGACGGTGCTGATCAGTCGCACGTTTGCTCAGCTCCGCGTCAAGTCTGAAATAAACTATGAAATAACGACACCTTTCAAGTTTAAAATGCTAAGAAAAGATGCTGCAACTCTACAATAGTCAAAGGTACTTATAATGCCGCCGAAAAAGCAACCCACGAAGAAATTCGACCTTAGGAGTGGAAGCACGCTCTTGCCTGTGAACAGCGAGCTGTTTGACACAAACCCTGGCGCTTTGTTTATTTCACCAAGTCCAAGTTCAAGTGCAAAGACTGCCGGTGGTGACGAGGATATTTTCAGCAGCGAACTATCAAACATGAGCGACAACGTGAGCTCGGGAGACATTCTCAGAGCTATAAATGAGATGAAAACGGAATTCTCTTCTAAGTTTGAAAGTATCCTGTCTGCGGTGAATAACGTCCAGATCGAAGTGAAAGAATGCGCCGTGCGCGTCACCCAAACTGAAGGCCGCATTTCTGGTGCAGAGGACAACATCACAACCATGCAGGCTACCGTCGCCGAGCTGCAGAAAAAAGTCTTAACACTCTCTTCAAAACTGGTTGAATTAGAGGGCCGTAGCAGGAAAAATAATTTGAGATTATTACATTTACCAGAGGGCGCAGAGGCCGCGGACCCCTGCTCATTTCTAGAGCAATGGTTGCCCGAGGCCTTGGATATGGGCCCTCTCCGCTCTCCTATAATCGTTGAGAAAGCCCACCGCATTGGTACTAAGCAAACCAACTCTACATATCCGAGGGCTTTGATAATGAGATTCCTGAACTACAAGGACAAGATTCGTGTCGACAATGCAGCCAAGGCAAAGAAGGGAATTCTCTACAAAAACGTGAATGTGATGCTTTTCCAGGATCTGCCTACGGAAATCCACAAACAGCAGAAACGCTTTACCGATGTAAAAAAAAAACTAAGAGACAAAGGATATCGATGTGGAATACTCTACCCGGCCCGTTTGTGGGTCTCCAAAGGGGACAGATCTGATTACTTTGAAACACCGACAGAGGCACAGAGGTTCCTGGAGAATTTGGGTTTCGAGCAGAACGAAGAGGTGCAGCAACGGGTCGGCGGAACGTAAAGTAGTGATTAATCTTGGGCAATGAAGTTAAAAACCTTTATTTTGTTTTCCTCTCTTTTCTCTCTCTCTCTCTCTCTCTCTCTCTCTCTCTTTCTCTCTCTGTCTCTCTGTCTCTCTCTCTCTTTCTTTTTCTTTTATTTTTTGTTCCAACTGAAGCCTATATGTAAAATGCATGGTTAATTAAAAATGGAAACATGTTACTTTAACTCTTCTTTAACTAAACTTAGTAAAATATTGCTTGCTCAGTCAATTATCTTAATTAGAAACATGGCCCTCTCCCTGCTGTAACGGTCTTGAGCTCAGACTTATTTTCTTTTACGTTTTTTACACAGCAAGTTGGAAAGACTGGAGCTATAGGCTTATAGGCTACATGTTTAAAGGAGGCCTGCCTTTTTGGACCATGCTTTATTAGGCCTATTATTATTATTTCCAATTCATTATTATTGTTTTCTTTCTCTGTAAAAACGACGGATCAATGTATATTGGACTGCAACATTACAGCTGGTACGGCGAATTGTATCGCAAAGGCCCAATGACGGGCGGTGAACTAACCATGTTTCTTTTCTTTTTCCCCCCCCTCATTTTTCGTTCTAAAGAGGTTGAATAGGTTAATTTAAAAATTGAAATGAACTGACCTAAACTCTTTTGGTTTGACTATAGACATAATCTTGTTTATTTAGGCTTTTTATTTTATTTGTAAACTATTGACATTTCCTTGGATATGCAGCCTATATGCCGACTCTCGCGGCTTGCGTTATGGCCTCCGATCCGATCTTATTAAAATAACTATCACGCATCTGCCTGAAAACACCGGGGCTATAGGGATTTAAACATAATTTTCGTAGAACGTGAACAATCATAATATCGGTCTGGTGTAGCTGGATTGCAACTGGCCTACCTAAATAAAGCTTTTGTTATTTAATATCCTTGGGATACCTGTATTTTACTTTCCACTGTAAAACAAGATCTGTTTAAGTTTGTTTATCACGACCTGAGCATATAGGAAGGGGAGGGGAAGGGGAAGAAAGAATAAAATAGAAAAGGGAAAAAATGTATATTTTTAGTTAAATCAAATTGACATTATTGAACAGGCCTGTAACTATTTAAAGGTGCTCCACCTATTTGCTTCACATCTGACTAGGCCTAACGCAATAATGTAGCTTCTCTACCTTATGTGTTGAATAATACACTATCTAAGGAAGGGACTGATTCCATTCTCTTTAATAATCATATATTTTCCCTTTCTTCCCGTTTTTTTATTTTTATTTTTAGTCTCTGCACTATTAAGATTAAACGGTAACTTAAGTTATAATTAAATATTACTTTAAGGGTTTATCATTATTATTGTTTATTATTATTATCATTATTATTATGACTTATTACTACCACTATTGTTCAAGCCGTGGTTCAACCTAGCTTTAACACCAGTCTAGTGCTTTTCCACAATAATTATGTGACCATTATATTTTTGAATGGCTATCACAACGCAGTTTTTCTTGAGGTGATTCTATGAATATACAAACTGCCTTCAACTTTTTTTGGATTGACTATAATTTTTTTGTTTATTTAGGCTTTTTATTTTTTGGAAACTATTGGCCTTTGCTTTGTTGGCTATTTAATATCTTTGGAGTATGTGTATTTTATCTTCCATTGCAAAACAAGATCTGTTTAATTTTGTTAAATACGACCTGAACATAATTATAGGACGCTAATTAAGGAAGGGGTAGGGGGAGGGAAGAAAGGAGAGGAAAAAATGTTGAGCATATGAGATTGGTTCAATTAAATATAATTGTCATTACTGAACAGGCCTATGTAACGATTTAAAGGTACTCTATACCCATTTACTTTATACTTGTCTAGGCCTAATGCTACAATCTACCTTTATCTATTGAATCCTATACCCTACCTAAGGGTTTTTAATAGTGATATATTTCCCCTTTCTTCCCGTTATTCGTTTTATTTTCTATATATATATTTTTTTTTTATTTATTTCTTTTACTATCAAGATTAAAATGTATTTTCAGTTATAATTAAATATTACTTTGAAGGTTGAATACTATTATTGTTTATTATTATCATTATTATTATTATTATTACGATTTATTCTTACAAACACTACTTTTCAAGCCGTGGGGCAATCTAGATATATTACCATATTGGCGTTTTTTTCTACAAGAACCATATGACCAGCTTAATGGGGTTTTGAATGGTTATCACAATGTAGTTTTTCTTGAGGTGATTCTATAACACAAGTATAGGACCTGTCGCGGGCTGAGGAAACGGGGACCAGTAGAGGCACAGGGGCGACCACATTATGCTCGCCCATCTATTAGGGATGAGTTTGACCTGCAGTCTTTGTCATTTGGGGACGAAGACATTAGGTCTGGGGATGGGGGACGGGTTTGTGTTATATGTGTGTGGGTGGGGAAGGGGGGGGATGCCCTGGGGGAAACAGTCCTTTCTTTTTTTACTGTTGCATTACATTTGGTTTCTCATGCATTTTTTTGTTTTGTTACTTTTTTCTCTCTTCTCGCGTGTGGAGGGGGGCAATGTTTTTCTATATGATAACAATACTAATAAATGTCAACTACTATAGCACAGTCAGCTGGGGGGCCAGGGATCTCTGCTAGAATTGTTACATGGAATGTACGAGGCCTGGGGGGGCAAATTAAACGATCAAAAGTACTCTCACATTTAAAAAGCCTCTCTGCTGATATTGCCTTTCTACAGGAGACACACCTCCGTACTGAAGACCACACTAGGCTCCGCAAGCCCTGGGTCGGACAAATATTTCACTCCAACTTTAACAGTAGGTCTAGAGGCACTGCTATCTTAATTCACAAACGTCTTAGATTCATTCCAGATCAAGTTTTCTCAGATTTAGGTGGCCGCTATGTCATAGTCTCAGGCATTCTTCACCAAACACCAGTTGTGCTGGCTAATGTATACGCACCAAACTGTGACAACCCTGGCTTCATGTCAACGTTGGTGTCCCGCCTTCCAAATCTTGACACACATCACTTAATCCTAGGTGGGGATCTTAATTGCGTGACCAACCCGTCTACAGATCGTTCACACTCTAGGTCACCAACTCCAACCGCAATGGCCAGAACTCTGTCCGAGCTGATGTCCCACTTAGGTTGCATCGACCCCTGGCGTTTCCTGCACCCTACGGCCAAAGACTATTCCTATTTTTCCACTGTCCATAAAGTTTATTCACGCATAGACTACTTCTATATTGACAAGGCCCTCTTACCATCTGTCCAGTCTTCGGAATACTCAGCCATAGTCATTTCCGACCACGCCCCACATATTTTAGATCTCAATCTTTTTTCTTCCTCACGCAGACACAAGGGGGGTTGGAAATTTAATTCAGAGTTGCTGGCAAATACAGAGTTCTGTGAGTATGTCTCAAAGGAAATCGACTTTTTCCTACAAACAAACAGAAGTGAATCGGTCTCCCCATCCCTTCTATGGGAAACATTCAAGGCCTTCATCCGGGGACGTATTATTTCATTTAACGCATATCTGACCAAAAATAGGAAAAAAAGACAGCAACAACTTTTGGAAGCCATTTTAGACACGGATAGACAACAGGCTTCCTCATCGAGCCCAGCACTGGTAGCCAAACGATTAATACTTCAAATGGAATTTGACCTCTTAACCACAGGCAAAGCTGAACGCCAACTACAGCAAACTAGAGCCACCTACTATGAACACGGGGACAGATCGAGCCGCCTCCTAGCCTCCCAGCTAAAGCACCAACAAGCCTCACATTTGATATCAGAAATTTACGATTCTACCCACACTCTGACCACCGACCCTGGCAAAATTAACTCTGAATTCTCCTCTTTCTATTCTAATCTTTATAAATCGGAGCCTCCCTCTGATGTCCTAATTATGGAAGCTTTCATAAACAATTTGGTCATACCAACTGTAAATGAAGCCACAGCTGAACATCTAGATACCCCACTGTCCTTAGATGAAGTTATCTCATGCATCTCCACAATGCAGAGCAATAAAGCTCCCGGCCCCGATGGCTTCTCTGCCTGTTTCTACAAAAAATTTGCTGCACAACTCGCTCCCTTACTTTTAGAGGTTTTTAATCACTCCTTAGATCACGGTGTTTTACCACCAACCTTAAATCAGGCTCTAATTTCACTCATCTTAAAAAAAGACAAAGACCCCAGACTATGCAGCAGCTATAGACCTATTAGTCTGCTTAATAATGATGTTAAACTCCTGGCAAAGATATTGGCAAACAGGCTCGATGCATGTCTCCCCAATATAATTTCTCAGGACCAAACAGGCTTTGTCTCAGGTCGCCAACTATCCTCCAGTGTTCGCAGGCTCCTAAATGTCGTTCTGTCGCCTTCTAGCTCTCAAGAACCAGAGATGATAATCTCGCTAGACGCAGAAAAAGCGTTCGATCGTGTTGAGTGGCAATACTTATTCAGGACTTTGCAGAAATTTGGCTTCGGTACAAAATTTATCTCTTGGATTCAGCTTCTTTATTCGGCTCCATTGGCCAGCGTTAAATCGAACTCGGATGTCTCTTCAGCTTTTCCCCTTACACGTGGTACACGCCAAGGCTGCCCCTTGTCACCCCTATTGTTCGCGTTAGCTATAGAGCCCTTATCCATTGCTCTAAAAAGCTCTACATTGTTTTCAGGCATAAGGAGAGGAGGAATTGAGCATAAAGTGGCACTATATGCAGATGACCTACTCTTATTTGTCCAAAACCCTGTTAGTTGTGCCGATAACATTGTTAATTTATTGAACAACTTTGGATCCTTCTCAGGTTATAAGCTGAACATTGCCAAAAGTGTATGCTTCCCTGTTAACCACCTAGCCAAATCAATCCCCCCTGGTGCGCTACCCTTCAATTTTTCTTTAAATAACTTTAAATACCTGGGTATAACCGTATGTCACTCACTCAGCTCGCTACACAAGGAGAATTACACAACACTAATTGAAAAAGTTAAATTAGATCTTCAAAGGTGGAATAAGCTTCCTCTCTCACTGGTGGGCCGCATTGAAACAATTAAAATGAATATACTGCCACGCCTCCTTTTTCTTTTTCAAACCCTCCCCCTTTTTTTGCCCAAATCTTTTTTTAACTCACTTGATAAAATCCTATCATCATTTATGTGGGCCAATAAACCCCCTAGAATCACAAAAGCCACTCTCCAAAGACCTAAACAAGACGGCGGACTTGCCTCACCTAACATGCTTTTTTATTATTGGGCATCAAATATTTTAATGATGAAGAAATGGTGCCACTCTGTCGAGATCTGGTGTGATATGGAAGCTAAATCCTGCACATCCTCTCTTCCAGCATTACTTTTTGCCCCCCTACCAACACGCTATTCCCAGTATACCAACAACCCAGTAGTTCTCTCTTCATTGAAAATTTGGAATCAGTTTAGACAACACTTTGAGTTAAAATCCCCATCAGTCCTTATGCCTATTTGCAAAAACCATTTGTTTCCATCCTCCTCTTTGGACTCAACATATAGTAAGTGGAAGGAGAAGGGCCTTATCTCTTTTAGGGATCTATACAGAGATGGGTTATTTATCTCTCTCGGAGAACTTGCCACCAAATTGAATAACCAAAATAGTTTTTTCAGATTTTTTCAAATACGCAACTTTGCAAGCACCCATTTTACACCCTTCCCCAGGTTACCTGAAAATACCCTAGTGGAGTCCATAATGTCTGCAGCAGATTCTATGTCTAATATCTCATCAATTTATAATGCTCTTGTTTCCTTTAGAAAAACTTCTCTACTTGGGTTGAGGGGCACATGGGAGGATGAACTTGGGACTGAGTTGAGCGAGGAATACTGGGCTGATGTGCTGTCCAGGATTAACAATTCATGTGCCTGCGCTCGTATGTGCCTTATCCAATTGAAAGTGGTTCATAGGATTCATTACACTAAAGCTAAGCTTAGCAGACTATTCCCAGATACAAATGACTCATGTAACAGATGCCTTCATTCCCCTGCAAACCACACGCACACTTTTATTCCTGTTCAAAGCTTGCCTCTTTTTGGAAATTCTTTTTTGATACACTCAGTCTGGTCCTGGGATTCTCTGTATTGCCCTGTCCTTTTATAGCTATCTTTGGTGTGTCCCCTGTAGGAGGCAGATTCAATAGATTCCAGGCCGATGTGGTTGCTTTTTCCTCCCTTATAGCCAGGCGTCGTATATTGCTCCACTGGAAGAGCCCTAATCCTCCTGATGTGTCATCATGGCTAAAAGATTTGTCATCCTTTATCCATTTGGAAAAAATCAAATACACGGTTAGAGGCTCATTGAATAACTTCTACAGAACCTGGGACCCATTTCTCACATACATTAATTCCTTGACCACAATTTAAGTAGAAACTAATTTCAATACCCCCCCCCCCCCCCTCTACTGCGAGTATGCGTATATGTGTACGTGCATGTATGTGTGATCGGACCTGTTTATGTATGTAGATGTAGACATGTACAGTATGTATGTATGTATGTGTATGTATACATTCGAAAATGAAATAGCTTAATTTTTATTTATTTTTTATTTCTTTCGTCACATTGCTTCCATTATTGCTAGCATTTAATTTTAATTATTTTAATGCATGAATCTCAAGTACAGTAATTTATTCTGTTTCCCCCGGGGCATGGGAGGGCGAGGGCGGGTGGATAGTTAGGGTCTGTTTTGCTTTGTTTCCCTTTGTTCTGTTCATTGTTTTGTTGTGTCTCTTGTTTCATCCCCCATGTTTCGTTTGTGGTCATATGTCTTGTATTTTAAAATGGAAAAAACCCAATAAAAATATAAAAAAAAAAAAAAAAAGTATACTCACATATATACGGCAATGTAGAAAATACTCTGTAAAAGTACAAGAGTATTGGTAACAGTATTAGTACCAAAACTAAAAGTACTCTTTATGCATACGTTTCATTAAAACATTTTGAAAATAGCAGATCTACAAGCTCACAATGCGACTGTGAGCTTGTAGATGTGCTATTTTCAAATGGCCCAAAAATGTATATAGGGCTGAAGTGGGTAATGCATGTTTTGTAATAATAATAATCGACAATGTACAAAACAGTAGGCTAAACAAAACATCTAGTTTTTAAATAATTGTATATTTTCCTGGAAGTAAAAGTATTGAAAATTGGAAATACCTCAAAATTAATTCAGTAAATGCATTTAGTTATACTTTGCACCACTGGAGAGAGACTTGAGACTTGAAGATAAAGACAATATCACATGACATGAGAGGACAGACAGTTGCTATAAGTCAGTGAAGCTCACCGATGGACATAAAACAGGTCTTCTTTTCATGCAATGCTGCAATGCAGAGCTTTTATTTGTGAATAATAAATATAATCATTATTTTTGACCAATCTGTATACAGTAGGTAGACTAGTATGTTAATACAATTCAACTAGGACATCTGCAGTGGTCTCCCTGCACTTCCATGGAGAACTTTAGACCATGTTCAGGTAGGAATATACCTTGCCTTAGCTCACTGGAGACATTCTATCTCCCACCGAGGGCACCTGTGTTCAAATTAATGGTTAAATGACTAATGAAATGGCCTATGACAGTATCGTAATCCCGGACATAATACATCATATCTCACTGATACACGAAAGGTTAATTAGCTTTTTTCATGGGTTGCGCTCTGTGTGTTCCATTATTTCTTAGCTCCATTAAGGTGTGCTCGAGTCACATGAAAGCGCTCCATATAGATCTGTACTGCCCTTTTGTCCCTGCTGATTGAGGAGACAAACAGGCTAATGATGTGTATAGTTACAAAAGTAAGTGTCGACTGCACTTTAACCACATTCAAATATTTTCGAGCGGAAAGCACTGGCATGGGAAGAACCCCAAACCAAGATACCACATCATATTATGTCCATATTATGTATGTCAGCTAGTGGATGCGGGTGATTTTGTTTGCATCTCAATGCATACCTGTCTGTCTGTGTCTGTGTCTGTGTCTGTGTGTGTGTGTGTGTGTGTGTGTGTGTGTGTGTGTGTGTGTGTGTGTGTGTGTGTGTGTGTGTGTGTGTGTGTGTGTGTGTGTGTGTGTGTGTGTGTGTGTGTGTGTGTGTGTGTGCGTGCGTGCGTGCGTGCGTGCGTGCGTGCGTGCGTGCGTGCGTGCGTGCGTGCGTGCGTGCGTGCGTGCGTGCGTGCGTGCGTGCGTGCAATTGTGTCAGTTAATGGGGGTGACAAGTGACCAGGTACTGCAGCAATTAGTCAGAAATGAGGGTGTTAATACTCTCCATCATGTTAGCAGTCATTACTGGGCAGCCATTACCCACACTCTCAGACAGTCAGGCCCCCATTAACCCTGACACAGATCAAATGTCACCACAGCACTGAATATATCAAGTACTGCCTGCACCCCCCAGCATGGTCAGAAGAAGGTCCACTTCACTGGAAAAGCAAACACACACGATGGCTCACAGAAGTAAAGCCTAATTTATACTTGGCCACACAATGCATGCACGCACAATGCACGCACACACGCACGCGCGCACATGTAGACATCTACAGTACTGTGTACAATCTACCATATGTGTATACACACACATGCTGTGAATAGATGATGTTTACAGTTTGCAGAGAGTTTGCTGACTGCTAGGTTTTAAGAAATGTTAGCTCTTACAGTACATTTAGTTACACATGCACATGCACATGCACATGCACATGCACATGCACATGCACATGCACATGCACATGCACATGCACATGCACATGCACATGCACATGCACATGCACATGCACATGCACATGCACAGCATATATATGCACAGCCCAGCATAACACAGCTGTATGCACAGTGGTAGTTGTCCTTGGGAACAAAACGAAACACTGCATGGCGCCGTGAAAGGGAACTCGCACAGAGCGCTCTCTCTCCTCTGTAGACAGCAGGCTGCGTATCCTCTCTTTAGTTAACTCGGTTCCCTTGCACTGTGCGGGTAGAGCCGTAGTAAAAATGTCAAAAAGAAGAAGTGAAGACAGGCACCGCGGGGACCACTTTATAGTGGGAGCCAGGCAGGTATAGCTTCTATTAAATACAAGGGGACTGTGGTGTTAAGACGCAGTAGCCTACTGTATATATACTGTAACTAGTACTACAAAAACTAAATGATGTCCAATGCATGTACTGTAGGTACTGATAATGGTCAGAATTCACACTGAAAGAGTGGCTCCTGGTGCTGGAAAAAAACTGTCACATACAGGTTATAATGCAACAGAGGCGCAATTGGATGGTCTTAATTGTGTGTGTGCGCGCGCGTGCATGTGCGTGTGCGTGTGTGTGTGTGTGTGTGTGTGTGTGTGTGTGTGTGTGTGTGTGCAGTGTGCGTGTGTGTGTGTGTGTGCAATCGCGCTCATGCATGTGCATTTTTATCCCATTCATTCACATTCCGCACACCTGTACCAGAAATGTCTGCTCCAGTATCAAATTCAGATGTGAATGAATGCATAATTCTGGTTGGCAGTGATTGTTGATGATAAAAGTAGTGCTCTACTACTTTCCTGCCACCAGAGAGCAGCGCAGAGCTCAGTACAACACCACTGCAGGATTCCAGGCACTTTCGAGGGGAATGGATCTGCAACCATACTTGAGCACGTGGGCTTCAGACCAGTAGGTTACAGTATGTGGTTAGCTTGATATAGAACACCTGTCCACCACAAGTGCAAAAGCACCGTTTGTTAAATGTATAAAGATCAACTTGCAAGAGGAACAAGAGAAGGCCCCTTGAGAGGTGACTCTAGTGTGAATTGAAGCATCATATCCCAGATTTCCAGCATGATAATGGTGTCTCTTATTGCCCTGACTGTGTTATGACTATATTTAGCTTTTGCACAATTCACTCTGCAACTGCATGTGCGTGCGGGATGGGACAGTTAAACATTTAACCGAAATGTGTGTCACAATCCGTGCCATTGTGCAATGCATTGTTGTGAGCTGGTTACATCTGCTATTTTTGCAAAAAAAAAGTGAGCATCAGTGGTTGTGACAACAAAGATGCCCTCAAGTGGCCAAAACAGGCTATTTCAATACAACCAATACTAGTGGTTCCCAAAGTGGGGTCCGGGGACCTCTAAGGGTACTTCAGGGAGTTCCAGGGGGTACCTATAGCTCAATTAGAGATAGTTAGGAACCAAATGGACCCTTATGGGTCTGTAACTCAGAGAGTGTACAAATGGGTCCATTTGGTTCCATTTGTACACTCTCAGAGTTAAATTAACAGTGGTTTTACAATATAAATTGGGGTACCACGAGATAGAAATGCCATTTAAATCGGTGATGCGTGTGAAACTGGGGGTTTCGGAAGCCGTACAAATCCTCCCTTATCCGGGTCACTGGCTTACGTTTTCAAATGTGGGGGTCCGTGGCCTAATAAATGTTGATTTGGGGGTCCTTGTTGACTCGAAAAAGTTTAGGAACCGCTGACCTATACTGTACAAAAGGCCAGAGTGGAGGACCTATACGCGTGTTTGTAATGACAGCAGCCATCACGGTGTCAACGCCTCGGTCAAATCAGTCAATCAACCCCCATGAAGTTGTGACCCAAGCTGGAAGACGGCGGCTCTCGCAGTGCGAGATAGCACTAAGTGATATTAAATAACAGCCGGCAGTGATAAGCCATGATCTGATCCCAGGTTTCTGTGGCCTGTTAAACAACCATCGATCCCTCTGTCCCTCTGTGACCAGCACGTTTTATTAACGACGGCAGCATCTGACCACAAATGAGCTAGCTGGTGTGTGTGTGCGGGTGTGTGTGTGTGTGTGTGTGTGTGTGTGTGTGTGTGTGTGTGTGTGTGTGTGTGCGTGCGCGTGCGTGCCTGTGTGTGTGTGTGTGTGTGCGTGCGTGCAGAGAGCTTGCACATCTGTGTTAGGAGGCTAAGAAGTAAACAAAGACGGAGACAAAGACCAATTGGGAGAACAAAGAAATGGGGATAATCACAGACAGAGAGAGAGAGAGAGAGAGAGAGAGAGAGAGGCAGGAGAAACAAGCGCCATCTCATTTCCGTGTGTTATGCAATAGAGACACAGAGGGCTCTATGGTACACAGTATGGATCAAAGCCTCAGGACACACAGTTTCCAATAGCAGTCAGTGGTGGTGCATTGCTGTAGGTTTACCGCACACAGTCTGATGACCCCGCGCACACATAGAAACATGCATGCACGCACGCACGCACACGCGCACACACACACACACACACACACACAGTGTTAACCTGAACAAGGTCTTTGACGGTACTAGAATGGAGAGAGAGAGAGAGAGAGAGAGAGAGAGCACAGCTGACCTTAGATGATACTGTATGTATTATTTATGATATATATATATATATGTTAAAAGGTGAGATACACTGCGGTCACTCATTGACAATGTGTTGGGGGTGTTATTATAAGGCAAAAGGCAACACACACACACACACACACACACACACAGACACAGACACAAAAAGAAAACATATTTTCAAGGCCAAGCCCCGAGGTTTTTCTATCGACACTTTTTGCAGTTTTGGCAATTCTGTTGCGGTCGCTTTCCACGAAATTCGGCAATACGGTAGGTAGGGGGTCATTTGAAACCGCCAAGAACTCACCGTGATTTGTCAAAGGACCTCTGACCTTTAGATCTCCCTACATGATTGTATGAATTATTATGATCCACTCTATCTACTCCTGACGAATGATGTCGGAGTTAACCACTCCCCCTTGAAATCGCCATTTCCATTCAGTCTCTTAAACAACAAGCACTGGCAAAATGATCCCACAGACACAAGAGGATCTCACCCTTATGGATTCGCTCTGGTTTTGCCCTCTGTGCTCCATGGCACAGGTCAAACCAAAAGGTCACAGTGAAGACCTGCCAGCTGAGCTGGACGTGTGCGCAGGTTAGAGTAAAAAACGGAAGTATAGTCGCTCCTCTCTGCGAGGAAGAAATAACGCTGGGGGAGCTTAAACCGTACATCAGGTACAGAGGAGAGAGATGAGCTCAGGACAATAGCAGAATCAAAGCTTTCCGTTTACGCCCAGAGGGCCTAATTAACAACCATGCATATTGGGATAATGTAATTGAATAATAATGCATGAGTTTGGCTTTTTCTTTTTTTTAAGTAAGAGGGGGGGGGGGGGGGGGTGGACGACGACACAGAGGGAAGGATGAATATCTTGGAGCGTTTGTACTTTTTTTTCACGTCAACTCCCAGAGATAAAGATGAGGATATAGGACAACGGGAGGAATAAAAGACACCACGCTGTGTCAAGTAGAGTTGTGTGTCAGCCGTTCAGGCCTAATGGGAAATGACACTTTGTAATTACAGTGCACTATAATTAGCTGGTGTGTGTGTGTGTGTGTGTGTGTGTGTGTGTGTGTGTGTGTGTGTGTGTGTGTGTGTGTGTGTGTGTGTGTGTGAGATGCCAGAACCCATGAGGCCTTCATAGCTGGGCTTTATACTTTAGAGGCAAATGTGTTAAAGGTTTTGTTATACATCAACACATTCTCACTCCCGTACGGGAACCATTTGTACACACACACTCAGTTAAAATGTAAACTCGGGATGTAAAGTTGTGTGGCCATCATAGGGCATACTGTAATGACATGAATATTCATATGAATCCTTTCATGGCTTAACATCGTTAAAACGTCTGCAAAACAGTTTTGTTTGTTTGATTTATGCAATGTACAGTACACAGTAAAATCCGTAGTGTTAGTTTAACCATTTGTAACCCTGAGAGGGTACAAATGAATTAAGGGCCGATTTGGATGCATGTGTACACTCTCTGAGTTAAATTCAGTATATTGTCCAGGTTTTACATGGCAGTGCAGCAGGGCACACTAGTGATGCCAGTGACAGCTGATGAAATGGATATCTCTCCCCGTGAAGGCATGACATTAAGACAGGCTATCAGGTGTCGCAGGCGACTCTCTGCTGAGCAGCCAGTCACAGGTACAGATTGGTTTCCATCACAAACAGCCATTAAGGGCTATACATCCTTTGCGGTGATGTAAAGCAAGTAGTAATCGACCGTGACACTGTGGCGTCTGTTTCCAGGAGGATGGAGTGTGTGTTTTAACCGTTGGACTGCGTGTCGCTCAGTGTCTTTCCCCACCAATGAGCCTGCAGGAACTGACCTTATGACACAGCTCTAAAAATAGCAACGTACAGATTTCTTGGATGGAAGCGGCACTTTACACCTTTACACCGCACAGCGACGCTTTACACCGCACAGCGACGCTTTACACCGCACAGCGACGCTTTACACCGCCCAGCAACGCTTTACACCGCACAGCGACACACTTTACACCGCACAGCTTTACACACACTTTACACCGCACAGCGACGCTCAGGTACACTTTACACCGCACAGCGACGCTTTACACCGCACAGCGACGCTTTACACCGCACAGCGACACTTTACACCGCACAGCGACGCTTTACACCGCACAGCGACGCTCACTTTACACCGCACAGCGACGCTTTACACCGCACAGCGACGCTTTACACCGCACAGCGACGCTTTACACCGCACAGCAACGCTTTACACCACACAGCGACGCTTTACACCGCACAGCGACGCTTTACACCGCACAGCGACGCTTTACACCGCACAGCGACGCTTTACACCGCACAGCGACGCTTTACACCGCACAGCGACGCTTTACACCGCACAGCGACGCTTTACACCGCACAGCGACGCTTTACACCGCACAGCGACGCTTTACACCGCACAGCGACGCTTTACACCGCACAGCGACGCTTTACACCGCACAGCGACACTTTACACCGCACAGCGACGCTTTACACCGCACAGCGACGCTTTACACCGCACAGCGACGCTCACTTTACACCGCACAGCGACGCTCACTTTACACCGCACAGCGACGCTTTACACCGCACAGCGACGCTTTACACCGCACAGCGACGCTTTACACCGCACAGCGACACTTTACACCGCACAGCGACGCTCACTTTACACCGCACAGCGGCACTTTACACCGCACAGCGACGCTTTACACCGCACAGCGACGCTTTACACCGCACAGCGACGCTTTACACCGCACAGCGACGCTCACTTTACACCGCACAGCGACGCTTTACACCGCACAGCGACGCTCAGGTACGTTAGTGATGCACACTTTACACCGCACAGCGACGCTTTACACCGCACAGCGACGCTTTACACCGCACAGCGACGCTCACTTTACACCGCACAGCGACGCTCAGGTACGTTAGTGATGCACACGCACTGGACGAAAAACTGGAATAGGAACACGAACAGAACAGCCTTCCACATCCATATGCGTGCGCACACGCACACACGCACACGCGCACGCACACGCACACGCACACGCACACGCACACGCACACGCACACACACACAGGGGGGCAGGATGCCCTCTCCATCAGCCCCCTGACACCTGGTCAATTTCTGCTCATGCAAATGCTCTCCCATGCTATCGACAGGCTGGAATTAGATTGGTTAAACTCATCTGTCTTATATAGAGCACTGCTCAGATTCTCGTCAGTCAGCCTCCACTGGCTAACTACAAACAGGCTGCTTTCTGTCCGTCAAGGAACAATTACAACAGTAGCATGCTTAAACACGTCTGCCTGCCGGATAACAGCTTGCTGTCGTCACTGTCGGAGGCAACCCGAACGCTGATATCATGGTCATTTCTGCTCAGCTCTCAGAGGGAAACTATAAAGAGAACAGATTCCATATAGGCCGATATAATATTAATGTAGTGAATACTGCCTGTGATTTTGGTACAAGTGCAATCTTTCACCGTGGTCTTCTATCTAAACCACTTAAGCTCACTTACATTCTTCTTTTATACAATTAAGAAATGTATTGGCACTATTGCCCACGCAGCCCTATACCGCACTGCATGGTGGCTATTTCTACACCATTAGCGCAACGTGAGAGTGGGCCTGGAGCCCACGACCACGACCACCCTCCAAGCGTCAAGCCCTCCAAACACCTCCAAAGACCTCCAAACACCTCCAAACACCGCCCTCCAAACTGGGGAGTTCATCGCCTGGAGCCCACCACCCTCCAAGCCCCCCCAGCATTCTTACTTGACACATATGGGCTCTATTTTCGCCCATGCTAAACCCCTTATCCCTAAACTTCTTTGCCCTTTCTACTACTTTGAAAAACATTTTTGAATAGTTCAACTAGCCGATCTACATCGACATGTTGTGAGCTTGTAGATTAGGCTATTTTAACAATTCAAAAATGTTTTCCAAAAATAGTAAAAAATAGAGCCCATAATATAATAATATACTGTACCTTTGGAGGATTAATAAAATCTAATCTTATCTTATTACAATCTTACAATTTACAATTCAGGCATTTAGCTAGCCTGGAAACCAGACAAATCCGCTAGAGAAAGAAATAAATCACACCTGTGTGAACTGAGTGGTGCAACAGTACTGTACACCTGTGTGCCATCCAGTGGTATTTCTGAGGTGTTTCAGCTGTCCGTGCTCGGGCAGACACAGGGACACACACATACATAGGGAGGGACACAAAACAGAAAAGCCCTCGGCAGATTTGGTCTGGGACCGTTCGGTTGGGATTGTTGGGCGGGTTTATCACCAGAGGCCCTTTGGAAATGTAGGTTCCACACAGAGACTCCACAATAATATCTAGGCATGCAGTGATATCAGTCTGCCTCTGGGCATGCCAGGCTGACATTTAGCACAGTGGTTCTCAACCCCTTCAATTGCAAGGACCCACAGTTTGACATGCATATTAGTCTACAGACCCCCATTTAATGGCATTTCTATCTCTGAGACCCCAATTTATATTGTAAAATCAATGTTAATTTAACTCTGAGAGTATACATTTGTACACTCTCAGAGTTACAGACCCATAAGGGTCCATTTGGTTCCTATAAGTATCATTTAGCTGGGGACCCCCTGGAACTCCCTCAAGGACCCCTGGGGGTCCGGGGGGAACCTATCAGTCAAAACAATATATAATCATCTACAAATTCTACATTGACACTACAGGATATCTATACCTATAGCATCTGTTTAAATACCTGCTCCAGACTTCCCTCTCATCTCCAGAGTCCAGAGCAACAGTACAGTACAGTACAGTACAGTACAGTACAGTACAGTACAGTACAGTACAGTACAGTACAGTACAGTACAGTACAGAATTCATTCCATATGTTCAGCACTGGCAGTCTGCCGTCACCCAGGTGGATGTGTGCACGCGACGAGGTCCTACGGTCGCAATAATTCAATATTTATTTATTTTAAATCACAGAATCAAATGTTTTATGGTCATGATTCACCATGGCTTGCTTCTAGGCATATTGTTCAAACATATCTATTTGAGCATTATTTAGACCCTCCATATGTCCAGCTTTTGATAAAGGTATAACTAAAAGGTAATATGCCTATATATTGCTATCTTGCTCAGATAGTAATGTAACAAGCTTCTGCTTATGTGACTTATTACCTTTAAAATGAAGGTAATAAGTCATATGTATAGTGCATTACAAAATAAACAACACTGGTTACACATCAGTGTCAACTTAAAATACAGTATAAGTTAATGAGTGGTTATGGAAAATCCCCTTCACTGACAGAAATCAGAGTGGATCAGGCAAGTCTACATTGGTATGCCAATTATAGCTTCATGCAAACAGGCCCCTGACTTTTATCAAATATTAATCAAAGCGTTTGGTTGCAGAATGCAATCAAACAGACCATTTCCTTTCCTTTCCTTTCCTTTCCATCTTCACCCCTGTATGCTATACACTGCCCCCCCTGGGGAGGGAGCCTGGCCTACAAGCAGCATGGTGTATATCCTCCCTCCTGCAAAGCCAAGCTGAATCTGCCTCGCTCCCCTGAGGTGAAGTCAAGCTATCCTCCCCCTTCACCTGACCTGACACCACACCACACATACAAGACAGTTGCCTCTCTCCCTTCCTCTCATTACAGAGATAGACATTGCCTCTCTCTCGTCATCATCTTTGACAGACACGCACGCACGCACCATAGATCCACCTACACATGTCTAAATCGCACACAAACATCGCAACCATCACCACACACACACACACACACACACACACACACACACACACACACACACACACACACACACACACACACACACACACACACACACACACACACACACACACAGTGAAATTCCTACTAAAACTAGACAACAGCCTCTGTCTGCAGTGATAGCTCGCCGTTGCTAAGTAACGCTAACAAAGCTGAAAGCTCCCCTAAGAAAGGTCCAGGAAGTAGAACATTACGAGCACTGTACAGTGAGTTGGTCGGTGTGCCACCATTGGTGTGTGAATGTGGGAAGTGAGGACGCTGGCGTTGACTGTTCACCGCTTCACCTCCCAATGTATGAATGAATGAACCATTGTAAAGCGCTTTGAGCACATGGAAAAGCGCTATAAAAATGCAATTCATTATTATTACAATACTAGACCTGTACGTGCGTGAAATTAAATTGCAGTATTTTGAACTGTTTTAAACTTCATCAAACTAAATACTAATTCAATTAAAAAATCAATAGATTTCAAAATACAAATGTTAATGTTCAAAGTCCTGCAATATACATTTTAAATGTCTCCAAAGAGTATAGTAATTTCCGAAAATCAGTCAGCAAATAAAAAGGCAATGCATTGCTCAAAAAGGGTTTTTCCCCCCCTTTTCCCTTATTCCTCACGGACCTCACCCTATACTTCAAGTCAGGAGGGGACAGCAGGTTCCCCTTAGTCCAAAAACTCTGCATGGATTCAGAGCTAAACCCTCAAAAATGTTCCTTGAGCAAACCTTTCTTCTTCAGAAACTTTTGAGTTTTGTGGTTTAGTGCCTTAACCATTTAGACCTGAGGACGATTCTACAAATGTCTTCTAAATCTTGACGGTTTTCTGAAAAAGCCATGTTTCTATGTTAGTGGTGCTCAAGCATTTTCATGTCAAGGACCCCCAAAAAGTATATGTATTTGGCCTCCGACCCCATCTTAAAATATGTTGTTCCAGGCACCCCCCAGAAGCAAAGATTTGAGTTTAAAACGCTCTGAAAGAATATATATTCAAAGATTTGCACCATATTTTCACGATTTTTCAAAAATAGCAGACCTACAAGCTCGTAGCTCGGCACCTATGAGCTTGTAGATCTGCTATTTTTCAATAACTAAAAGTATAACATAATGCTTAAACACCAAAAGGGGTTCCCGCCAAGAACGCGTTAAAAGAGTCTCTTGCAAACCACTACCGGCAAACACTAATACATAAAAAGGACTCCCGACCGCCTCACTTCCTGTACTTTTAGATTTTCCTGGTACCTCACTTCCTGGAACTATTATTGCTAACATGCTTTTTTCCCACATCAAACCTTGATGACCATATTCAACTACACAAAACAAAACATTTCTTCCGTACACTACTATATTTTGGTGCATGCAATGGTGACTTTAGACCAGTGGTCCTCAACAGGCGGACCGCGGTCCACGACCGGACCGCGGCACACCTCTCTGCGGACCCTGGAGGCCTGGGCCGTGGAACAGCGGTCCAGGCACCTTGCCTGGTAATCCAGTCTGGCAGTGTGCCGTGGGTTCGACTCCCGATCCTGACGGCCTTTACTGCATGTCACACCCCCATCTCTCTCCCCATTTCCTGTCAGCCTACTGTCTGTCCCTCCATAAAAAAATATAAAATAAAGGCGAAAGCCACAAAAAATTTTAAAAAAAAAGAAGAAATAGAAGAAAAAAAGTCACCGCAACCGCGAGTTGAATTCTCCGTTGTATTCACTCAATGCCGAGCAATGTCACGGTGACAATGTTGCACTGACTGGCTCACTAGCAGTGACAAGATAAGCTTGGTTTGACTGTACTAAACACGCATAGTTGTTTCTAGGGGTGGGGGGCGAGGGGGGCAGCCCCACCCAGTGGGGCCCACGTGGCCCGCGACCTGCAATTCTTTTTGCGTGCGCATGAGACTGGACCATGGTCTTATTCAAAACATATTTGTGGACCTTCAGCATTTCTAGTTGAGGACCCCTGCTTTAGACATTGTTGCTGCTGAAGATACAATTAGAATTAACCTTCTAAAAAGGGTGTAATTTCTGCAGCTTCTGCAGCTCAGCACAGATGTATATTAGATAATAAAGAGATACATTTGTTAAACAACAAAACACACCCCTGACTTCATTTGTATATATACACAGTATAGCGGCATACATGTAGTAAACAACTTGACAAATATCGATATGATGAATTATTGTGACATTTAGCGACTGGATGAAAAAATAGTGTAAGAGAGAGGACATGGGGAGAGTTTGAAAAAGTGTGTGTGCGCAGAAGAATGAGTGCATGAGAGAAAGACAGGGAATGTAAATTGTGTGCGAGGTATAGAAAGTGAGGAGAGAGAGAGAGAGAGAGAGAGAGATGCTGTGCTGCAGAAAAGCAAATTTATGAGAGGCCATATTCATAAAACATGAATCTTGTCTGTGTAGTGCTGAATCACTTTGTGTGCAAAGCTACTGGCCGCCTCCCACAACCATGCATGTATGTGGACATGCAAAGTCTCTGTCGCACGCACACACACACACACACACACACACACACACACACACACACACACACACACACACACACACACACACACACACACACACACACACACACACACACACACACACACACACACACACACACACGAGCAGTCAGAAATTCAAATCCTTACAAATGCTCTTCAGCATCTACAGTATACAAGCCCTCACTTTTAGTCATATTTTAGTCACCTGGAATGTTTTAGTGTTAGTCTAGTTTTAGTCGACTAAATATCATAAGATTTAAGTCTAGTCTAGTTTAAATGTATTTTGGCGGGCCTTGATGATCTGCTATTTTCATTTTAGTCTAGTTTTTATTTGTTGACAAAATTGCCACTATATTTAGTCATAGTTTGTAGTCACAAACACGGCTTAGTTTTTATTTAGTTTCCCTCCGTGAAAAAAGGTAGTCGACGGACATTTCTCGTCATAGTTTTAGTCGACGAAAACAACACTGCTGTGTGTGCTCGCTAGGAGCTGCTACTGTTTCAGTTACCCTGTGAAACCCTGTCCACCCTCCACACCCTAGTGAGTAAGTGGCTGAGTTCAGCCGCTCAGCAGGGCGGGCAGACAGTCAATATGTCCGTTAGCATGACTTCATCGGGGCACTTCAGTCTGCTATGGCATTAGCTGATTAAATACAGTATCTGCACTCGTGTTAAACCATTTTAGGGACGCAAAGGGATTCAGTGGAAGTGCGAACATTTCCCTCCATGTTGGCCCGAGTCTGACTGAGACACACCTTAATTGGCCGAGTCCGGGAAGACTTGATTCACATCTGCATGGACTATGTTTCAATTATTTGTGATAACCCAATGCAAAACACTGGCTCGCTGTTTGCTGTGTTATCAGCGTCCACCGTCCAGCATGACAAACTTGATTTACTTTACCTTCTATGTCCAGATGAAAAAAAGGGAAAGTAACTTTTTGAGTGGTGCAGCCACTCCAATGAACAGCTATGTGTGTCCCTATGTGTCTGTCTGTTTGTTTAGGGTACAGGTGTTGAGCTTCACACTGTGCACAGGGGCATGATGGGAAGCTGAGTTATTAATAGTCCGACAACCAATGGTCCGACAGCCAATAGTCCGACAGCCAATAGTCCGACAAGTTACAACCAATAGTCCGACAACCAATGGTCCGACAGCCAATAGTCCGACAAGTTACAACCAATAGTCCGACAACCAATGGTTCGACAGCCAATAGTCAGACAACCAACAGTCTCTCAATTCCAATAGTCCGACAACCAATAGTCCACCAACCAATAGTCCACCAACCAATAGTCCGACAACCATTAGTCCCAACAGTACCACTCATTTCAGACAGGTCAGATTTTTTTGTGCTTTTCAAGAATCCACACACAGGCGTGGCTGAATATTATGTAGTGCCAATTACGATACATTTAGTGAATGCCTGGAGAGCTACCAAATTTTACAAATGTCACAGTAAAAGTCTGGTGCCAATTAGAGTACTAAGTACTAACTCATGAACATAATATTTATTTGGCATGCGTTGTACGGTTTTAGTATCAAGGAGGAGAAGCTCTCCAAAAGTTACATTTTGTGCTTATTCATGGTGGGTCCTCAACCAACCAGAACCAGAGCCAGACCAGAACCACTGGGTCAAGGAGATACCCAGTGGTGGGAAAAGCACTCACATTGTTTACTTAAACGTATCAATACTGCAATGTAGAAATACTCTGTTACAAGTGGAAATCTGGAATTAAAAAATTGACTTGAGTAAAAGACTGAAGCCCAAACCACACGCCGGGACAACGCTCCACACGTCCCAAACTCTTCTCCCTTCTGGCTCCAAAACTGTGGAATGCACTTCCCATTGCAGTCAGAACTGCAGCATCACTCCCAATCTTCCGCCGTAGCCTGAAAACCCACCTTTTCAGACTCCATCATGGCCCATAGCACTTACCCTACCCCCTTAGATAGCATTTCTGTTGACTTAGATAGCATTTGACACAGACTTATAGCATGTTATGTAGCACTATAATTGCATTGTATATAGTCATAGCACGCCATAGTACATAATGTATAGCATAGTAGTAAATATGTATAGTTTATATGTACGTATAGTGTATGTATAGTTTCATTATATAGATATTCCACTGTTACTTTCTTAGCTTACGCATGTTTCATGATAAATGCTTTTATGTGATGTATTCCCATGCTTTTTGTTCTTGCTTAATGTAAGTCGCTCTGAATTAAGAGCGTCTGCTAAATGCCTAAATTGTAAATTGTAAATTGTAAGGGTCGGGTTGGGATAAAACTGTTTTTAAGGTAAACCAAACCACAGCAATGCAACTCATTGAGTTGCAATGAGTTGCATTGGTACGGTCTACCTTAAAATACCTGTGTGGTTTGGGTACCAAAAGTAGGCTCATTGTGCCGAATGTCCCATTTCACAAGTTTTCAAATGAATAGACCTACAATGTAAAACAAACAAATCTTTAGAAAATAGCGAGTAGAAGTAAAAGTACAAATACTTCAAAATTGTACTTAATTACTGTACTTAAAGTAAATGTCACTTTACACACCACTGGAGAATGCCCAGCATCACATTTGCACAAGCGCAGCACACATGACACTTCCTTCTGCCATTCTCCTCTCTCTGACCTCACTCAGGCATTCTGTCTGTCATCGTGCCAAGCCTAATACTGTACATCTCCATCTCTGCCAACTCTAGTTTCACATCATCGACCATGCATGTACTGTACACAGCTTTTCATGTGAGCGTCTGACAGTACAGTGACGGATGTGAGTGGCCGTCGTAAGAGAGAAAGAGAGAGAGAGAGAGAGAGAGATTCTCGTGTTTTCAGGTGGTAGAGCGCCTATCAATCTTAGACCACCGCATAGTTCTGAACATTCTGAATATTCATGACCTTTATCCCTGGCCCAGGATGAGGAGTGTGCTTGAGGCGCACGCATGGGAACATCTGGGTATGGACTTTGGACTGGGGCTGGACTGGATTTAGTCCTGAAGACCGGTTTGGCCTGGCAGTATAGGTATAGAAAACTGCTCTAGAGAGCTCTGACCTGATTCAGATTGTAATATCTACTGGTTTCCTGCTATTTCTCTCTCTCTCTCTCTCTCTCTCTCTTCTCTCTCTCCCACTCTCTCTCTCTCTCTCTCTTCTCTCTCTCCCACTCTCTCTCTCTCTCTAAATGCATAATGTTTCACAGTAATGTGTTGTTACACGGTCTCTTAGGGTCAAGCTGCCTGGGGAAATTAGTGGTCTCTAATGTCTGTCAACAACACAGGCTCACAAATTGCAAATATCAACAGCTATGATCGCTTTAATTCAACAATATAGGTCATCTCTCTCTCTCTCTCTCTCTCTCTCTCTCTCTCTCTCTCTCTCTCTCATTACGGTGAGGGAGGAAACCAATTGGTCGCTGTGTGTGCGGCCAACACTTTGATATGTATTGTGTCATAAACGCTCGGTAATTCATCATATATACAGTCTCCAATAGAGAGCCCTCATGTTAAATGGTTCTAGAAGACCTACATAATACAGTGGTGTAAATCACAGAGACAGAATCAGGCTCGTTACAGGCCTTGCTTTCGAACACTGCTACTGTATCCGTTTGAAAATATCCCCTGGCCTTCTATATTAAACCCTGCTCAATTACAGACAGCCTACTTAGTCCCTTACAGTTCATACAGGAAGTTTAGATTGGTCCATTTAGGAAGTCTTAGGAAGTAGCACAAGTGTGTGTGTGTGTGTGTGTGTGTGTGTGTGTGTGTGTGTGTGTGTGTGTGTGTGTGTGTGTTCTTGTATGAACACTAACTTTACAAAGAGTTTATGGCTGCTCCAACCGTAGTGGCAACATATATACAAATATACAACATACCTCATACTTTAAATGCTTAGTATGAGGTATAAAGTACAGCGGCCTTGTGTTCATACAACAGAAAGATTGGGTATTGGGAAAGACTGACGTTATATATCATTCAGGACCTTTCACTGCTTCGTCTCATTCGTCCATTACTCTATGGCTCTGGTCTCAGCCACTGCTGTGTATTTTTTGACATTCCGTTTTCTCCAAAGTTGAATGTTGCCACTACTGTTGGAGCAGCCATAAACTACACAGGTTCATCCCGATGTTCTGGGCATCTTTGTAAAGTTAGTGTTAGTAAAAAGCAGGTAAAAGTCACTCTACCATTCAATGTAGTAGAAGAGGGTTAAAAACCGCAGCTATGTTGGCACCGCCTACAAGAAATAAGTAACCATGAGACCCGTTTCTGAAGCCAGGAGAGAGAGTGTATAAGGGATGGAAGTGCATGGGAGGGGTGGGGGATGGGGGGTGAGAAGACTCTAGTGATGATCTATCTATGAGTATCCGTTATCCGACACCCTGATGTGCATAAAAAACAAGCAAATGTATTCATCATTTGCATGATCAACACATGATGAGATGGATGTATTCACACAGTGCCTTTGGTGAAGTGACAACAGGGCACTAATGGCACATTTCAGGGGGAAAAAAGCCCAAACTATTTGTTGTACGCACTGTGATGCTCACTGGTGTACTACAATCAGAATCAAAGGTGAAATTAAGCATATTTTAAAAGTACAGAACACAGCAGTGGGGGGGACTTTCTGCCTATTTGGCATATTTCGTCTCGAGGGAGACTTCATTGAGCCAAAGGTACAGTATTTGTCTGCAGCATGTTTCATAGCCCCAAAATGTTGCTATACTACCGATGATATTATTCCCCGAGTGTATATAGTGATATCTAGTCGTGGGGGGAGTCCCACCACCGCCCTCCAGGATTCTTAAATCCAACTCAATAAGACAATCTTTAATCAAAGTCCTCACGATAACGTGTAATTAAATGAATATAGAGACCCTCCGAGAGCCTCCGAGATTCTTAACCTGCAGGCAACCTCCCACAGGGCCTAAATGCCTCCTCCTCATCTCTCTCAAATTGGGTTGCAGCGGGCGGCATAGACAGACATCAGTACATCAAACAATACAAAAAATAAAAACATACTACAGTACACATAGCCGGTACCAGAAAAAGTATACAATAAGTGCACATTTGACCATAAAGTAGGAAGGCGTTAAAGTGCTATGCAATAAAGTGCACATTGATAATAGAAAGTGCATGTAAATAGAACCAACCAATAAAGTGAGCATAATGCCTGATTATCTCCTGGACCTTCCTCTAGCAGCATTCCAAGAATTGTAGGCATTACATCTAGTTTGACTCACTTCCACATGATACATTTTGTGAAAATAGCAGATCTGCGTAGCGAGGCGTTGTAAGCTTGTAGATTGGCTATTTTCACAATGTTTGCCTCTTTCTGATATTATCAATTATATTATACAAAAACAACACTGCATGGCTCACACCGTGCAGCTCAGCCATGTAGCTCACACCATGTAGCTCACACCATGTAGCTCACACCGTGCAGCTCACACCGTGCAGCTCAGCCATGTAGCTCACACCGTGTAGCTCACACCGTGCAGCTCACACCGTGCAGCTCACACCGTGCAGCTCAAGCTCAGCCATGTAGCTCACACCATGTAGCTCACACCATGCAGCTCAGCCATGTAGCTCACACCATGCAGCTCAGCCATGTAGCTCACACCATGCAGCTCAGCCATGTAGCTCACACCGTGCAGCTCAGCCATGTAGCTCACACCGTGCAGCTCAGCCATGTAGCTCACACCGTGCAGCTCAGCCATGTAGCTCACACCATGCAGCTCACACCATACAGCTCACACCATGCAGCTCACACCATGCAGCTCTGCAGCTTTCGCACGCCGTCCGGTGATTCATGGGGAAAGGCTCTTTTTACACGGCCAGTCCTACCGCAAGAGTAAATACTGTATCGCCGGATGGTTTTTGATAGCATGTATAGACAAGGAGCATGAGCCACGCACACACGCACGCGCACACGCACACTCACACACTCACACACTATTTATAGGGTAGTGATTCAAATCCCAGTAGAATGACTAAGAGTGGGGTAATATTATATTAGGTTGTGTAAACTTGTGTTACAGCATGTATACAGCATGTTATCCCCGTCTGCAGTAATGGTGTGGCTTTGCTTCCGCTTCCATGCACCGTTTGGCCAGAGTCACTGCAATCACACGGGAACTTTGAACGCATTAAAGACGTAGGGGAATGAAAAATACATTTTATTTTGAAGTTTCACTCTGAAACGGAAAGCGGTGTGTTTTTGAACGAATCAGAAAAGTCGCATCCCTCCAGGGTATGGGACGTCGTAGCTCCGCTACATGCGCGACGCGGCGCGTGCGTTGAGTTTGTTTGTTTACATGTCACAGAGAGACAGAAAGCAAAGCTTGTGGATAATTTCTAATCCGTAATGTTTTCAGATACATATTTTAGTGTGCTGATTAAGTTTAAAGTGAGTAATACACTGTCATCACTGATCATCTTGAATGGGATTAAAAACGGAGTAGTTCTGTAATCAACATCAGCTGTGTTTGGAGGACACGCAGCGATGGGAATAAAACAGGTGAATGAAATCAAGCTTAATTTTTATTCATGCAGGACACATTTCCGTTCAAAGGAAGTAATTAAAATTGGCTTTTTATGGACTTTTGATATAAAACTACACAAAAATGCCCATCCGTGGCCATCATATGGGCTATATGGTCTAAAAGTGTGAAAAATATTTTTTTTATTTCACTAGGTCTTTAAGCATCTGCATCACTTTAGATTTCTGCATTGGCTATTGGCTATATATAAAATAGCCAACACTGAAAGGGCAGACTCCCATTGGTCGTGTGATGAAAAAATTAGCTGCTGGGTGCACTCTCAGACACCAGGTTCACACGGCAGCTGACAGTCACTCCACAGCAATGAGAGCGGAGGGGAGCAGGAGGACAGCAGAATTGTCAAATAAATCCCCCCCCCCCCCGTCATTCATATTTATACAGAACAGAGTGCGCCCTGTATCAGTTCATTACGGGACATGTATTTTAGTTTCCAAATATACAGGACAATTCCGGGACGGGTGGTATACACCCTACAGTACTTCATGCAACGCTGAAGTATAGGGTTCCTGAAGGGTAGGGTTCTTGAAGTAGGGTTCCTGGTGAATGTGATTCAAGGCCTTGAATGTGATTCAAGGCCTGTCGAATGTGATTGTGATTCAAGGCCTGGTGAATGTGATTCAAGGCCTGGTGAATGTGATTGTGATTCAAGGCCTGGCGAATGTGATTGTGATTCAAGGCCTGGCGAATGTGATTGTGATTCAAGGCCTGGCGAATGTGATTGTGATTCAAGGCCTGGTGAATGTGATTCAAGGCCTGGTGAGTGTGATTCAAGGCCTGGTGAATGTGATTCAAGGCCTGGTGAATGTGATTGTGATTCAAGGCCTGGCGAATGTGATTGTGATTCAAGGCCTGGCGAATGTGATTGTGATTCAAGGCCTGGTGAATGTGATTCAAGGCCTGGTGAGTGTGATTCAAGGCCTGGTGAATGTGATTCAAGGCCTGGTGACGTGTACCACCGGCCGCCTTCTCGCAGACCAGTGGTACCAGCACCGGTCCGCGTACCGGTGTTGGCAAACTCCTGAGTTAAACCACACAGTTTGCTCTTCACACAAACCTGTTACAGATGAGATGCCCCACACTATCTATTCAGTACCTGACTGTGGGCGGGTAGAGATGTAATGACATGACAGGAAGGATAACTGGCCATCTCGGTGTTTGCTCAGACAGGTACAGAGCAGCGTAATGAAGCGAGGAGCTCCAGATTTTGCAGTAATCAAGAGTGGCCTGGTAAATGACAACAAAACAATGTCGTCTCTAACGCCCCCCACCTCCCGCTCTGTCTGTCTGTCTGTCTGTCTGCCTGCCTCCTTAATGTCTCTCTCTCACAGCTAACACATACTGTACATTTGCTAAATGTTTCGTGTTTTTTGGGACAGTGTAGCCTGCAGTATGTGTTTTTGGGACATGTAGCCTGCAGTATATTGTGTTTTTTGGGACATGTACACTGCATGTATATTGTACTGTAAAGAAAATGACAATCAAATATTCAAACACCAGTAAAGAACTTCAGCACCATGGAGAGTGCCATATGCCTGGACCTACTGTATTCAAAACAAAACCTCACCCATTTTCAACCAATCTACGTATAATTGATCCTCGTTAATTCTCATTATAAGATACCTTTCACTCTGTGTCTCAGTCGCTATAGAGCATAGCATTGGTCGTGGTTTTCTGGATCGCCCATACATTTTTCCCATAGAGATTTACAAATACATTTATATAAATTATTTTAAGCCTAGAATCAAACCATCCAGGATCCCAGTGAATCATGACCATAAAACCTTTGATTCTGTGAATAAATAAATAAAAGTTTGAATAATTAAAATATGATATAGGCCTACTACATTTAATAAATACCCTTTGTTTAGCGTTTTTAATTTTTCTTTCTTCACAGAATCAAAGGTGTTATATGGGCATGATTCACTAGGATCCTGGATGGATGAAATGGATGAAAGCGCTCCTTTGAGGTATAGAATGTTTGAAATCAACAGAGACTGCTGTGTAACAGGACAAGCTAATTGGATGGCTTCATTGCACTAAGTAACCTTTTAGTAGATAGCACAACATGGCTAACAACATGACGAATTGATCCTTTTCATGGTCAACATCAGTGGGGGCTACGTGTTGTGTGTGCTCTTTAATGTTGGAAAAAGTGCTGAGTTACCACACAGCACATGATGAATGGCTCTCATTACATTGAGTCTGATTTGGAACATACAGTAGCTTAGACAACCAATAGCTTTCACTCACTTACTCTCCGACTAAGGAATAACAGATCTATATGAACCCACCGGAGACAATCACTTATTCATCTGAAAGAACAGTATAGCCTATTTATGAATTTATGTAGACTATTCGTCCAGCGTTTTTCATGGCAGTGTTTCACAGTAAGCCTTCGCATCTGAACAATATTTAAATACAGATATGGCTTGGAATGGCCAGGAACGATTTAATAGACTGTTTAATTTAACAGTATTTTTCATGTATTTTTCCTCAATAGACTGAGGAATACCATATATTTGACCAGTTGTATTTCTGATTACAACTGGGGGTAGTCAATTACATTGTGTCCCCTCACATCCTGAACATAATTCTACATTCATTCAAATTCGGAACTCGAAAGAAATCATTTCAAAATAAGAACAGAAAATCTACTGTTATTTTTGTTATTTTGATGTGGTGTCATAATTAAACTTAAGGTTTACAAGGCGCACTGACTTCCTAGGAAAAAAAAACATAGCACTTCAATCCAAAAATGTTGCTGACCCCTTGTATACACCTTTATACATTTTATGCATATTTTATTGGCAACAATATATGGTAACTGCAGTCGAAGAAATGTCACCCACTACTTTATACTTCAGTGTGATGTGACAATACATTTAACTTTGAACTATAGCCCGCATATATTTTTTTATATTTTTTGATACTGGTGTACTGTACATAGAATAACTGAGAGGATGTTGACATGCATCCACATGTCTGTTTATACATAGAATGATATTCATTCTGAAACACGTTGTGTCCAGAGTGATTCTCAAGCCTGAGACACAACGGTTAATGTAACCCATTTTCACACTGAATCAACAACTCGCCTATGCCAGTATTAGTATTAGTATTAGCAAAGTCAATAAGTGTTGTCAAAAAGCAGGGCCAGCTAGCCACATGGGCTTAAGTCACATTTGGCAATCGTGACATATTTCTTATGTCAGGTCTCAGAGCCAAGTTAGCCCAGGGTTAATGTGGCAGTCAAAACGGTTCAGTGTTAAATGTCCACGTTTCACTTCAAATTGAAATGAGACAGAAGGCTGTACACGCGTGTGTGTGTGCGCGTGCGTGCGTGGGTGGGTGACACACACCCGCTAGATTATGGACACAGAACACATACGCATGCAAACACAGACAGCGATTGTGTGGACATGGGACCAACTAGCTGATTTGCAGGACTTTGGAGCTGATCGATGGGGTTAGGGTATCAGTCAGCCATGCCAGTATATAGGCGCTCATCAATCACACTGGACTTCCAGGGGGACAGGACCAGGGGACCGATTAAGCTGTGACACCCACGGGATACTCTGGACTCACAGAGGGGGGGCAAGTGAAGTCACCGCACCGTGGAGACGAGGGGTCGATGAGACGAAGCAGTGACTGTGGTGATCAGCGTCAATTGAAAGACATAGGACAAGATTTCTCACCAAATGAATGAATGAGAGATCCCCCCCCCCCCCCACCTGTCTTCTGCTTCCAAAGATGCCATGATAAAATACGGTAATCCGGGTGTATATACTGTATATACGTACATTAATACATAACCTCGCAAATGTTATGAATACAGCTATCTATTATATGCACACATATTTCTAGCACAGGATCAGCATCTGACTGTTTTGAAAAATATACAGTGGTATACAAAGTATTATGCAGAGTGACAAAAAGAGACAAACATAAATTATGAAGACATGGAAACACGCACGCACGCACGCACGCACGCACGCACGCACAAAGAGAGAAACAAACATGCACAGTGCAATCAGAAAGCATGCGTTTGCACTCAAGTCGAACCCTCATTTGACCCTCTTCAACCTGAAAAACGCCACCCACAGTAGCACACGCGCACACGCACACGCACACGCACACGCACACGCACACGCACACGCACACGCACACGCACACGCACACGCACACGCACACACACACACACACACACACACACACACACACACACACACACACACACCTCCACAAGTGAGAAGGATGAGCACTCTCATCTCTTAAGAACTTGAACCCCAGCAGCATGCCTATAATCTAGTGGGAAAGATTAATTAATTTGTGTAGGATAAGGGCTTATTGGTGGGTTTTCCGCTAGATATTAAGGACTGTTTTAGCAGGGGTTTTGCCTGGAAGGCTCTATGGAAACACTCACTCTTGAACCAAGTTAAACGTGAGAAAGTGACGTTCAGAAATACAGTTCACGTTCACCCAAAATATGAACGTGTTCGTGAACGATAGTCTTTTGAACGCGTTCAGGGACAACACTGAGTACAGTACAGTACAGTACAGTACAGTACAGTACAGTACAGTACAGTACAGTACAGTACAGTACAGTACAGTACGAGTAGTGCAGGAGTTCAGTACAGTACAGTACAGTAACTTCAGTAAAAATTACAGTAGTTGCACCCCTCAGTTCACACGGGTGTGATTTTCAGAAAACTCGTAGGATTTAGAACTGTGGTTTAGAACAGTGGTCATCAAAAATAGCAGATATACAAGCTCGTACGAGTGTACAGTATATACAGTATATATATATATATATATATATATATATAGGAATAAATGACACAGAGACATATACAGAAATGTCCAGATATGGGCATAAAAGGGACACAGATAGATGGGTAGAACGGGTACTCTGACACGGGTACAACGGGTATTTTGCATAGCCGGGTTGGGCATGGATCTCCGACTTCCATCGTTACTGACTCGGTGCAATACAGCCGGGCATCGGCCGGACCATTTACCATTTTATTACCATTTATTAGAACAGGAAAATAAGCCCCCCAAAATATGTGTGTGCCTTTGTGAGGACCTTCAGCATTTAATACAAAATCTGTGTTTGCCTTTGTGAGGACCTTCAGCATTTCATACAAAATCTGTGTTTGCCTTTGTGAGGACCTTCAGCATTTAATACAAAATCTGTGTGTGACTTTGTGAGGACCTTCAGCGTTTAGCAGAGATATGGTGGATTGACGCCTCCTCACTGTCCCTGGAGCCCCGCCTTGTGTTGAATCTAAACAACAGATGGACATGAATATGTCAAGTGGTGTCAAGTGCGTGTGCGTGTGCGTGCGTGTGTGTGCGTGCGTGCGTAAAATATGTAGGCTATATGCCCAACATTGGTCAACACATAAAAAAGTATAGCCTATGTATTGCGCAGCTTGCGCTTGTATGCATATTCTATAGTTCACATGACGGTCTGACAGACTGACATGTCACTAGGGCTAATAATATAAAATATAGAAGTCCACATTATTGAATGGCATTGGCGTGTAGTCACTCAGTCAAAGTTTTAATACAGCTCTCCAGCGCCTTTCTCCAAAGGTAAGATCATGCCTTAATGTCGCTGATGGTTGCCTCGCTGGGCACAGAATAATGTGCCACATTTATTCGTGGTATTAATTTATTAATAGACTACTATATTGATCTTATCTCGTCATCATGAACGGCGTGCCTCGGCACCGAGCGGCCAGGTTCGCCTATTGGACTTCCATCATGCCAAGTAGCAACTAACTCCAAATGTCCCGTGAATCATTGTATTATTATTTATTGACGACATGAACACATTCATACTAGTATAGGCATCTTACCTCTGACGAGGAAGGATATACCTGGTTGAATTTTTCTTCCCGCCTAGACAACAACGTTTTTTCCTGTCTTTAATTAGTTCAGAACTCTGCCGCTAGACTGTTCAAACACATAAGAAGTGTGACCATATCCCTAGCTTCAGAAGCGATTTTAAGATTTTATTTTTAAAGCCTTGCATGGAAAGGCTCCCAAGTACACTACGGATATGCTGGAGCCCAGCCAGTGTGTTGGGCTTTGGACTCAGAATGTACTGGCATGAGTTCAGTGCATGCCTATTTTGGGCACATGTCATTAGGAAAAAATGTGTTTTAACTTGCAACCACATGGACCATAGACAGTGGCGTGCGCAGACATTTTGAGGGGCAGGTGCTCAAGTGAAAAAAAATTGCAACTTGTGCGGTGAGTGGAAAAGCCGGCTGCCTTAATAGTGTGAGATTTCATCCAGAATTGATCGATGTCACCATGGGCCACATACTGTACACTTTACAAAACAAACAAACATAATTAACAAACTGTACAAAAAACAACTTTCAAAAGAGCAAAAGGGCAGGTGCTTTAATTAGCGTCTATCTGTGCATGCTCCTGACCATAGAATGCGTATTCTGGCTATGTCATAATAGGTGAACATTTCGTGGAAATGGCAGATCCACAAGTTCACAACATGTCAGGTGACAACACGTTGTCAGGTTGTAAAAAAGCTATTTTTGCAGTGCGTCGCGACATCATTGTACAACAAATAAAATAGAGCTTAAGTGGTTAGCCACTGAACGCCCTTGTCCTTTGGACAGGAACTGTATTCCATTCCCTGTTGCCATCTCTGTTTATCAAACAAAGTGAGTAACGCAAAGGTTCATAAACCCGCAATGCTAACTACAGGCCAGCTCCCCTCATCTCCTTAACGCCTCCCGGCCTCGGCACTTAGAGCAAGTTAAAAATACATTGCTGTGTAACACTTCTTCACAACACCATCTGTTCTCCTACAGCCAGTATGACTGCCAAACAGGTTAATGGTTAATGCACCCTTTTTCCATGGGACAGAGAACGCGAGGGAAAGAGAGACAGATCTCTCTCCTCTCTCTTTCCCTCTCTTTCTCTGTGTGCAGAGAGAGAGAGAGAGACAGAGACAGAGACAGCGAGAGACAGCGACAGACAGCGACAGAGACAGAGACTGCGAGAGACAGCGACAGAGACAGGGACAGAGAGAGATCTCTGCATATACTGTAGATATAGCAGACATAAATGCTGTCGGTGATGCAGCGACAGTCAATCATCCACAGTGGAGTCATTGTCTTGTCAGAGAAATTTGAGGGCGTCAGCTCATGTCTGTAAATGAGGTATTTAGGAGAGGCGATCGCAGCTGCTGCTTCTGTAACCCTGGGAAGGCTTCTCACCTCCGGGGAACATGATGAGAGATGACTCGCAGGGTTTAAAAGTAGCACATTGGGCATTAGCCATGAATTAATCACCCACAAACAGGCCACTCCAGCTCTTTAAAGTTGTAAAACTTTGTAGAGAGGCCTATATAATTTTGTTGCATCTGTAGTATGTTGTTGTGTACGATGTGTTTTTGGGTGTGATGGACCCCAGCAAGAATAGTCAAGCTTCGGCAAGTGCTAATGGGGATCAGAGTAAAGTTTTACATTAAAAAAAAAAATACAGTTACTGTAGGCCATTTAGGAAAGGATTCGGTTAGGGTTAAGCATTTAGAGGTGTGTGTGTGTGTGTGTCGCCAATTAGCTGACTGTTCAGTGTGCATCTGCAGGGGTCACTAGCTCGTACTATACAAACAGGCATTCAGTGCTCAAACAGACAGTCAGACATACAGTACACATGGCTGTTCTTGGGAGTGGCTAGCACCGCTCACAAATGACAAAATAAACTACTTATGTGTGTGCATGTGTGTGTGTGTGTGCGTGCGTGTTTGTGTGCGGTCGGGGGGTAAGTGGTTGTGTAAAGGAGAGAATGGTCGCGGAAATTGGGTAGAATTGGGAACGAGAGTAAGCTGTTTCTGTCGGGGTCACGTTTTCTGAAGAAGGAGAATAAGTGAGAGAGGGTGGAGGGATTGGGTCAGCAAAGAGACAGTGGTCTACAGGGAGACTGGAATTATCTTCCAGTAGTCCGCCCTATATTCACTGGCAGTGCCCAGCAAAGTGTTAATCTAAAAATGGACTCATGAGGGAATTTTTGCCAGCCAATTCTGCTCCCTATACTGCGGAATCATTAGCTACACCATGCCGTGCACTGGCAGAGGTACGTGTTACCTTGTCAGACACATACAAAACAGGAGCCAACTTTTGTGCACCAGTGTCACACACACCGGACATGGCAGATCTACAAGCTCACTGCGCCTCACAGTGTGATGCATTGTGAGCTTGTCCGATGCGCCACACCCTAACTAAGCAAGTTATAACGCAGGAAATGTGTCTTGAGAAACTGTAACGCAGTCCAGTCTTCTGGTAGTGGTCTGGATTTGGGAGCCACAGTCTGATCCCCAGTCCCCACTAAGTAACAACTAGTTCCACCATACTTTTACATTCACTCTCCATTCTACTGTAGCCTCTTTCTTATTGTCTCCACCAGGCCGAAGGCATGTGGGGAGAGTATGTTTTGCACTCCGTCCGTCCGTGTGTGTGTCCGTGTGTGTGTCCGTGTGTCCGTGAACAGCTAATCTCGGCCACCGTTAACCCGGTCGATGCCATATTTTGCACACACACTCCCTGGATGCCAACCATGAACCTCTGCCCCAAACTTTCCAGAACGGCCTGTTATAGCGCCACCAGGAGGCCGCTTTGTGCAAAACAAGTTTTTCGATGCCATATTTTGCACACACACTCCCTGGATGCCAACCATGAACCTCTGCCCCAAACTTTCCAGAACGGCCTGTTATAGCGCCACCAGGAGGCCGCTTTGTGCAAAACAAGTTTTTGCACAGTACACCTACAGATTTTGTCCAAACATCACGCAAATTGGTACACAGTCTCTCTAGAGCCATTCAACGAAACGGGTCTTTCAGATTTATCAGACTCCATCCTGATTGGTTAAGATTGGCTTCCAAAGTTCACAGGAGTGCTCAGTTTCAAACAAAATGCTGCAAATCATGAACACATCGCGTGATTTCCGTGAAATTGTGCACCCACATTCCCACTAGGCCGAGGACAAAATGCCACATGAACAATTTCAACTCAGCCTCAAGGTGGCGCTATAACTGGCCGAAAAGTGTTTTTACCTCTAACTGCACGGATCTGTGGATAACCTGGTGGAGACCTGTGCCCGGAAGGGCACTTTTTCTAGTTTATTTTATGTTTGAAAAAATAACCAAAATAGCAGGTCTACAAATGCGGCTACTTTCAGCACCAACACCATCAGTGAAGTTTAAAATAAGTGTAATAGTGCCATGTGAATGTCTGCTCAATAGTATTTTCACTAGTTTCATCACTAGTTGTACTGCTTTATCCTGTATCAGGAGAAAGAACTTTCTCCTAATTGGATTTTATCCAATGTTATAAACAAGCTTAGTATTGAGCTTGTACTTTGTCTATGCTCTAAAAAACAGCATATGCCTGGGCCATGGCTCAGCGGTCCAGGCACCTTGGCTGGCAATCCAGTCTGGCAGTGTGCTCGACTCCCGATCCCGACGGCCTTTACTGCATGTCTTTCCCCCCATCTCTCTCCCCATTTCCTGTCAGCCTACTGTCTGTCCCTCCATAAAGAAATATAAAATAATAATAGGCGAAAGCCACAAAAAAAAAACAGGCAGGCTCGTCTTACCTCCTGAATGCAACGGGCATGAATTAAAAGCATGCAACGAGTTACAACGTGGCCCGTTTCCGAGTCCAACCATTCTGACCTGAGATCAGATTCTAAAAATGTCTTCTACATCCTGACAGTTTTCTGAATTTTTCAAAAATAGCAGACCTACAAGCTCGTATGAGCTTGTAGATCTGCTATTTTTCAATAGCTAAAGCATAGCATAATGCAAACAACAAAAGGGGTTTCCACCCAAAATGGGTTAAGACACTAACCGCCCCATGTCATAATTAAGACAACACTCGCTTTGCGCTGGAATGTGGAGCAATTAACCAGTGGTGGAAACTAACTAAGTACATTTACTCAAGTACTGTACTTAGGTAAAAATTTGTGGTATTTGTACTTTAGTTGAGTACTTCCAATTTCCAAAACTTTTACTTCTACCCCACTACATGTCAGAGGCAAATACTGTACTTTTACTCCACTACATTTACCGGTATTTGAAAACTTTAGTTACTACCTGTAGTTTCTTTGCAGATTTTGATTATTATTACAAAACATAGGCCTACATCAACCACTTCAGCCCTATATACATTTTGGCCATTTGAAAATAGCCGATCTACAAGCTCACTTTGCGTCGCGATGCGATGCATTGTGAACTTGTAGATCTGCTATTTTCAAAAGATTGTTATACATTTGAAAAAGGACATTCTGCACAATGAGTACTTTTACTTTTGGTACTTTAAGTACATATACCAATACTTTTGCATTTTGAATTCCATAATTTTACTCGTAACAAAGTATCTCTACATTGCTTACTTACTCGATCCACCACTGGCAATAATACACCGCATTTCCACCGCAGGGTCAAACACAAGCCTTTGGCTACATATATGTCTAACTTATAAGTTTCATATAAGTTATTTCAGTGTGAGATGTATTCCACGATACTTTTGTCACATGCAACTGTGATGGCCTGTGTTAACAACAGCCTGCGTATCCGATTCCGCACACACACACACACACACACACACACACAGGCACTCCCAACACCTCCCCACTGTGAAAAAGCCACTCCCTGTCCCTGGGGAGAGAGTTGACGCTGACAACTTCTGATAATGACATGTCTGAATGGATTCTGCATGGTTTTACAGCCCTCAACCAGGATGCAGCATGAAACAAACGTATATAGTCCTCATTATGTTCAGCTGAAAGCTGAGCCACACAAACATAAGCAAACACACACACACATACTGTGACGCGCACACACGCACGCACGTGTAGACAGGTAGACTATACAACTGGACCTTTCGCGCACTTGTACAGTCTCAGAGTTAAATTAAACACGGATCATTTTAAGGCAAGCGGTCCACAGAGAGGAGATCACGTCCTTTCAGAGAACGCAGGCGGCGGTGCCAGGAATTATTACATTAGCTCAGGTCAGGAGTCTCTGACTTCCAAGAAAGCTCAGGATTAACTCAGACTCAAATATACTCCCTCTGAAAATGTGGGTTTGGATTATATAAGTAATAAGGATGCATTCCCTTTCTCTGATTCAAATTCTCTCTTTCTGTCTCTCTGTCTCTCTCTCTCTCTTTCTCTCTCTGCACACACTGGCAGAGCATACAGTGTTTTTACCCTGAATAAACCACCATGTGTCATCACAGAGGATTCAGTGTGCAGGCAGAAGAGGGGAAAGCTTAGGCCCATAACATGGAAAAGGTTAAGTGTACACAAAGATATTGATGTACGGCAAAACACACATATGAGAGAGAGAGAGAGAGAGAGAGAGAGTGAGAGAGAACGAAGAGAAGAGGTATACCTCTCACGCACGCACACACACACGCACTTACACACACATACGCACTAAACCTACTGTATGGTTTAGTGCGTATGTATGTGTGTGTGTGTAAGTGCGTGCGTGCGTGTGTGAAAGAGAGGAGAGGGGATACAATGGTGTGTCCCATGCCAACCCCCCCCCCCCCCCCCCCCTGTGTCCTCCTGCACCGATCAGTAAAACAGCATCCCCCTGAGTGACTTAAGCTCTAGTGGAACAGGACTTTGGATGTAAACAGATGTTCTGCTTGGGAGATATTGCACGCACGCACGCACAGACACACACACACACGCACACGCACACACGCACACACACACACACACACACACACACACACACACACACACACACACACACACACACACACACACACACACACACACACACACAATGCAGTAGCCACTCCGCCAATAGAGTAATGCAGGACAGCAAAGGGATGGCATCAATACAATATTATCAGGTGACAAAGCTATTCTTAGAATTTCCATAATGCACCGGAGGAGAGGGGTGGGGGTAGAGAGAGCATGAGAGAGAGAGAGAGAGAGAGAGAGAGAGAGAGAGATGCACAAGCAGTTCTGTGACAGGGCATAATGTGTAACATGTAACATGTAGTAATCATACAATTATACACTTACTGATACACAATGATGTGAATGCAGTCAATGAACACACAGAGAACATCAGCCTGGATGAATGCCATGCCATGCCAAACAGTACCACTCAAAGAGCACACCCTCACATTTGTACAGAATAACGCTCATACTCATACAGACTGCGTGGACACCATGGCTGTGGCGTAGGCGCACAGGCAAACATGCGTGCAGCATAACATGGCAGAATGCACACAAATGCTTTCATCGTACGGTGGTGTCGCGAGGCAGGCTGTCGCAGGCCGCTCTAAATGCTCACAACATTGTGAGGTGTAGATTGGCTGTTTTCCACATTGGCTTGCATTATACCAACACATCTGAAATGCCTCCTCGCCACTTCCGTTTTGCCTTTGCAGTCATGTACATTTGTCCTAATGTACATCTAATCCGTTAAAGACGGGGTGAAAATTTCACCATTCAAATAGCCATTTCACCGTGAAATGGCTATTTGGAGCATCTTATTTTGTAGTTTCACTCTCAAACGGAAAGGTGTGCGTTTTTTTAACCAATCAGAACGTCGCATCCCTCCAGGCTATGGGACGTTTCGCATGTCGGCCGTGCACGCACATGCAGATTGTTTGTCAACAAAGTCAGAGAGAGACAGGCAGCAAAGCACATGGCTTAATTAATTCTAACCTATAATGTTTTCGGATACATATTTTAGCGTGATGATTGTAGTCTGATGATTGTAGTCTATACCAGAGCCTCCTGATATACTGTAGGAATGGACAGATTAAAGTGAAAATAGGCCCTGTGTGCACAAAATCAAAAGGCCCCCCTAACTCCCCAAAAAGTTAACTTTTATTACAACCATAAAACTTTGCACTAATACTATGTAATGTGCATTACCTGTAATCACTTCCTGTCATCCATTTCGCTCGGTGGCGCTGTTGCTGTAAACCTACAAATGTGGTGCTGAATCACCTGAAACTGCAGTCTGAGGACATTAATGGAGTGCTGATGGTGTGACGGCTGATTTAACAGTCACACCTGGCCTGAGTCAAACTAATTGGGCTCTGGGCTGTATGTTATCACACCTTGTGCATTGATCTAAAATCAGCCATCCCCGCACACACCAGGAGAGAGCCTCTGTCATGACATCATGTTTCCATCTGCTCTGGCTTGTAACATCTTGTCCTCTTAAAACGTACATCTACTTGTGTCCATGTGTGTTGGAGGAGCCTCATTTTAGACACTGAGGTAAGCCACGCACGCACGCACGCACGTGCACACACACACACACACACACACCACACGCACGAAAAACACTCCTTGGCCTAAAAACGGCCATAGCCGTGATCACAAATGTGATGAGGTCAGCACATTTGGGCACATTTGGGCAAGTGGCTGTGGCCGAATTTAGGCCAAGGAGTGCTAAACTAATGCTTGGAATGGATTCAGAATCATGAAAACCGCCTAGTTTGACATGTCACATGCTACTTAAAGTATGATGAAATTTGAAAATGTCTATACAGTATATTGGTTGTCTAGTATGGTGTGGTATACAAAAATGGCCATAACCTTTTTTTTGCGATGTTTCCGGCAGAGCAGACCTCTAATTCTGTGGACGTTAATGACCAAGTGAATAGATAAAACACAAATAAAAAGTATGTCAACATGACATCACAGGTTAACACTCTAATTGCCCGGGGTTATTTAATCCATTAAATTATAGCGCCCAATCGATTTATAGCAACGGAGCACTTGTACCGACGGACTGGATGTTATGCCGGCTGTGGCTGTAGCAGCTAAATGTAGCCAAAACACTCTACAGTATATACACTACACTGCTCTCAAACTAATCTATGCAGCAATCACAGCTACGTCACTTGGAGGCAACCCACAGGGCATACAGGCCTTTCAAATAAGAACCTGTGGAATACTCAGATGATGAGATAATCAGCTAAATATGGAAACGCTCTTGCCTCCAGTTGCATTGAAGGCTTAATTTCCAGACAGGCATTCAGACAAAATGCAATTTTCAAGTGTTATTGCTCTCACTACTATTTTCTTTTGAGTGGTGCAACCACTCCAAGTTACAGCAATGTCCGTGTCCGCCTATGTACCTATGTGGTCATGAGCACAGCAATGTCTGTGTCCGCCTATGTACCTATGTGGTCATGAGCACGAGTATATGACTGATTAGTACCAGTAGGGGCGCTGTTTGCCAGAAACAGAGAGAGAGAGAGAGAGAGATAGTATTAGTGCTGCCTGTTGCCTGCTAATGAGAGAGAGAGAGAGAGAGAGAGAGAGAGAGAGAGAGAGAGGAGGGGGGGAGAGAGAGAGGGGAGTTGCACCACTCAGTTCACACGGGTGTGATTTTTTAAATAACATACAATCTGCAGACTATAAGAACACAGGAAACCAAGACCCAACAAAATACGGTATCTCAAATCTCAAAAGTCCAATCTCGTTTACCTCCTGTCAAACAAGAACGAAATGCGACATTCTCATCAGTATACTAAACTAATTCCAACCAATGACCCATTCTGAACGGGAACCCATTTTGGTGTTAGCATCATGTTATGCTTTAGCTATTTAAAAATAGCAGATCTACAAGCTCATAGCGAGCTACGAGCTTGTAGGTCTGCTATTTTTGAAAAATCGAAGAACGACTGACATTTTTAGAATCTGATCTCAGGTCAGAATGGGATAATATCATGACATGCGGCCTGACTGCCAATCTTGCACCTGTATACAGTACATGTGTGAGTGACAAATAAAGCCCTTGTGATTCTTTCTCCCAACACAGAGTCACAGAGCTATGACTCATTGTGATAAACACTAGAAGGTGCTGCCTGCCAGCCCATATTTCACTAGGACATATGTTTTGAAATGCGGAAACCAAGGGTATATAAAGTAGGAGAGGCACTGTAGGGCTGGCATCACTGTCTTGCTCCAGCAATTCCAGCTAAGCAGATTTAGGTAAAAAAAAAAGTAAAAAAAAGCGATAGAACATTTCCTTGCTGTCAGGTGGTAAGCATTTTCACTTTCACTTAAAATAAATACATGTTGCTGCTTTTGTGTGACACTGTAGTATGACGAAGTAAGGCATTAATTCACACAAAAAGAAACATCCCGTGCAACATTGAACTACGGAGATATATGAGGTTTCTGCCCGACAGCAATGACATTTCAGCACTTCAGCTCCTATCTATCAGACATACTGTACTGTACTGTACTGTACTGTACTGTACTGTACTGTACTGTACTGTACTGTACTGTACTGTACTGTACTGTACACACGTTGCAAAGCGCTATGGCTGGGTGTCAACATCACACATGGCTCTGAACAGCCTCGAAACGCGTCCCGTACACTGCATGCTTCCTGTCTTAACAGGAGGGCCATCGCTTCCTGACTTTCTTCCTTACATAAGAGGCAGGCAGCCAAGCAGCGGTCCCCAGCTCTCTGCTCTTCTCTCCTGCAACCCACAGCCACGGCACAGGCATGGGGAAAAGTGCTCTTCCTGTTCCATGTTCTGAGAGGGAGTTTATTATGAGTGCATTATAAATTTAACAAGACAGAGAGTGCATGCAACAACTGCCGTATACTGTATCTGTACTGTATCCTACTATAGCAGGGCCAGGACGGGCCCACCCTGGCCTCCCCTCCCCCACCTTCCACCTTCCTCTGTCCTGTAAGCTTTGCTGTGAATGCTGTTACATTTTTTTAAGTAAGTAAGGACAGAGGTTCGCTATGGAACAGAGATAAACTATAGGGCTGGGGGGGGGAAAACGATTCATCACGATTTTTAAAATGCCATTGATTTAATGTTCACAATTTATTTATTTACTATTATTATATTATTATTATTATTTTTGTCAGAAAGACTGCCTGGCGTTATCTGGTTAATTGCGTTGAAGTATGTTTCAACTTTTCATGGTTTATATTGTTTATAATTGGGGTTTTTTCAAAGCAAAAAAAGGTAACATGGGGTTGGGATCGCAAAAAATATTATTATCGAATCGCGACAATCGTTGAATTGCAGAATCACAATATAATTAAGAATCGCAATATAAATGTAATCTGCAGCCCTATAGGTATATCGAGATGGAATGATGACGATGTGGAGCCCTCCAGTGCTCCGGCATAGATCCATTTGGTAAACAAGACCAGTCCAGGACCCGTTTAACTAGTTTATGTTCACTTCCGGAAGTCTGGAAATGTGGCTTTTCAAAAAAAGAGCTCAACTGGGAAAAATGCTGGCGTGAATTATATCATAATTTGTCAATTAAATGCTAGCGCTGTAAGTGTTAAGTGAATCGCATCACCCCTAATATCCAAATACAAACTATTAGCAGGGACCAAATTCAAGCTGCATTAAGTTGCACTGGCTGCGCATGTTGAGGCTAATGAGTGTAGAGATATGATATGATTAATATAATAATGGGAAGAGTGGAACAACATCGACAATTGCCTGAGCGACACAACAACGCAGGCACACACACACACACACACACACACACACACACACACACACACACACACACACACACACACACACACACACACACACACACACACACACACACACACACACACAGTTATTGAACCATACTCAACAACACCTTTTTATTATGTTCCATGTACAAACAAGTCTAGACTTGATTGTCAGGTGGGAAAAGATGCTATATCCAATTAGAGGTGCAGAACCCTCTGTGTGTGTGTGTGTGTGTGTGTGTGTGTGTGTGTGTGTGTGTGTGTGTGTGTGTGTGTGTGTGTGTGTGTGTGTGTGTGCAGTCATCTGGGGTTAAGCTTAATTTATCCTCCATCTCACGACGGACGGCGGTATATTCCGGTACTGTATAATTTGTTACTGTGCCCGATTTACACTCAGCTGTGCATTATGTCACCTAAAATAGCCAGCTCAACACGTTGTGAACCTGTAGATCTGCTATGTGCGGCAAATAAGTATGAATCAGACTTTTTCTCTGTACAGTACACAACCTAACAAAACAGTGAATGTGTTAAATGACTCCCGAATACAGTGAATACAGGTGGTTCACTTGCCGCACAGGAAGGACTCCTCAGACACCGGACCACGCACGGATGGAAAAAGTGTGCATGAGTGCACACATACACACATGCGCGCACACACACACACACACAATGCTGTGCTATACTCTTTTTGTCCCGCGTACACACACCCACTGTACCACACAGGCTGCGCAGGTTTCAGAGGAACATCCGTCACAGTCGGATATTCCTGCGAGTCAGCACTTTTGTGTGGTACACAGGCGCCACACACACACACACACACACACACACACAGGACCTGTAGCTAGCATTCTGCTTCGACAGCAGTAGTGAATTCAATCATTGAGATATACCTAGATAACTATATGGGTGTTTCACAGTAGTCTATTAGTAGGAGACAAATAGGTAGGTAGAGATGTAGTTACAGGAGAGAGAGAGAGAGAGAGAGAGAGAGAGAGAGAGCGTCTGAAGTAAAGATAATCATAGTATAAAAAGATGTACTACTAAGCCGGATCTCAGTGTGTGGCAGGATCTCAGTGTGTGGCAGTGTGGTTGAGAGAACAGGTGTGAGACTCTCCACGCCTGAGTTCTCCCTGGCACAAGACCAGCACAGCATCCCAGGACATGATCTACCTCCTTTCATTTACGCTTGAAAATCCAGATTTTTCATTTAACCACAGGAACCTATAGCGTCCCTATATTCTCGCATGAATATTTACCAAAACCAGCCGCACTGCAAGCTCTCAGAGCGTCGCAACATGGTGCAAGCTTCTCGAGGGAGGAAAGGACGTGGCCTAGTACATACGGACTTCGGTCAACAAAGTATATAGTGGTTTTAACTAGGATATGAAGGTCCACTTGTATACAGTGTAAAAAATGTCAATGGTCCACAGGAGATCATGCAGTATCATCATCTGTCATACAGCCCAGTTTATGAGGTTCAAAGCCACGGGTGAGTCTTTTAACCGGGCCACGTATGTTGGACTAACGGAACGTCGGAACAAACGCGTGCCCCCGACCCCACCCCCAACCAACGCCCTAAGGGTCAATGTGAGTTAGATTCACACTGCCAGTCTGCCACACACATGCAGAAGGTCTCACATAATATGACATACTGGCAATATGCAAATATAATTACAGATGTCAGATACACATTCTCCCCAGGCAATACAATATATATACAGTATACAGTATATATATATATACATACATACAGTAAGCAACTGTGTGAGGAGAATGTGGGACAGGGAGAATGATGAGAAACGAGGCCAGTGGAGCTGAAGTGCTCTGTAAGTTCAACAGCCCAGTGAGAGCAGCGTGTTTCATAAGCCTGTTGGGCCACACACGGAAATAACCACTCCCCAATTTCCATCACATGCGTTCCATCAATAAATAACTCCATTCAGAGCCGTGACACAATTCCCATTATGAATATTCCACTGTATTATTTTTGTTTAGCGTTATACAAACCGCTGAATAGTTCATGTTGTTTCCAACTCAAATGGCTGTGTGCACAAAGGAGGAAAAAAGAAGCAATTTAACCCCAAACAAGTTACACAGCAGAGATTGGCAGAGTGGCGCGTCACTGTTTGCCCCTCGGTATGTGTTTGAACAGAGCGAATGGAGCTGCTGTTGTAATCTTCATGCAACTGCTGTTCCGTTCACTCCGTGGGGACCTATATGGCCTTGTTTTAAGAAAGGGACAAACATACACGGGATTACAAACATCACACACAACCACAAGGACCGTAAAAAGCTCACGCACCTCTCTGTCAACCTGCTTTTGAACTGCAGCTAATCATTTTTTTTAAATAATGAGTACATTAGATTTCGGTGTGCCCAGAGCCATGGGTAAGCCAATGTGCCAGCATAGACAATATAGTCAACAGTATTGTTGCTTGCACATTGGCACACCTGTATTTCATGCCTTACATGTCGTCCTGCCCTATACATCATCACGCACGCACGCACGCACGCACGCACACGCACACACACACACACACACACACACACACACACACACACACACACACACACACACACACACACACACACACACACACACACACACACACACACACACACACACACACATTGCTGCTAGAACAGTGGCTGGTTGACTGGGGGCCCCTCAATCTTCTCTGTGATATACCGCACCATAACAGGGCCATGATCTTTCAACCGTCACGTACATAATGCAGACATAAACAGCTGAGCCCGGCACTAAAACACCATACACAAAATGACTCGCGTCAATTGTCAGGTCCGTATTTACATAGTATCGACTACGGCATAAGACCTTTGTGTTTGTGTCACAGAGCCCAACAATGTGATGAGCTCACCATGTGAAATCAATCAGTGCTGGAGAATGTGATTTTACACAGGCCGACAGGCGCATGAGTGACAAGGCATGATGGAGTTCTGAAAGCGCTCAAAGGGCAAACTCATAATTTACTCCATTATCCATTTTGTACGGGCTGTGTTTGCGCCGGACGCACATTTAATCGGGAGATTGATTGATTGGCTTATGATGATATGAGATGGACTGAGGTGAATCTAACCATTTACTATAACGTACAGTAGCAACATGCACGTTTGGTATATCTTAATATTCATATGTGGTTCTTAAAGTCGCTTATGTTGTCCTTTTTTTTTGTTTCGTTTGTATCAACCCCATTATCCCTATTATATAAGGTCACCCCTCACCCAGATCTTCTCACGCTTTGCATCTGCATAAATTGTGCTTAGGGGTCCATTCCAAGTCAGAGTCTATTTATATCCCGGGGAACCTGTAATAAGATCACCTCAAAATATATACTGTATTAAGAGAGTCTGAGGAGGCAGTTTTCTGAAGAGCTCAGCATCTAAGGAGTGGCATCGTGCGGACGTGTACATGACAGAGGACCTTGGCACCTCACCGAGTGTCCTTGTCAGCTGCTCTTACCTTTCCTCGCCATCACCGTGGGCTGCCAGCTCTTGCATCAATGAGGTAATCAAATAAGGACGGGCGCGAATCAGTAAATCTGACACCTGGATTTACCCAGGACCTGTGTGTGTGCATGGGTGGGCCTCAGACACAGCAGGAGACATAGGACCCTCAGACACAGGGTCACCGTGTGTAAACTAGGACCTTTGTTTGTAATGCCAGCAGAGGACACACATTCTGTGATCAAAAATGTGGAGTTAAATGGACTCCCAATTTTCAGCACTTTTACTTCTACTACCTCTCAGAGACAAATATTGTACTTTTACTTCTTGAGTTCTCAACAGGCCCGTAAATGTAGGCTCGGCCCTACCTGGGCCCTAACTTGGCTGGCCCGAGGCCCCGCCTGGCCTTACTAATTAGAACACATTTTGTTGCCCTACCCGGCCCGAAAACTTAAAAAAGGTCCATACTGGCATTCCCAGACCTGTAGTTTCAGCGAGACCTCGCCCTCAGCGCGACTCGACCTCAGGGCGTCTTACTGGTTATTCTACCACAGGAGGTATCAAATTACAAAAGCAACGCAAGAGAAAATATTCTGGTCAACTGGCAAACATGGACATAATAAAGAAAAAAAAATGATAAAATGATAGTTGGAAGACAAAATCTCACAGTATTAGCCAAGCTACATTACCCTAAACTAGTGAGTTTAAACATGGATAAATTATGATGGATCATGTCATGTCATCATCGTTATATTAATTGCATAGCAGGCACACAGTTTGTCGCATGATGAAGTCAGGAACATGATGAAGCTCTTTGCGCCTCAGTCATTTCAGAACACACTGCCAGACACTTCTGTGACATCACTGTGAAACATTATTCTGTGTCGTCCGGTGAGGAGACAGGAAAGCAATGCACTGTAATTCCTGTCTTGTGTAGGACTCTCCTTTCTTGTCAATGTGCCATCTGTCCGAGCCAAAAAGTGATGACTTTCCATTTTGACTTTCCTCCCTGTCAATGCTCATTCAATTACAAAGCTTCAGTTGTGAGATATATTGCTCCATTTCCACATTGATCCACGCTGGAAACACATATATACCTCGTCCAGTTCTATTGTCACTGCTTGGAAAACACACATGCCCACCCCCCCACCCAGCCATCGCAGCCTCATTGACATACAGTCAAGTCCAGTATGTTCATTTATCAACAATGGTCTTTTAACCCATTCTGACCTGAGATCAGATTCATACGAGGTTTCCACTAGGACACACACTGGTCTGATGAACCCATTCTGACCTGAGATCAGATTCTAAAAATGTCAGTCGTTCTTCGATTATTCAAAAATAGCAGACCTACAAGCTCGTATCGCGCCACTCGGTGGCGCGATATGAGCTTGTAGATCTGCTATTTTTCAATAGCTAAAGCATAACATGATGCTGACACCAAAATGGGTGCCCGTTCAGAATGGGGTAAAGTCCAGCACTCTAGATTTTACTGTGCAATGTCAACAGGATCTAGAGTTACTGCCGAGATGGGAGACCTTTTCTTGCTGTTGTGGTGTGTTGGAGGGCACTGGGAGGACGTCTGCCCCCCACCCCCCCATCAACAGGGCTTTGGCACAGAAAAGACCCAGTCCTGCTCAGCCTAAAAGGATCAGATTTTACTGACAGGTCACTTCGGAGTGGGTTTGGGGGAGCCAATGTTGCGCTCGCAGGGAAAAGTGATACAGCGGAGGAGGAGGACAAGGAAAGAAAGTGCACCACAAACAGATAAGAGTTAGATAGAGAGTCTGCCCACCTTGGAGAGGCCATGCAGGATTAGACAGTGGGTGAGTTGGCTTATATGCACCAAGCAAACGGCTCAGAAGGCTCCAGGCTAGAATACATGTGCTCAGCTGGAGTCAACAGCAAATACCCTATTGGCCTGAATACTGACTACGTTTCTTTCCAATGAAAAATCCTAAAAAATGGGAGTCGTCTTATATTCGGGACAATACGGTATCTGGCACAGCAGAGCTCACAAGTCGGTCAATTAATGGGAAAAGGAGGTTGGTGAAGGATTGATCCTATCCACAGCCTGCACATATTTAGAGCCCTTGATCATTTGAGTGTTTGTGATGAATCACTGCCATTGTCAACTGCTCAACCATTCACATGGAGTTGGTTGTGGAGGCTAAAATATCACAGATAAAAACCTGCACATTTACACTGCAGTGAATGCAAAATCCAAAGAAGATCAAAATAATAAACTACTGCACGGCACCCCTCCAATCACATATTACACAAATATGCACAGTTCACATCATTTGAAGATAAGAACCACCTTGAGCACAGATTTTGTGAGAACTTCTGAGAACAGTGGACCGGCGTTTTGACTGCAGAGTCGTTCAGACGCTCTCTCATATCTCACAAGTGATTGCTTTTCCCCCCCCCTACAGAGTATCCATCACTTTACTGTGCCAGTGATACAGATAGGTTCCTAATGAAGGGGGTTGGGGGTGGGTGGGGGGTCTGAACACCATGCAGGTGAACAGTATAGCAGCACATTCCCTTCCATTGTATGAGGGGAGGTGCTTACACGCATCTCTCCCCTCGCACTTCCCGGGCTATTGGCCCTCTGAGCTGTGAAGATAGTCTGTCAGAGAGAGAGAGAGAGAGAGAGAGAGAGAGAGAGAGAGAGAGAAAGAGAGAGAGAGAGAGAAGATTGGCTCTTTGCTTCATTGATCTGCAGCCTTTAACAAAGACTACCCTCTCTCTCTCGCTCTCTCTCTCTCTCTCTCTCTCATTCTGAGCAGTAGCAGCAGCGGCAGTGAGACACCTTTCCTGAGCTCCGTCTCTCCGCTCCTCCCCCTCCCGTTCTACTCTCTTCTTAAAAAAGCTACCTCTCTCGTCTCTCTGACACAACTAAACGCTCGCTCGCCCGCCCGCCCCGCCGCCATCCAAGCCATTGCTAAATTTAGCATTCTTGATATACACAGAGCGATGATGGTTATTCACTGATATTCTGCCATTAAAGGGGTAGTTAAATCCCATCATCATAAATCATTCTTTCTAAATAGTTTACCAAGACAGAGCTTGTGTTTTGATTACGTTTGGATTAATGGAGCAGAATGCAATGTGTTGTTGTCAAATCATTCATTACATATAAAATTAACGAAAAGGGCAGGCCTTTCCGAGTCAACGGTTAACTGTATTCAACTGCAGAGTACTGTACTGTATTCATTCATTCATTAATTTGTATTTTGTAATATCACTCATGCTTGTGGTGGACTGAATGGATGCCTGTTATTGATCTGGTTGCACATAGTGAGTAGGTTATGTCAGATAGATTAATAGGGAGGTCAGACAACAGGCAGGGCAATGTAATGCTATATTTTATTTTCCTCAGCACACGGGAGAGCAGACGCCCAGACCACTAAATGCTCATCAATTACAATGTGCACTGGGAGAAATTCTATAAGGACAGATGGTTTCGATTTGTTTCTCCATTATGGCATAAACATCCCGACACCAGATATACACGTTCCACTCACAGGCCTCCTTTTTATTCCCCCCCCTCCCCAATACAAATTAAAGGTCTAAGATAGAATGAGGAACAGCTCAAAGGTCTAAAATAGAATGAGGAACAGATTAAAAATGGAATGCATCAACAGGGGGGGCATTTAAGAGCCGTGCCTTCCACAGCATTCACATGCAGTCCTGCAGTAGCAAAGACTCCACAATAAATGTAGAACTGATTAGTGTGCAATTTTGACAGCACTGGGTTAACAGCACAACCATCGTAACTCTTGGGCACTTGCCAACCGCTCGCTCGAGTGTTCCAGACTGGTCACTGGCCTATACTTGTCATTTGTTAAGTGGAGTGGCCATGATTTCACATAAACAAAAAAACAAACCCACATTAATTAGTCATGAATCATGACAACAATCCTGCAGTGCTAGGCTTCACTCACACGGTCACAACAGATTGTTGTATAGCTGATGCATGAGACTTGTTTACTGATGCAAGGTCGCAATTAATTTCCAATGGGAGTCACATGGTTTGACACAAAATAAATTGTTGTATGAGGGGGAGGGGGCTAGTCGAAACACAGCCGAAAGCCGTACAACAAAAATGTTGTGTCAAACCATGTGACTTCCATTGGAAATGCATTGGGGCGGCCATGACACTTAGGGCTGTATTTTGCGTGTCTTAAGTACCAGGTCTTATTCCCTAACTTGAGTAAACTAAAGACCTGGAGGCGTGATCAATGCTCTTTGGCCACTCAGAATAGCCAAATGGCATTGATCACGCCTCCAGGTCTTTAGTTTACTCAAGTTAGGGAATAAGACCTGGTACTTAAGACACGCAAAATACAGCCCTTACCCTTTGTTTACATCTAACATCCAACAATGTTGTATGCTAGATGTGAAGGTGTGAGTGAGGCCCTAGGGAGCTAGGAGTCAAATGAGGAGGAGCTATACCGAAGGCAGGAACTGCTAAGAGGGGGAGGAGCACCTTAAAATGTGGTCTGGGAGGTCGTCAACGAGGAGGTTATACTCAGCAGAAAGGAATTTCACGGGGGGAGCATTGGCTATAACCAGAGTAATACACCAATTTGTTTCACTCAGCAGCATGCCGTTTACATAGGTAGGCTACGATGTTAACATCTGCACTGAATGCATACATAAATACACACTGCAAGCCACATAGAGTGACAAAGTTGCCGCATGCTCTGTTGTTAAAGAGTGGTTCATTAAACTGATTAAAGCACCACATAAACCCTTACAAGGCATAGCAGTGCAGCAGGGGTAAAACAACCATTCATTTCACTGAGGGGTTCCGCACAAAAGAGGTCTGTTTATCCTTACAGTATAGTGCCACAGTGGCCATAAGCCTGTACGCCCACTGGGCTATATCTTCACTATCTGCCCCACTTTTCTACAAACTCAATTCTTCATCTCAGCTCGTGTGGTGGCATGACCAGGAAGTCCCAGCCCTGCTCCCACCCGTGACCAAGCTACAGTGGTATCTTACTGTAATTGGTGGATATTAAAATATTGCTCCCGCATGCCTCTGAAATTAATCCAACATTTTCTAGCTGCTCTTTGGAAATGACATTTTTTTCCAACAAAGGGAGGTTCATTTGGGACGAGACTAAAAATAGCTGCAGATTGAGGAACAATGCTTTGGCATCTATGAAGAGATAAGGTATTAATTTGTCATACTGTATGTGAGTCCCACATTTCATGTTCGCTTTAACCACCAATTACCGTGAAGATCGCCACGATAGAAACCCATGATTCTTGTGGGCATCCTGCTGTTTGTGTGGGCAGCCTAGAACATGTGAGCTCAGACTCTGTGTATACTGTCCATGGCTCAGTGTCTGTAAATATCGTTGCTGTTGGGCAGAAACCTTATATCTCCATATTTTCTCAAACAAGCTCAAAATGCCACACGTTGTGAGCTTATAGATCAGTCTCAGCTTATACTGTAGATCTGCCTTTTTTGTCTCCACCAGGCCGAAGGCATGGGGAGAGTATGCTTTGCACTCTGTCTGCCCATCCGTCCGTCCGTCCGTCCGTGTGTGTGTGTGTGTGTGTGTGTGTGTGTGTCCGTTTGTGAGCAGCTAATCTCTGGCACCGTTGGCTTGATCTCAGCCAAACTCTGCACACACACTCCCTGAATGCCAGAGCTCAACCTCTGACCCAGATTTTTCACATGGGCCTGTTATAGCGCCACCAGGAGGCCAATTTGTGCAAAACAACATTTTTGACACTACACCTACAGATTTTGTCGACACAGTCTCTCTATAGCCATTAAACGAAACGGGTCTTTCAGATTTTTCAGACTATCCTGATTTTTAACATTGTCTTTCAGAGTTTGCAGGAGTGCTCCGTTTTGAACAAATTGCCGCAAATCATGAACACATCGTGTGATTTCCGTGACATTCTGCACACACATTCCCACTAGGCAGAGGAAGAAATGGCACTAGACAATTTTCTAAATCAGCCTCATGGTGGCACTATAACTGGCCGTGTGTGGGTTCAAAAGTTAAAAGTATTTAACTAGAGCTTGTGTGACAAAATAAAAACAACACCGGAACCCATTTCCTGTTTTGGACAAGGTTTCCACCCAACAGAGACGATATACTGCCGTCCGTCACCCTGAATGAACCACGCGTGCCTTAGAGGGTATACGACACAGAAACGGTGCCCGCCCCTCCTCCGCCGCCCCCTCGCCACACTGTCATTGGCACTGTTGGCTTGTGACAGTGTTGGCTTTAAACCATTTTGGGTGGGAACCCCTTTTGGTATTAGCATTATGCTATAAAAATAGCAGATCTACAAGCTCATAGCGCGCCACCGAGTGGCGCGCTACGAGCTTGTAGGTAGACATTTTTTAGAATCTGATCTCAGGTCAGAATGGAAAACTGTCAGGATGTAGAAGACATTTTTAGAATCTGATCTCAGGTCAGAATGGGTTAAGTGTATCCCAGCGCCGGCCCACGGAGTGACAGGCCTGGAGTGACAGGTCAGGGTCCGGGTGTATCAGAGGCACGGGGTGAGGCAGAACAGACAAAAGGCTCAGGGGAGAGAGAACACTGGGCCTGCTTATCAGTACATTCCAGCACCACCCCCGGGGCCCACTGTGAGTGTGTATGTCCGTCCAAAAGATGCATCATGTTTTTCCACAACAGAACTTCAGTTGTAAAAGAATTGTATTATAATGTAATATTGTCGTGGAAATTAAGATATAAACATTTAATAATACTCTAAGTTACGGTCTGATATTATCTCTATCTGTCACACCCCTGTGGTGCTGTTCGGTGCCGTTTGTTTTACGATGTCACTGTCCCATTTGTTGAATGTCTTGTGGCTATGTTGGGGGTTTGGTTGTGTGGGAGTGAGCTATAAAAGCTGTCAAATTTTTGTGACTCTGTGAGTCAGACTGGGGTTTCCAATACGTGACAGGTCATGTAAGTTTGTCTCCTACTCGAGTAAAATCCTTATACATTATATTCTTGTGTTGCCTCATTATCATTATTATGATTTTTGTCCCACAGACCGCCTTTACAATATACTAGAATTGTCACACTCCAAGTCTACAATAAATAAATTAATTAATTAAAATCGTCTTCCCCATCATGCACCTGTATAACCCAACATGCACACGTCACGTGACCGGCTAATGGCGTTGCCTTCCGGAGCGGTCCGGTGTGGTGTGGCTGGCAACAGAGGCGAAATGGGGCAAAGACAAGAAATATGGCAGAAATGGTCGGGTGGACGTGGGATAATTGGAGATGTAATGGGCGAAAACGTATAGCAATGGAAAGCAGTGGCAGTGCTACTGGCTGCATGATAACGGCACTATACTGTATACGTCCTCCGCCACTTCTCACTAAGATAGACAATTCTGAAGATTTTAATACAATACAATATATATATATATACAGTAGAATAGAATAGAATGAAGTCTATCTATCCACTGGGCTTCATTATTTCCTGACCACCGTTTCATATTTTTTGCAGGACAAATAAAAAAATAACATTTCATACATAATGCAATCACTCCCCTTTCTTCCATGCTGTTGTATTAAAGATACTTAGGAGAGTAAGGCGCACACGCACACACACACACACACACACACACACACACACACACACACACACACACACACACACACACACACACACACACACACACACACACACACACACACACACACACACACACACACACACAACCAATGTGACCTTCAGGTTTGATCATCTGCAATGCAGTTATTAGTTTTATTGGCGTGGTGGAAGCACACTACATCAATATGATTCTCTTCTGTACATGTCAAGTTCACATCATCTCACCATGACTCTTTTACATCAAGCAAGGCGGCCCGGTCAGGGCATCATTAAGACTCCCAGCATGCCTCAATACAGTCCCTCAGTTTAACTGTGTTCCAGCGAGTTAAAAGCGCACATGTCATTTGATCTATATGAGGCCTCCCAAGGCTAAACAAAATGATTTTACACCTGCGAGGTAGACCGACTGTAGCCAACTGTCATAGCAATAGTTTCATTGTTTTAGGCCTTGCCGAGCTTCCCTGTGGGCACTTACCATGGTCTGCCTCAGCCCTCATCATTTTGAGTAAGCGGCGCTCCATGATCTTAACAAATGATGCCGTGTCCATAGCTGGCTGGAAAGAAAGCCTGGTGGATTTTACAAGTAGCTTGATGCTTTGCAATGAGATTTAAAAAAAAAATACGTGTTGTGGATGTTTTTCAATTTCTCTGGTGTCCTGGAACCACCACACGTCTCTCAACAGGAACTTTTAACCCAGGGACACATTCGTGGTCATGGATACACTCACACAGGCACGGCGCGCACACACACGTTGCCTTTTGCCTGCCGCCAAAGCCTGGCCAGAGCCCTCAAATATTCAGATAACAGAGTCCCAGTGATAGCATTGACACTCTTTCTATTGGTTGGAGATAACCTACCAGAAATGTCAAGAGCTGTTATGTCACGGCAAAGCGGTGTTGGTGAATTGGCAGTTGTAAACTGTCTGCAAGGTATGTGACAGTGAGTCAGACTGTGTCTGGCCTCCGGGTCTTGGGGACCAAAACTAAGGCAAGGGCTTTATTTATTACCCACCTATTGTGGAGTGTGGCTTACTTTGTACGAGATTTGTTTCACCACTTACCGCTCCATTCCGTGGACGTGGAACTATCTCATTGTTTTACCGGAGTCCCTTAATGTCCAGTGTGTAGCATGCTGTCTATAGAGCATATTAGAAAACAACTGGTGTCTCCATCTTCAGACTCCACCTCTTCCCCTACACTCCCCTACTCAGTGGCGTGCACAGACATTTAGAGGGGCAGGTGCTCAAGTTAAAAAAAAGGGCACCTTGTGCAGCGCGTGGAACCGGGTTGCCTTAATAGTGTGAGATTTATAGATTTTGGGGCATAAATAATGATTACTCTGATTACTGATTACTCTGTTGGTTGCCTATAGGGTTCATGCTTCAGCCTGATTTATATTTTATTGCAGTGGTTTTCAACCAGTGGTCCGGGGACCACCAGTGGTCCTTGAGTGGATTCCAGGTGGTCCCCAGCTAAATGATGGAGAGTTGGTAACCAAATGGATCCTTATAGATCTTTAACTCTTGAGTGCGTAAAATGAAACCAAATGGACCCGTACGCTCTGAAGAGTTAAATTGTTGTTAAACATCTGAATTACTTAATTTACAAGAATTTACAATTTACAATTAGAGAATGTAAAATAATTGCCATTTTGACCAACGTTTGCCTGTTTGCCTGTTATCTCTCCTAAATACAGCATGGAATTGTGGACAAAAACAAAAAAGTCTTTAGTTTTGGGTCTGAGAGACAAAATGTCAAGTGGTCCGTGGCTCAAATGCTGAATAAATAGTGGGCCCTGGTATCAAAATGGTTGAAAACCACAGTTTTATTGTACGACGGTGTCACGTGGCAAAAATAGCCGATCTGAAAGCTTACAACGCAGAGCAATCAAATCACAACATGCTGCAAGCTTGTAGGTTGGCTATTTTCTGCGCATGGCACCATCATGTGATGGGCCATAAATTATGCTTAAGTCGATCGATACTCTGCATGAGAGCACTGCTAAATGCTTATATTGTAAATTGTATCTTGGGCCGAACCCAGTATGCAAAGACTCAACTCACCCTCCATCTGTCTCTCTCCTTTCCATCTCTCTCTCTCTCCCTCCCTCCATCTCTCTCTCTCTCTCTCTCTCTCTCTCTCTCTCATTCTCTCTCCCACCCTTGAATTGCAACTTCATTGTCCCCACAGTTACGCACCAATTATCTCTATAGTCGTTGTCACTATGGAACTTGTAAAACAACCAGAACTAGAAAGGTGCACTGGAACTCAATGACATTTTTGGGCAAACTCTCACCCCAGTGCATCGGTCATGACTTCCATAATAAAATGAAGGTTAAATATTACAAACTATATATTCACAATGTGTCACAAATAAATATTGTCGATACTTTTTGAATACTCGCACATGAAATGTGGCGCTGATCGGTCAAGCACTTTGACTTTATCCCCCGAAAAGACAGGAAGACAGGGGCGAAAACATAACACACCCCCCACCCACCCTGCCTCCAGTCTGGTGGCGATAACAACAGTGACAAGTAGGAGTTATGCATTGAAAGCAGCATTAATTTAGGTTTTCAGAAAGGGGGACGTATAGAACAAAAAAGACATAAGAACTTCCAAAAGGTCATAATAAAATGTTGACAAAGCTGTGCAAGTGCCCAGGCAAAAAGAAGAAAAAAAAAAAGAAGGAAGGCAAGCAAAGTGCCGGGGCTTGCCAGACGTGATGGATGATTCCGAAGCTCTGGGGCTAATGCCATCTCCCCCTCCCCCCACAACAACAAAACTGTCTGGAAGTGTTCCATATAGCTCCCAACAACGACCAACCGCAAGAAAGCAAACAAACACAGGCCTGATTTATAGTTCACCGTACACAATGCTGTTGTGTGGCTGAAAATAGTCAATCTACAAGTTCACAACGTGTCACATTGCGACGCGTAGTGAGCTTGCAGATTGGCTTTCGGCACGCGACAGCGTCGTATGACAGAGTACAAATTATAGGCATGAGAAAGGAGAGAGAGAGAAAGAGAGAGACAGAGAGAGGTGGCAGTACAATACTGCCTGCTGCACTGCAGCAAAAAATCTACACAGCAATACTGTAGCTACCACACAACCTCCAGCACTGCACACAACAGAGGGTAAAAGATAGAGATAGTCTGTTTGAGTCTGGGTGTCTTTTTCTTTGTCTGTGTGCGTGTTTGTGCGTGCGTGCGTGCGTGCGTGCGTGTTTGTGCGTGCCTGTGTGCGTGCGTGCGTGTTTGTGTGTGCGTGCGTGCCAGGGGAACAAAGAGACAGGATGGGCGAAAACACAGGACTGTGTGTACAAGTGGTGGTCAGAATGTAAGTGAATGGAAATGTTGGCTACAGTAGGATATAATGAGGAGAGTATACGGCTGATGAAGGGTGGGTGAGAGAATGATGGAAAGACAAGCAAGAGACTTTCAAACATGTGTGTGCATGTGTGTGTGTGTGTGTGTGTGTGTGTGTGTGTGTGTGTGTGTGTGTGTGTGTGTGTGTGTGTGTGTGTGTGTGTGTGTGTGTGTGTGCACTTCTTTATCCAGACAGGAGACAGTGTAAGGACAATACACAGCAAAGTCCTCCTAACACTTACGGGTCCATTTGGTACCATTTTTGTACACTTTTACAAAGCCAAATCAAGACAGGATTTCACAGTGTACGCTTGACTCCAAATACCTCATATTAGCACTGAAGCAAAGTATGTACGTTAAGCATGCAGATGTAGTGCATTTGCATATACAGTAAACATGTTATGTCCATTATCTTTCCAATTATGATAGTTGCCGAAAACAGTGAAAAATGAAACAATAAAGAAAAGGCAACATAGGCCGGCTGTATTTTTCTTCAAACCGTGCATATTGTTTGTAAAGCCAATACATGAGTAATCCATGGTTTCAACGGTGTTCTCCTGACTCACTGTATTATCTGGAGTGACACATGCAACTTTATCATGATTGCTCGCCGACATGCCAAGATCCGACATGTTCCGTCCGCTGTGTTTGATAATGGATCGAGAGCGTGAGTACATTTACTCAGGTACTGCAGTTAAGTACAATTTTGGACTGAGGCCGATACAAAAAAGGCTTCTAAAACATTTTTCTGAAAAACTGCCAAAAAAAAATCAGTGGTGCTCAAACTATTTCATGTCAAGGACACCTGCAGAAGGCCACGGACCCCCATCTCAAAACATGTTGTTCCAGGGACCCCCCAGAAGCAAATATTTTAGTTAAAAATGTTCGCTCTGAAATAGAGCGAACATTTTAAAGATTTTAAAGATTTGCACCACATTTTAACGATTTCTCAAAAAATAGCAGATCTACAAGCTCGTAGCGCGGCACTCGGGTTTGTAGATCTCAAGCTTGTAGATCTGCTAATTTTCAATAGCTAAAGTATAACATGATACTTAAAAACACCAAAAGGGCTTCCTGCCCAAAATGGGTTAAGTACAATTTTGAGGCACATTTAGTTTCCTGAGGAAAATAGTGTAAAACAATAAAACAATAACAAATGTTGCTATAATGAGACACAGAGGTATAGGTAGCACCAGCTCCAAATGGGTTAAGTATATTTTGATTACAACACTTGCACTCAAATAAAAAAGTAAAAAGCCTGTATTACATTATAATTTATAATGTGGTATCTCTACTTTTACACATACTGAGAGTAAAATCTGCAAACTACTGGTGCCGTGGGTTAACATTATTATTATTATTATTATTAAATAGTTTTTATTGGTTGGGTTAACATGACCCACCCAACTCTGTCCTCTTGTGGGGACCATCTGCAGTCGAAATTCTAATGTGATTGTATCACTTCCTCCTCCTCCCACATGAGGACAACAGTTCAGTTTCTCATAAAAAAAGATTTAACCGTTTATTGCAACAAATGGAATACAGTATTTGGCAATGGCATTGATGGCTCCACTATAATATGTTCACCATATATGAAGCTGACCAGTTCTGACATTCCATATGTTGATCCATCCCCACCCGTCCTTCCTATTCTGACATACCTGATACCATACCCTTTTAAAAATAGCTAAAATCTCTAAAACGAAAGAAATCAGCAAATGAAATGAAAATGAAAATCTTATACTTTCTCTAATAACAACCTAAAACATGAACCTTGGCTGGGAAAAAAAATAAAGTTGTCCTAAGTGTTCAGATGGAAGTGTCCTACACTGTCAATCATTCTGAATAGACTTCTGTCATTCAAATGTCTCTGTAAAGTGATTGAGAGAGAGAGAGACAGAGAGAGAGAGAGATAGATTGCCCATCTCAAAATGTGTAGACTAGTAATTCATTGAGGGGTTAAGCGCTGGTTGATTCAGGGTGCACGGGGGCAGTCTAGGATTTTTCTTTTAATTAGACCCATTTCATCCCACAAGGGAAATTCAGCTTCACCCAGCTGAGTGCTTCTCAGGTGAGCGCAATTAGGGGTAATAAGTGTCTTGCTCAGGGACACCTTGACACATTGCCAGGGCCGGGAATCAAACCTGTGACCTTCTGCTTCCCAGGCAGGCAGTCCCTCTACCCAGGCTCTCTACTACATGTTATTATCCACAAGTTTCCCAATAAGCTTCTCAGCTTACTGAGGAAAGGGGGATGAGTTAACACTTCTTATGCCCCGGAATGTTTCAAAAATAAAGGCGCTAAAGTTCCCAGCAGATGAGGCAGATTTTACTCTGAAAATGTCCCCCCAAAACCGGGAGGTGAAATGTTCCATTACTACCTTGCGCTGTCAAGTCTGATCTCTCTTTAGAAGCGTTAATATTCCAAAAGAGGTGCTTGTTGCGTGACCATCTATGGAGGCGTCTGTGTTCTTATCAAAACCATTGGAGAGCGCCTTATAGATAATAGCAAGGTTTGTCGGCCCGTAAACAAGGAAGTGAATGGCTGCACGCATGCGCAAAACATGTCCGGGAGCTCTGACCAATGCGTTGCCTAGCAACAGGAGCTGTCAAAAAATAATGGATTACAGCGATCCCGTTTTATATCATTAAAAAGGACCAAAAGACGTGGATACACGTCCAAGGCACATCCCGGGTTTAATTGAGAAGACGTGCATACACGTTCCTAAAGTGTTAAAAAAAATACCTAAAAATGTCTCCAGACGTCTCCAGGCCTCCTACGAGTGTAATTATAAAGACGTCTGGAGACGTTTTGGGCGTTTCCTGTCATCACTCATTCAATTCATTTGAGGGATCAAATCAGTAAACAACAATAATGTGGGAACACAACCTGACGGATATCAGAAAGGGTCATATGGTCGGCCTACTATGACTGACGGAGATGCCTGCCCAATAGCCCATTCACAAGCTTGTATAGCCTACAGATCTATGACGGAGTATAAATTAAGCATTACTGGGTAAATTATTTCAACATCACCCCAAATTGTTTCACTTGTGTCGTAATGCGCGGAACAGAACTGCTCTCATACTGTACAACATTAAACAAAGGTTTACTTGTTATCAGATGAGGCAACGTACACAACATAAGCACTCTGTTATACTGATTCAGCAGAATTCTAGAAGGCTACAGTGTTGAAACATTATATTCTACAACTGCTACAATTACACTGGTATTAGTTTGAGTACTTCCTGCTAGGCCAAGTGCCTGAAGTGGCTACAGTATATAGCCAGATGAAATGGATCATCAAAAAAGATACAACTTGAAATGGAAAACATAATGATTGTCTCAGATTTTGCTTATTTTCAAAGGGAGCAAATCAAAATGTCCACATTGGAGTAATAAACACGTCCATGTTATGTAAATGGATACGTTCTATAAATGAACAAATAAACAAACAATGGAGACAAAGGAAGAAGAGAAGAGAAGAGAAGAGAAGAGAAGAGAAGAGAAGAGAAGAGAAGAGAAGAGAAGAGAAGAGAAGAGAAGAGAAGAGAAGAGAAGAGAAGAGAAGAGAAGAGGCCCAGACTAAAAGAGCAAAGTGTGCTGCCCTCAGCAGAGCACATTAGCCTTGGGGCAGAAGCAAAGGACAGAAATGGTGTGAGTGAGAGCCAAGAGGGTCAGCAAAGAGACAGGGGGAGAGAGAGAGAGAGAGAGAGAGAGAGAGAGAGTAAAATAATCTGAAGGGTGAAGGACTGCACCCAGCATCCTTGAGCCTGCCAAAATATGGTTCTATTATGGCCCAGTTATAATTATTGGTGGTACTGTAACCTCAGATCCCCAGGCTTGTTTTTTCAGGAATCAAAGCCTGGAGATATAAATGGTTCGATGTCATTTTGGTTTCCTCCCCGTCAGAAAAACAAAGACGGACTCTTGTCCCAGCATATGTCACAAGACTCACACAACTTAATCACAGTTTAGCTACGCTCCAGAAAATGAGCTGAGCTGCCCACTAATTCTATTCCCAGCGAGTGAGCGGCTCATTCTATCTATTGTTTCTAATGAAAGTGTATCCAGACCTGGACCTGGTGCTGCACCCCTTCCACCACCCCAATGCACCCCATCATTCTAATTTCATCAAAAGGCCAACATTACCGGTACTTTTCTACTGGCTTATGTGGAATTCTACTGTCTTTTAAGATTAAGATTGAATTCTGACCTTTCAACTTATGCGGTGAAGAATATGAAGGTTAATAAAACAATGATAAAGTATATGTTGCCAAATTGGACACAGTAATACACAGTAATTAGGCATATTCATTCATTCAGTATAAAAAAGCGACGGATGACATTTAAAGCTGTGAGAAATAAATGGCAAGCTAGGACTTACTTGGCTGCAATGTTATATTCCCTCATGTGAAAAGAGCGTGGGGAAGGGGGGGTCTCAGTGAAGGACTACAACCCTGCAATCAGCCAAATTGCCTCTTTCAACAGTCAGTGAGGAAAGACCGGATGTCTGAACAGACGCAGGCCAGTTTGAGCCTCTCACAAGACATCCATTGACGAGAATTAAAATCGTTAAAAACAGCGCGGGCTGTCTAGCTGGACTGTGCTGAACCCCACAAAAGCACTTTGAAACCCCAGGCCAAGACATTTATGGGAGAGAACAGCCCCTGACACACATTGATAACATGTAGTGCCAGTCTGCATCTGAAAACACATGGTCCAATCCCAACGGAAGACTTTATCTGATGTCCCACTCGGCTTTCCTACACAGTAAAATCCTGACTATAGAATATCCAAATATAACCAAATGGACCTGTACATTTGTTACTACTCTTAGTTACAAATTGACACTAAGAATTTTACTGTGTACGGTCTTTCTAATTCTCACTTGACATAGGCACTTCTTCCTGACTGATTCACCAATGGTGATGAACTTGAACTTAGCAAACACTAATGCCTACTGTCAGACGTGTGAACTCTGCTTCTTTACAGTAACACTGTTCAAACTGTACTGTATCAACAATAAAATAAAATAATTATTTAAATAAAAGTATTGGAAACTTTCCTGAGTTTGAATGATAACCATAAGAATAGGAATCTGAGATGTCTGGGCACCTCAATGTTAAATTGGATATCTTTTCCCAAATGTAAAAAGATAATGAATAAATATTTGGAAAATGGTCTGAAATAAAGTAAAATATACATGAACATGCTTGAAAAAGGCCCTGCAGATATGCACTGTGTGTGTTGAAATCATGTACACTAGAATATTTCCGTACATTTCCCAACCAACTACTTAACTTATTCACATTGTGGAAACAAATTATATTTCGAGGTGCCAGACTTCTCAGTTTCCCCACTCTTCCAGTATCAGTTTGAACATGGACCCTTAATGCAATCCAAAGATGTATGTCCTGCCCAGTATTGAAACCCCTCTCACAAGGGCCATAATTTCAACTGCTGATGGAACGCCTGCTTCGGGAGATACTGCGCTTCAGGAACTTCAGGCAATACCGCCAGTAGTGCTCCTACGCGGACATAGGATCTACACTTCTCAGTGTAACAGTATGGAGACCACCTCCATAGGCTCCTACCATTATTGCAAATGTGCATGCTAGAAATATTGCCAAATATTGGTCAAAATAACGATCATTCGCACAAAGAAGTTCTGACTGAGTTGCAGGTTTAATGGTAAATCAATAACACCGAGATGTTATTTCCTTTGGTGTGTATCCCTCTTCTCTCTCTCTCTCTCTCTACTTTACTTTATATACCACCACTCATCACCATCATGAATCAGAGGGGCATCAGCCCTTGAGCATCATTCCCAGCAGCTCGAGAAAATCACTGCAGTTCAGGCGTGCATATCCCCTGAACGCTAGGGGGGGCCCTTGCGCCGCGGCCGGAAAAATCGGGTCACACCCCTTCCCCTCCCCCCAATATCGGGTGTGTAAAACCCCCAAAATGTGAGGTTATATGGTTAGGGTTTGGGGTCGGACTAATAAGCTGTCGGGCCAACGGGACCATGCAGTGCCACGCTACCCAACACAATATGTAAAATAAATTATGATGTTTTAGTAAAGAAATCACAGATTGAGGCGTTGCATGAAATGCTCTAATAACCAAAAATAGACGATCTACAAGCTCAAAAGGACCTTTAATCCATGAGCTTTATAAAGCTTATAAAGCTACCGTCGTCATACTTTACTGAACATTATTGTCTCCACCAGGCCGAAGGCATGGGGAGAGAGTATGTTTTGCACTCCGTCCGTCCGTCCGTGTGTGTGTGTGTGTGTGTGTGTGCGTCCGTCCGTCTGTCTGTGTGCAGCTAATCTCCGGCACCGTTAACCCGGTCGATGCCAAATTTTGCACACACACTCCTCGGATGGCAACTGACTGACTGACTGACTGGCTGTCTCCGGATACGGAAATAGTCGGATCCAGCTGGATCTGGCCGATTATACTGTATATAACTCAGTCTATGACCTGGCCTAGTGGGAACCTGATACAGTGTTTCAGAGGCGGGACAAGAGCGAGGACTCGATTAAACGGCGATAAAACAATAGCTCTATACTCGGCAGTCGGGGATGACACTTTGTGACTTGGAAGGAGACCTGACCCCTCCGTCTAACCCCTATTTGCGCCGCAGCTGCAGTTCCATGGCCGTCGTCATGGGACCAATCCTCCAGAGGTCCAGGATGTAACACAGGGTGAGATGTGTCATGTGTCAGTGAGAGAAACTACTTAAGAGCTGCGTTGTACCCCGTGCTCCTCGCACAACGATGGGCCTCCATGCTTACAGAAGTCGTGGGAGGATATGCCACATGGTTCCTACTATCGAGGACAGAGGATGAGCCAAATTATGAAATGATTTATGGAGCCTCCATAAGACACAGGGCAGCCAAACCAAGTGGGGAAAAAGCATAGGCTACCTTAACCTGCTGCCGCTGTGTCTATTTTGAGACGTACCTCAACTTCCTCATGGAAAGGGAAAATGTATGGTGATGAGGATTGTGCAAACTGCATTGTGGGAAAGATGAAGCCAGGTATAAGGTTTTGGGGTCACTGAAATTCAGCAGCACTTGCTTTGTATCTTGCTGAATGTATTAACTTTTTCATTCACCAACTGTAAGCTGAATTCATGCAGTTAGGGGCAGAAGAATAATTTGAATAAAACTACAATATTAATTGGCTCATGGATGCACTTTTTCAATTGGGGTTATCTAACAGACAGAGACGGGTCAAAGTGGCAAATTTGTTCCTCATTAGGAGATGCATAAATATATGTAACTCGTGGTAAAATGGGGCATGAGTTAGGCTATACCGGTTCAAATATCATATTTTACAATTGAATCCTATGGTGCCCCCATTTCGCCAATAGGAATACGATTTGTTTCTTGGCCGTTTGGCATGACACAAGTCCAATGAAAACATGCATGTACCATTCTGCCAAGTTTCATAAAAAGTGACTGCACCGTTATGCCAGAACTGTAAAAAGCAGCGGAAGAAGAAAAAGAAAAATGAACCCATTGCCAATCCAGTCACACCACCACCCTGAGAGGAGCTCAAATGAAGTAAATGTAATACCATTATATGTGTGAATCTCTATGCAGAAGTCACAATTATTCATTAAACACGGACAGGTTTGTGTCAACGTCCTTCCACAAATTGCTAGTTTTATGATTCTACTACATCGCAATGACCAAATAAGCAAAGATGCCATCATAAATTCATACATTATTCAGTGCATTACGCTCAAGGCATGATAAATAGTACAATGAGTATAAAATGCACATAAAAACTGCTTCCTCGTGTTAACATTTGGCCAGGTACGTCAACTCTACAGTAATCACAGTATAATATTAACTCAGCGACAAGATATTTCATGCATAATGTACTACTTGCCAGCCCATAGAGCCCCATTGTGAACCCGGACATGTTGAGTACACCAAAGTTTTATGTTAGAGATGTTGAGTATGGGTCCCCAGCATGTAGAAACTGCCGGATGCTAACTTGCATATGTTGAGCAATTTTCATAATTGGCATAATATGTGATCATATACCATTAACAACCTATAGAAGGCAAAATATTCCAACATTTCATCATGCTTTATGTAGCATGTGATGTGCCAAACTAGGGAGTTTTCATGATGCTGAATCCATTCCAAGCATTAGTTTTGCAAAAAACAAAAACACTCCTTGGGCTATAAACGGCCATAGCTACTTGCCCAAATGTGCACATTTGGGCACATTAGTGATCACATTAGTGATTACGGCTATGGCCGTTTTAGCCTAAGGAGTGTATTTTGTGCAAAACTAATGCTTGGAATGGATTCAGCATCATGGAAACATTCTGTCACATTCTACATAAAGCTTGATGAAATTTTGATTGATTTGTGAATGTCATTTGATTTTGATTTTGCAGCATGAGCTTTTTTCATGCCTTACATTTGGAGTGGGATGGGGGGGGGGGGGGGTGTTAGGCCTATATAGTTGCTGTCAGGTGTCCAAAACTGTCTTTTTTAATTACTATTTTAGAAACATACCTGTATTAAAATATGAAAATGGAATATCTACAATCTCATAACGCATCGTAAGTAACGTGGCACATGATGTTTAAGAGATGGTATTTTCACTAGTTTTGTGTAGTACTCTTGTATGATGAACTAGGCATTATTGTACTAATATAAAGTTTGTTATTGTCATCAATCTATTAACTGTAATTTTATATAACTATGACCTTGCCTATAAAATGTGGATCATCATCAGCGCATTAGCACCAGCAGAAAATATGTACTCTTCAGGTTTTAACAATGGATGCACAAATACAATTTTAGCCTAAACTCATAGCTGCCAGGTAAAAGGTTCTGTGCAGTTGATGAGAAAAGCTGATGTTCGAGAAAGCCGAGCTTTCAAAAGAAGCAAAAGTCAAAGTCAAAGTCAAAGTCGTACGATTAGTCACACACGTCACCGCAGTGAAATTTGTTCTCCGCATTTGACCCATCTCTCGGGAATCATTAGTTGATTTGACCCCCCAATACAACCCATTGATGCCGAGTGCCAACCAGGGAGGCATTGGGTCCCATTTTGTACAGTCTTTGGTATGACCCCGGCCGGGGATCGAACCCCCGACCTCCCAGTTTCAGGGCAGACATTCCAACCACAAGGCCACGGTCTGTGCTGTTCCGTTTAAAAACGAACACCGCGCAAACCACCCAGGATCCGTCAAAACATTACAATTGGCCAAGACCGCTGGTGGACTAGCTCTTCCTAATTTAAAATACTATTTATGGGCAGCCCAACTCAGACCTCTAACTACGTGGATAGAAAATGATGAATCAACCATGTGGTTAAAAATTGAGAAAACTCTATGCACACAGTCACAACTAGTCTAGCAGTCCTTCCCTTCTCAGGGAATACAATAAATGGAGATGCTATGGGAGTTTGGTCTAGGGTTCACAATAAAAATATGGAAGGAAGTCCAGAAAGAATTTAAACTGCCTCAACTATCATCAGGCCTGTCTTCAATTGGGTGCATGGGAGGTTTTGTGCCTTCAAGGCTAGACGCTGGGTTCCAGGGGTGGAGTTTGCTACGCCTAAGGTTTGTCCACCAGTTATTTTCCAAAAATCAGTTAAAGTCATTTGAACAACTCAGAAACTAGTTTAATCTGCCCAGAACTGATTTGTATAGATTCCTCCAACTAAGACACTATTTACAAAGACATGTTGACTGGGACAAAATTCGAACCCAGTGTTTGGATCTCTTTTTATGGACATACAAAAGCATGGTTCATTCACCAAAGTAATTTCTATCTTATATCAAACTCTGACAGAAATGGTTCCCAATAATTCTCTTTATATAAAAGCCAAGTGGGAGGCAGAAATACAACAAGAGATTTCACAAGAAGAATGTCTAGACGCCTGCACTGAAGTGCATAAAGTAACTCTAACTATTGGAGAGAATATCAATGGAAAATTGTAAGCAGATTTAATTCCAGACTCCATTATTGACTGGTAGAGCAGGCACTACTCCTACAACTGAGTGCTGGCGGGAATGTGGTGAACAGATCGGTAACCATACGCATATCTTTTGGACGAACAATGGCTGAATAAAGTAAAAGAAATTAGAGACATGGAAGAAATGACTTATTTGGTGAGGCTACAAAATTAGCAATTTATTAAGAAATGGACGCCCTTCGCACGCATCGAGATCTAACATTACAAAGATGTATTTCTACAAAGAGATCATGAATGTTTAATGTGATATGATTGTACAATATGTGGGTAGATTGTGACAGTATTTATAAAACTATGTAGGCCTATGGTACATTCTGTAACGTACTTTTATCGCGTGGACTGCGCCTCGGACAGGGCGCAGGGAATAGAGCGCAGCGCGTTGTTATTGACAAGCTCCTAGAGAGTGCTGATATTCTGTGTATACAGGAGACTTTTTTAGCCACACAAGATCTTGATAAGCTCAATTCTGTTCATAATGATTTCCATGGGGCAGGGGAATCAACAACAGACAGTACAAGAATACTGCGTGGCAGGATTCCGGGGGGAGTGGCCATATTATGGCACAAGAAACTAGACACACTTGTCAGTGTGATTAGACTGGAAGTGGACTGGTGCATAGGCATTAAAGTAGTGCATGATAAGAATGTTTTTATTATTTTAAATTTAAATGTTTATACACCATACGAATGTCATAAAAATGAGGATGAATACCTTAATAGGCTTGCTTTTATTAGTACATATATTAAGGAAAGTGCCTACACATGTATATATGTCCTGGGAGACTTAAATGCTGACATATCAGATGGCAACTCCGTGTTTGGCCAACATCTAATGCAATTTTGTAATGACAATAAGGTTATTTTGTCCAGCAAGTTGCTGCTGCCAGTAGGCAGCTACACTTATATCAGTGAAGCATGGCATACAACATCCTGGCTGGATCACTGTATATCGACAGCCGACGCTCATGACAGTATAGAGAAGGTTGAGATCTTGTATGATCTGGCCACAGCAGATCACATGCCTTTCTCTATGACTATAAATATTAAGGGTCTACCTGAGCTGGCCAGCAATGATAGTCCAGAACAAGCAGTCAAACTGGACTGGGCAAAACTCACTGAGGAGGACCTACAACAGTACAAGTCACTGACTGATGGGTACTTAAATAATATTACTATACCTGTTGACGCCATTACATGTGGAAACATTAACTGTAAGGATGTAAGCCATTGTAGAGCCCTGTGTAATATGTATGACTATCGTCAAGTGTTTAATTAATGGAAGCAATCCTTTTAAAAGAAAAAAAGAGTAAACATCATAACATGAGACCCGGATGGAATGTCCATGTCCATGATCTACATGTAGAGGCTAAAAGAGCTCTTAAATGCTGGGTCTTAGCTGGTAAACCTAGGCATGGCCCTGAGTGTGACCACAAGAAGCAGGCTAATGCTAGATTTAAATATGCTATACGTATACGCTATATTCAAAGAAATGAACAGGCCATGAGGGCAAATGCTATGGCTGAAAAGCTACAGAAAAATAATGTGTATGAGTTCTGGAAGGAAGTTAAGGTGGTAAATAACAGTAAGATGCCAATGCCTTCTAGCATTGATGGTACTACAGGGTCAGAAAATATTGCTGAGCTGTGGAGAAGACATTATGAATGTATCTTTAATTGTATCAAGAGACAAATAGACAACTCCACTCTACAAAATGGACTGTACCACATAGTACTTTGTTCATACATCATGACATAAACAGTTTCGCTTTTACATAAAGTACCATTACACTCAACCTTGACAGAACCCACTATCCTGGGATGGTTGGCCATCACAGTTGTAATGGACAGAGTCACCTTTGGAGGCAGTTAGACTATACAGTAGACTACTACAGTACATTACAGTAGATTGTTTAACTAGGAAAAAGTGCCCCTCTGGCACTGGCACTATAATAGGCCAATGTGAAAAGGGTGACATTTCTTCTTACGCCTTGGATGGCAATTGGATGATTTGATGCATTTTGTTCCAAAAATTGGTGTTTTGCAAAAGTCCACCTGTTGGTGGCGCTATAACAGGCCAATGTGAAAATGGTGGGATATATTCCTCAGCCTAGTAGGAAAGTCTGTGAAAGATTTCACATAAATTGCACGCTGCGTTCATGATTTGAGGCTTTTTGTTCAAAACGGGCCAATCCTGCAAACTTTGAAAGCCAATGTTAGCCAATTAGGATGGAATATGAAATATCGGACAGATCCGTCTTGAACACATGACTATAGAGATAGTGTGAAACGATTTGTGGGATTTTTGGACAGAAGTAATATCCAAAAATGTAATATCCAAAAGTCGTCCTCCAGGTCGTTCTGGAGGATTTGGGGCAGAGATTCAGAGATTCATTGTTGGCATTCAGGGAGTGTGTGTGTGTGTGTGTGTGTGTGTGTGTAAAATTTGGCATCGACCGGGATTAGCTGGTAACAGACGGACGGATGGACGGACACACGGACACACACACGGAGTGCAAAACATACTCTCTCCCCAAGCCTTCGGCCTGGTGGAGACAATTAACACAGGTTTTGTTATGGTGTAGTGCTGCGGCTATTGTGAAGCTGCTAGTAAAAATCTAATGTTGTAATGTAAATTCGAATGTTTAATTTATATGCCGGTTTACGACACAGCATAAATCAGGCATGAGGTTGAGAGACCCTTTCACCCACCACCCAACTATGCATTCTCACACACTCACTCACTCACTCACTCACTCACTCACTCACTCACTCACTCCATTTAAATCTCTACTAATATGAATGTAAACTTGATTGTGTCTCAGAAAGTGAGGAGGAATGGAAGCCAGGAACTTGAATCTCATCAGCTCTGCAGGTCATATTTCTCAAGAGCAGGACAGGGACAGTCCAAATTAATTCACTGTGTAAAGTGATGTTCACAGCCATCATCATCATCATCATGTACAATCGGATTAAAATGAACCAATGTGACTTGTTGACCCGTGACATGCCAGATACATAATTTCATCTCGATATCTGCGGTCTTTCCGATCTGTCTTGCTGTGCTGTGCTGCAAGTCTAATAAAAATGCACCTGTGCTTTTAACCACTTATGCCGGTTTGTTTTTTGGATAGTGACATGAGGTTGAAAGTAGTTAATAGTTAAACCCTCATCACTGGGATGAAAATAATAATTTTGTGCCTGTTACAAAGTACACTTTTATTGTGGTATCATTTGTATTACTCTTCCTAAGCAGCTAATTCAACACAACTAAGTTTATACAAGGGAACTGCAGTTTATTATGCCTCTGTAGGCCACCCATCTAGAAAGGTGTCTGTCTGTCTGTCTGTCTGTCTGTCTGTCTGTCTGTAGTAGGCCAATAAAGCTTTTAGTTTTGTTCCACAATATATATATTTGATTTGATAATATTGGGTGTCAATAACAGTCGGATCTGGCTGCATGGAAACCATCACTGTCATAGATAGAATATAGACTGGTCACATGATGTCCGAGATCCACATGGGAGCCACTCCGTTATTAGTAACCGTCTTTAAGTATGAAGCCTTGCAACATGCCATCGGTGCATGGTTGGGAGATATTTTTAGCCAAGCCTGTTGTTATTCTAAATTCTAATTGTAGGAGTTCTTGTCTGAATCATCTCCAACCCCTTTAATTATACTGGTGTGTTTGGTTCTTGGATTGGATGTCTTTATTGGCACAAATTAAACAATTAAACCCTATGTACTTCATTGTCCGGAGTCCCGCAGGGGGTCTATACTAGCCTGCCTCATTTTAACCTCTAAGCCAAAAAAACAAATCTGTGTGCCACAAATAGCTGATCTACATGCTCACAACCTGTCACGTTGAAACACATTGAGAGCTTGTATCTATATATTATATCTGCTATTGCTTTGCTGAATGTTTACCCCAGAATAGGGACCCTATAGGGACTGGTTCTTGTGATTATACTAGTGCTGGTGTATGCCACAAATTAATTAGCCATATTATAAGTGATATCTTAAAACATAAAGCATGCCTCTTCTCCTTTCTAACAACCATTGCTTGAAAATAGGATTTGAGATGTACTGATCTTAGTCAGAGGTGAAATGCATAGAAAGAAAATCATGACATTTCTGATAATACTCATAGTCTCGTACTGTACACTTCTCAGGGTAAGAACAGTACATTGAAGATTTTTTTAACACACAGATGCATAACCTGTATGACAGCCAAAATTACATACTGTAGAAATATAATTAAACCTACCATTCCATTCTTAAGATTTAAGATCAAGTTATTTCCTCTCTTTTAGTACAAATGCAAACAAATCCTATACACGTGCGTGCGTGTAGTGTTTTTTCTCTGAACAGTATATACAAAGTATAGCTCCAGATGCAAGATACAGCAACATTCTATCCACAGATTTTCCACCTATAGCTTTATCTGCACTGCACCTCAGAACAGTAGGTTTTCCTTCCCAGAGTTCTATGACTTCAGCACCATTCCAAGGTTGTGGCCTTCCAGTGGTCACTGCGGTTGACCATTCTTGGAGCAGTCAAAACCTTTGCATTAAAACTGCTGAGCAGGGACACACGTTTGATATATTTAATTACCAAGGGTGGGTATCTGTTGCACGGGTGTGAGGTTGAGCACTATGACTTAGTGCACCTTTGTGGTTTAAAAGAGAGGAAGCATCAGCACTGCTGAGTTCTATCGGCTAGCTACTGCCTTACTGAGGCTCTGTCACATACCATAGATTGAGCTTCACTTGATACGCTTTGAGCTATCGTCACGTGGGCGCCCGCCCACACATTCTGTGACCTGCATTGTCACTCCACTGTCACTCAGCTGCTATAGAGCGTCGCAGTCCCGCCCCCTTTCATGACGACGCTAGAACCAGAAGTGATTTTCTCATTCATTTTCCTCATAGACTTCTCAAAAAGTATTTATTTAAAGACGATTACGCCACGGACAAAGCCAACTCGAGTTGTGACACATCATGAGTCATGACAATAAACACAATGTTTTTCGCTGATCAAATCATTTGTAAGAAGAAGAACTAAACAAAAAGTGTTGTATCCTGCCATGTTTTTCTTCTTACAAATTATTTGATCGTCCCAAAACATTGTGTTTACTGTCATTTGTCATCACAACTCGAGTTGGCTTTGTCCGTGGCGTAATCGTCTTTAAATAAATACTTTTTGAAAAGTCTATGAGGAAAATGAATGAGAAATTCACTTCTGGTTCTCGCGTCGTCATGAGTAGTTAAAACCCCCAAACCTTTCACTCTCAAAATGTTTCTACAATAGTGAAAATATGGAGATACGAGGATTCTCCCCAACAGTGACAATAAACTAAATAAATCATGGGACTTATGCGAGTGTACCAGTAGTCACTGTTCATATGACATCTTATCAGTGACTCACATTTTCACTTAACCCATTTAGACCTGAGGCCAATTCTAAAAAACTTCTTCTGAAACCTAACCTAAGTTTTCTGAAAACTTGATGTTGCTACATTTTACAACAACTAATTGTACCAGATTGAAAGGTATAACAACATAGGTTACACCACGTCTGTAAAAGTATTCAATACCACAAGTAGAAACTTTTACTCATTTACTTGAGTACAAAGGTTTTGGCATCAAAATATACTTGCACTGAACTTGTGCACAATGTCCCATTTCATAAGTTTTCAAAAATGTATAAAGATCTTATGTTTATTTGTTGTATTAATAATCCAAATCTACTAACTAAAGTTTTAAAAATAAATAAATAAATACTTGAGTAAAGTAAAAGTACCCCAAAGTATGCATTTTCCTGACAAATGGTATTTTTTAAAAGGCCATTGATTGCATGACCCACTCAATTACTTTTCGAAGTACTACAATCACAAGATAGTCAGGGTTAGACCATCATTATATCATCATATCCCACCATTTGACCATTGCTTGTTCAGTACATAGAGCTGGAGGGTATCATCTATCTTCCACTCAGCTATGTAGGCTACTAAATTGAATTACTGAATCACATTGTACTGTATGTTAATCAAAGAGACATGTACCCTGGCTGGGACACGACGATGAACATTTAAAAGAGGCCAGCATCACTGGAAGCTCCAGAGAAGAAAGACCGCTGTGCGAGAATGTTTTCTTAATCCTGCTCCTGCTAGATGTCTGACCATTAGTGCCTGTTCCGGCAATCTGTGTGTTCCCGTCCCACCAGCAGTTTATTTTTGACTACTTACTTACTCTCACCAAAGTTTAAAGTACCACCTGCGCCTAAAAGATTTGCGTTGGGAGTCTCAAATACAAACCGAACGGGGGTGCATACTTAGTTTAGACTAGTCATTGGTTAGACATGGGTTAAGGTTAGGTTTAGGTGTGCTGCCCCGTGGGAGGTTAGGTTTAGGGTGAGGGTTTGAGATAAGTTGTAGTTGTAGGACTAATGAATGGTCTAACCAATGACTAGTCTAAACCAAGTCTCAACTAAGTACAGAACGACAGAATGAGACAGACCATTTCAGCACCATGGACAGAGACACTGCATGCTGGACTAATGGTGGGATTAGTAAAAGGTAGTGGAAGTGAGAATATTATTGCTATATAGTGTTTGTTCAATAACAGCGGTCTCCCTGTTTCCCCAGCTATTTAAGTAATAGAAAATAAATTTTCAGGAGGGTCACCAATTTCATTAAATCAAGAGAGTACCAATTTATCAGCTTCAATTTGATATAGTGTTCCATGCAGTTCCAATTTTGTCTGCTAATTAAAATAAATAACATTTAGAAATAACACTTTTACAAATGAAAAGTATTACACCGTTTCTCAAACACATTCTCCATTCTCCCGCGACTCTATTCTCGATAGTATCTTGTTTTAGTTTTTTTGTAGTTGCTGTTTTTTGTGTTAAATAGCTTTTTATTCCCATAGAAATCATTGCAGGTGTCTCCCCGTCTCTCTCCAGCACTTTAGTCATTTTTCAGGAGAGAAAACTCACAAAGGATACAGGATGAAGTTAATTCGGAAGTGATCAAATAATGTTTGGACTACCTCTTTCTGCCCCCAGCAATTTAAAACAGCCAGACCAATGGTGCTTCTGGTCATCAGCCAGAGCTACTCTGACTCAGTGACATTTACAAAAAGGAAAGGTTTGATCAGATCATTTTCAAGGCCTCCTTTGAATTTTTCTGAGGTGAGACTGTGTTTGAAGTGGAGTCTGCATGCTGACACATCCATTTATGCCCGCAGGAAAGTGAGTAGTTCTGTTGCCTGCAGAAACTTTGACCCAACATGTTCATATGCATTAAGACAACTCGTATAACATGGTGGATGCTCTTTCCCAAAGCCTCTTAAAGCATACTGACAACATAGGCTTCTAGTATGGAGAGCCCCAATGGGAACTGAACCCTTGACCCGAGCACTGTCAGTGCCATGTTGTACCCATTAAGCTTACACAACAGCACTACTATCTGACATTGTGACATACTGTATGAGTTCCATTTTAACAATGCATAATTTGTAGTCTGTTTGAATATATACTAAGGTTCATGGCATGGCATGCCATTTATTCTGATCATGTCGTTCTGGATGTGTAAATTGTACTTTTTGCATACATTGATGTCATTATTCTTGAAAGCAGTTTTGTCACTCTTTTTCTCTTGATAAACGTATTGCAGCCTAGCTGGCCTACGTTTAAAGCAAGCGATGTTTATCTGGGTGTATTTAAAAACTGATTTTGTCTTCAATTTGCATTGAAGAATATTGATAAAGAGACACATTTACAACACTGTTTAGAATCAAACAGCTGGTTTGATTCTAAACAGTGTTGTAAACAAGGACAAAATCAACAAAATGTCTTTACCTTCTATACAACAAATTTTGAACCTGTACCTTCACATACAAGGTACTTCCCTGCTGTAGCTTGCGGCCATACATACAATATTTTAAACCATTTTACAACAGATGATTCTACTACACATGGTCAGGACCAGGCTGTAGTACTGTAGTAATGCCACTGGTCATTCTGATATTGTTGTATCTATCCTGGTTATAAAGAAAATAAAAATAATATTAATGATGTGAACTGGAAACATTAATCCATCAGAGTTATATTGGGTTTTTTCTGCATTTGCCAAAGTTGGGTTTGTTTAAATTCTGGGAACAAATTGGTTTTCATTTTCAGTACCGTACAAATATTCATTAATATTCACTGCACAATGCACATTTATATTTATTGATAGACTGTACACGTGTTCACTTAATCAGAGTTCCAGTGCAGATATCTAGGGCCAGCAGATCAGTATATCATTTTCTTTATTGGTTTGGTTCTTTGGACTCTTACTCTACCTGTACCCCTCCTGTGTTTCATTCTCACTGCGCACACACACACACACACACACACACACACACACGCACGCACACACACACGCACACACATTTGCAAGTGCAGTATAGAGGTCCCTAAAGTACTTGCGCTTTCAAATGCTTGGTAAGCATTGTGTGGTGGAATACAATTAAAAAAGAACTGCTGAAATACTTATAATAGATCTCATTGATAAAACAGTTATTGCTTATAGTCTGTTAGTGCCCTCACTTCTCATGTGTTTCTAAAAATAGGCCTCACTGGAGCACTACATTCAGTGCAGCCTATAGTAGGCCCTATGATAGTAGCTCTGGCCTGCTGTGGCCAGTAGTACTCTAAATGCCTCCCTCTGTCTTTGACATGGAGCCTCACAGACTGTCAGCACTATTGAACCTTACGTGATAATTCTATTTTAAACCTATATGCCTATAGGCCTAAAGCACCTGTACATATCCATGAGCTCCATGTCTTTAGCAGGGGGGGGGGGGGGTTATGTTTACATAGTGCCGTTAATCTGTTTTACTGTCCTGCATCAATCAGAAGGAGTTCTGTAGTGCACCCCATGGACACATTCTGCATCGGGCCTAATAAATATACTGGTCTATAAGCATAGTAGCCTATCTGCTGCTTCAGCACAAATGGTGACAATACTATGCGCACCTCATCCGCAGTTCAGGATAATTCAGTGATTAGCCTCCACAAGATAAACGTGGGCTACTGGCTAGCCTAATACTCTTATGAACGTCGTCACGTGTCTGCTAAATTGCAGACATCTGACGGTGATTAATTGGCTGTACGGTGCTGATTGGGTTACACTGTCTCTTGAGCGCGACTTAAGTTGGTGTTTTTGCTGCGGCTGCATAGAATTCTTCAGACCATATTCGCTGTTTCCCCGCGCCTATGTGGCATTATTAGCCCACAGGGGGTTCATATTCATTGTTACCGTCATAATACTGTAAACGTCTACAATGTAAACAAGTTTTAAGATAAATGTTTTGATCGTTCCTTCATGCGATGTCAGACAGTCAGGCAAAATAGCTAAGCTACGGTATGATGATGATCTACTATACTGCAGTGGCAAAACAGTGCTGCTGAGCACATCAACTTAAAGCCTATAACACGAGGTAACAAGTAGCATGGGCTCCCTGCTGTAGCCTACACAAGGGCTTCTCTTTATTTCCTAACAGCAGCCTGTTGAAATAAACATTGTTTGGTCACTGAAGCACTAAAATACCTTGCAGGTGAACAGGCTAATAAAATACCGACAAAATTGGGCAAATGTGAGGACAAGTGGCTACTCTCAGTCTCAGGTAACTGAAGGCAGTTTTTTTCCTTTTTTTTAAACAAAATACATTTTGGGTTGAAATAATTCCCATTTTACTGAAGTGGATGATTTGCTGTCGTGCTGCAATTTGTTCAGGTATATATATGCCCATATAGCCTGGCCTATTATACAGAATGCATGAACTCCTTCCTATAACATTTTTCTATCCTCATCTATGGTGGCCTGTGTGTGGAGTAGCCATATGGACTAGTATGGACGCATGGAGAGGGAATAGACTGATCTCCTCCAGCTGGCTTGTTGAAAACACAGCGTAGCCTAACCGAGAAGTGTTGCAGAGCGCTGCTGCTGCTGCAGCAAGCCCGAGAATGGAAAACCTGGACCACCGCGGACAGATGAGCAAGTATAGTAACCATATGCCTATAGATAGATTTGATCCCGCTGCTCACTGGGGGCATTGATCTAAGCGCTAACATCCATCTGCGCGTTAGGGCTATTTAAAAAGTTAGGACTCGGTCGTAGACTCGTAGTGCTTCCTTTATTGGTGCAGGTGCTTTTTCTGTGTCTGTGCGCTGGCTGCGCGTAGGCTACCCAAGCTTGGGCTCGCCGATAGTAGCTGCACAGGATAAGTTGTTCCCCCCCCCCTCCCCGCGCCTCTGCATCCACTCGCTGCATAAATATGATTGCAGATCTATCACCCTGGTCCGTTACAACAAACAAACGAATAACCACACACAGCAGTCTGCATCCAAATGGAGATTATAGGCATAACGGTGATTCGCTTACCACTTGGATTCTTGTTTTTCTTAAGACTCTTGCCACAAAGACACTGCAGCATATGCGTTCCTTTGCTGAAAATGTTCCAAAGAAACCACATTGATTTGGGCGAAGAGCAATCCAGTGGCTTAAACACCCAGGTATAGATGAGATCCTTGCGGTTGCATAATAACACAATTGGATCAGTTCTCCAAAGCAACGCTACCAATTCTACCATAGAAAAATAGGTATATCCAAGTCCTATGCGCTTTCATTCACGTGGCAAAATATTCACTGTCTGTCAGACTTCGTAATTAAGGTGTTTTTTCTTCTTCTGGCGTATAAAGGATGCCACCTCAACTAGTCGGTAATAGAAAATATACTCTATAAATTGCATGTGTCGCACCGGGAGGAGACGTGCAGCCAGTAAACAAACAGAACTAACGTGAAAACAGTGAAACACGGCGGATTTCCGAGGAGAAAATCATTGCCCATTAGTTCATCACTCTGAGGAGAGGCGGGTGGATCTGCACAGCATCAAAAGCCAAGGGAGGATGCATCCTATGCACACACTGCTGCAATGATAGCCCCAACAAAACAACACATTGCCGGCGATGCCGGATCAAGTCCACTTTGGGTTCTTGTTGAATAAAACCAGCTGTAGGCTACGTGTTACGAGGTCAAATTCCAGCGAGCACAGTTTTCATATCTTTTTAGCCTCCCTCCACTGCAACGTGCTCTAAAGACAGCTTTGGTTTCTTGGCGTCTGCCCCGATTCCTAGAGTAAACGTTTCTTTTCTGGTGGTCAGTGTCTTCTTCACTACAACGCCACTGGCATCTCCAAAAGTACGGTGCGCCTGTATAAAAAATATTTGCGTGAATTTCCCTTCGCATCGGACCCTCTGTTAGAAATAGACGGCCGGGAGGAGGATGGAGGGGTTAAATCGAAAGATTGGCTTTCCATTACGTAAACACGTGGTTTCTGTGCCGTCATATAGCTGATGCTCTCAGAAATGATATGATCATCAGACTGAGATAAATGTCTTTAAGCGACCTATCTTAGAAACATATGCTATTTATATTAAGTCATTTTAAGTTGACTAGCTTTTTCTGCGTTATAGGAAGCATATGGAAAATCGCATCCAGCAGACGTGCTGTCAAAGGTCTGCGAGTGCGAGATGCAATTTTCCATTTGGCTATAGACTACAAGATAGTCACATTAGTTATTATTTATTTGTTTATTTATAGTGTCAACATAACATCTTCTAGCTGCAGGCTATTCTTGAAATTGTGTCTTGCTATATCGACAAATCGTAGGCGAAGCTCTGTTATACGTTATGAAGTCACAGGTGCTTAGACTCACCTGTGATAGGTTGCAATAGCCGGTTCTAGGACTGGATGCTTGCGTGCACGCACGCACGCAAGCACTGCGTGCCAGTGTCAAGTGATCTAACATATAAGCATTATTGAAGTGCAGGAACCAGGAACCATACAGGGCACTGCAATAGACAGCCTGGAGAAGTCATATCAGTCTATACAACAGGACCAGGTGCAATCTAATGCATTATAATCATAATCTGAGAGGAAGACCTATAGGCCTATTATGCATTAGTCAGCAGGGTTTGACTTGTTGAATTTAAAAAAAGCCTATAATGTATAGTAACCACATTGCCATCACAAATCACAATGTTTTGCAAATGTGTCAAAATGAGTAGCCTATATTATGATCATGCCTACTAGTATTACATATTTCAAATAATAAAAGCAGAATTAGCCAAATCTACAGCAATGCAATAGATCAGCTATTTTCACTATATGCCTAACATATAGGCAGTTATAACGTTTTTTCATTTGTACAAATCGACCCCAGGATGACGGCACAATGAAAACAGCTTGACAATAATTGTCACATGGAAGTGTTCTGGCGAGTCAGACTTTTAGGCTATTGCCTTCCAGCTCCTATATCCCAAATACATAATGCCCTATACGGAAGGGGTTCTGAAACATTCTCACGTCAAGGACCCCCAAATTGATATGTATTTGGCCGGGGATCCTGCAGACACCCATATTGAGCCAGGGACCCCCTTAAGAGAATATGTGTATTTTTATATATATATTTTTTTTTAGTCCTGTTTATCTGTTCGCCTTCTTCTACCACACCAGCAGTGAAATTGCTTCCACGCTATATGCACAAATAATGATGCATGCCATGGGAAATCCACTACACTATACATTTCATGCTTGCAACTTTCACATTGTTTTTGTATTATGTTGATTTGTAATCAAGGACCCAAATAAACCATTCATTCATTCATTCATTCATTTACCGTACAGTGTGTAGGCCTGTACACAAATATATATATATTATTTTATTTGCTGGTAAAAAACTATTCAATAATGTGTATTATTTTGAGAACATTCCGAATCCGATATGGCATTTTTATGGCCGATATTGCAGATTACGATTATGCTACCGATTAATTGTGTATCCCATTTGTAAATTATTGCGCAATATATAACTAAACTAGACAAAGTGCCAATCGGCACAGGTCTCCACCAGGGCAGGTCAGGTTGTGGCCTCATGGTGGCGCTATAACAGGCTGTTGAGGAAGATTTGGGCCGGAGGTTCGTGTTCGAGGGATGCAGGTACAATGTTTTTCCATGTGTGCATACATAAGTTGTATACAGATCGATGCAGTTATAGCTAAAAACAGGAATTGGCCTGCTATAGCGCCACCGTGAGGCTGATTTTGAGGAAATAATTGTGGCATGTCGTCCTCGGCCTAGTGAAAATGTGCGTGTTTAATTTAACGGAAATTGCACACTGTGTTTGTGATTTGTGGCCTTTTTTCGAAATGGACGAATCGTGTGAGCTTTGGAAGCCAATCTTAGCCAATCAGGATGTAAGATGGGAAATGGTGTCGCTCCGTGTTGATCACATGACTATGGAGATAGTGTATACCGATTTGCGTGAAATTTGGATAAAATCTGAAGGAGTAATAATAGAAAATGTGTTTTACATATGTCGGCCTCCTGGTGGCGCTATAAAGAGCAGTGTTGAAAAATTCCAGGCAAAGGTTTTTCCTTGGCCTCTAGGGAGTTGGCATACAAAGTTATCCACAGATCCGTGCAGTTAGAGGTAAAAACACTTTTGGGCCAGTTATAGCGCCACCTTGAGTCTGAGTTGAAATTGTTCATGTGGCATTTCGTCCTGGGCCTAGTGGGAATGTGGGTGCACAATTTCAGGGAAATCACGCGATGTGTTCATGATTTGCAGCATTTTGTTTGAAACTGAGCACTCCTGTGAACTTTGGAAGCCAATCTTAACCAATCAGGATGGAGTGTGAGAAATCTGTAAGACCGGTTTCGTTGAATGGCTCTAGAGAGACTGTGTACCAATTTGCGTGATGTTTAGACAAAATCTGTAGGTGTACTGTGCAAAAACTTGTTTTGCACAAAGCAGCCTCCTGGTGGCGCTATAACAGGCCGTTCTGGAAAGTTTGGGGCAGAGGTTCATCGTTGGCATCCAGGGAGTGTGTGTGCAAAATTTGGCATCGACCGGGTTAACGGTGGCCGAGATTAGCTGCTCACGGACACACGGACGGACGGACACACGGACGGACGGACGGACACACGGACGGACGGAGTGCAAAACATACTCTCCCCACATGCCTTCGGCCTGGTGGAGACAATTATCGTGCAATTATTGTGCGATACTTATTAGTGCTCCTACGCGATATGCGTCACATTTTAACCCTAACCCACTTACACAGCGCATGCATGGACACGAATAAGACGTCAGCCGTTGCCTCAGAGATCATATACCATACAGGTATGCCCATATCAGTCAGATCGTCAGTCCAACAGGTGCGAGGGCTGCCCGAACCTCCAGTTTTTCGACATTTGCAGATATACCGTACAAGACAACCATGATATGCAACTGGTTGGCTATTTTCCAATAGTCAAATAATTCAAAACAGCTAATAAAGTGTTTAGACTGTTCCTCATTTTGCTGGGGACCCTCTGGAACAGTTCCAAGGACCCCTGGGTGTCCCCGGAACGCACTTTGAGAACCAGTGCCATATACAGCCTAACCAGATACAATGATTGCCATGCATATATACCGTATCTTGTGTACCATTTTCGTATGTGAAGTTAACAAGTATAACCACTGATTTGTAGGATCATCCCTGGGGACAGGACGCTTGTTACCGTTACTCATGACTACTCTTTCCGCTGTGTGAATAGTTTCCCCTGAGGATGTGATGGTTTTCCATAACAGAAAGAGGGGACGCAAACAGTGTACAGACAAATATGCTGTCCCGACTGATAGTCCAGAACTCCAGATCAGATGGTGAAAATAAGTTTACCAATGTGAAAAACATATGGTAATTGTATATAGAGACCATGAAGTAAATGTTTTCTAATTTTGTCATTCACAGCCTTTCATACACCAAATATAGTAAAATGGAAGACTTGAAATTATAGTAATCATACTCTAGTCTAGGTCTAGGTTTTAAATACTGTTGCTCCACGCTATATACGACCTCACTAGGAGTATAAACAAAAGGCCAATAGGCTACTATTCCCAGCCTATAACAAGAATAAATGCTCTATTAGACTTTGTGTATATTTGTACAAACACTAGATACTATCTAGTAGTGTGTGCACAGAAGAAATTCAGTATATGCACACTATTCTTGCATGATGATGGACATCAGAAAAAAAACGCAGTCTCACACCCGCTGTGTCAAACAGGATGCTCCTCTCGTGACTTCGTTCGTCATGTCGACTATGACGTGATGATACGATTCTCTGCCTATGCAGTATGCAAGTCCAAAGTGCTGAGTCAGCAGAAGTGGGCTTCGCACCTCTCGGCATGGCCACTTGTTCACCTAATGGTTTGCTTCACAGGGCTCAAGTCCGTTTCTGCCTCGTTTTAAAAAGAGGGATATTTCACTTCCCAAAAAGAAGTGGGTCGATTTATCATCTACTCAGGCTTTTGGTAACCCCCCCAGAATTCCTTTTAAGTTACTTGATTCAGTATTTAGATATTTGATATTAATTGTATCAGACACGCCCCTTCCTATACAAACCCATTGTAACTTCAAACTCCATTTTAACCAATTCATCAAAAACACTCGTTTTTGGTTTTGGTGCTAATAGAGCACCGAAGTCCTGACGTAACTCGCTCATCCCGACGATTCCCCTGGTTCACGGAAGTAGTTTCTCTATGGAGAATAACATGGGGTGATCTTAATATCGTCTACTATAAGCGTTGTGGTCCAAAAATAAACAAGCTGTCTCGGCGTTATTGTCAGGGAGGTGTCTCTGTATCGTTTGCAACAGTCAGTCACTCATATATGATACAGTCTGCTTCTAGCGAAAATCTAACTAATTCAGCAGCAGTAACATTAGCGTTTTCTCTCAGTCAGTTGATTCTTCATATCCATGTGAGTGAAGCGGCCGGGATGACATGTTTATTTTTCAAACACAGTTCTTATATGAATCAATCTAAAACTCCTCCTATGGTGATTTCAATGCAACTAAACAAATACATGAACCTGGGGACTGACGCCCTCTACTGAAAGTGACGTCAGACTTCGGTGCTCTATTGGTGCTAATAATTTGGTGCTAATAGGCTGTGTTTTTTCAATTCCTTTAAAAAAAAATATATTTTTTCTTTATTTTCCCCCTAAGATGCTGTGGTGTGGTCGGAATCCATATTGTTTGTTGGAGATTAATCTCTCAGGAGCTTGGCATGTGAATCTGTCAGCAAATCCCATTACAACGTGTAGAGTTTGTTGTTAGTTGGAATGAAGTTGGAATGGAACAAAGACGCACCACCGGAAGACGAGGGCTGAAGGAGAGTGAAAGTACGACATTCGGCCTCTACACCCGGACGCGGGTGGTGCACTCAGTCCTCAGAGGCAAATTCATAGGAAACGTTTTTTTGTTTATGTTTTTCACCAATATGGCTTTCCAGATTGTTGAAGATAAGGTCATGGCGAAGGAGATATATATATATATTTAGATGGATCTGATTTAGAGTCCCTTTTGTGAACTGCGATCACTCTAGCAGTTTCCCATGCCATGAGGAGTTAATTGGAAGAGACAGCTGGACTGGCCAGTTCTACCATAGATATAAAAATTTGGCCGCTGCAGTTTGTTGGAGCGATGTGTGTTGAAGGAGGGGCGGAAGAATTTACACTGGGGGAGGAAGTACGCCGGAAGTGTGGAAGGCACGTTTACGTCACCCTGCCACTCAAGTGATTACTGGCCAATCACAGCACATCTTTGCCGGTACTTATCAGACCCGAACATGCGCTCTGTGACGCACGCTCATGCTTCCGCGGTGTTTCGCAAGGAATCTCTGGAAAGTTTTACCCTCCCTTGAGCACATATGCTCCAGAGCCGGAAAAGGAGTCTATACGTTTATGAGTTCTACGGCACACACACTCTTTTAGGACCCCAATTGGGATTTCATCAGACCCTGAGGCCCTGACCTCAAAGGATGTTCTTGTCCTCTTTGGTATGTATGAAGTGAACATAGCTCCTCATCAGAGCACTATAAAACCCTGTGGTAATTAATTAATCCATTTGTAACTCTGACAGTGTACAAATGCAACCACATGTCTTATATTTTCACATTCTCAGAGTTAAACAAACATTTTTGGCTGTAGCCAATGATGTACCTGAGGGGAAAAAAATGAAGAGCGAGCAGAACAGGGAATGCCAATGTTTGAGTAAACAATAAGCACAGCAGTAGCAGAGACTTGATGAGAGACTGGAGGAGTTCATTAGTGGGGTTGCGTTGTGTGTTCGTCTCCCCAAATTACAGCATTAATCCACTTTAATGACCTAGTTTTGTGGCGCCCAGGTCTTGCCAGTTGTGTGTGATAACTGGGTCCTAAGGGATGTGAGCCACTTTGAAACAAAATGTTTCCTGATTGAATTCCTTTACACAGCACAATAATTATGCTATGTCACTGTTTAAAAGGCTTATGTTAAAGAAATTATCATTGATGAAATGAGCAATCAATTATTGACGAAGGGAGGTGGTACACAGGTGCGCACGCATGCAGATGCACGCACAGACGCACGCAGTACACAAACATACATCATGGATGCATTGTGTGCATACACACTGCAAACACGCACACACAAAAACAAACATACACTAGCTGGGAGGGAATTCGTGAAAATCGTGCACAAGTTTTAGATTTTTGACATGGTGTTGGTATGGGCATAAGGTTTTCAAAAACCATCGCAAACGAGTTGGGCTCGCTCCCCTAGTGGTCTGTTTGCAATTAATCCAATATTAGATAAGTCAGTATATGGTTGAAACCCCAAATAATTGATAGAAGAGATTTCTCAATGGATTCTGTTACTATTGGGTATGCTAAATAACATACAAAATAATTAATAAATAACTAATAATGTTATCAGTGCAGCCGTGCCAGGCAGTCGGCGAAAGCCAGAGTTCTCAATAGGCCCGAACCTACCTAGGCCCACATCAAACCCTGTACACTCAAGACACAGCTGCCACCCTTAGATTTCCATATATGGAGCTGACCTGTTCTGACATTCCATTTGTTGATCTGACCTCATCAAACCCTGTACACTCAAGGCACACTCCATATATGGCCATTCATTCCATAGGTTGAACTGACCCCTCATGCCAAAGCGCCAGGGCTCGCCCAGCAGTCTTCCCTCACCCAGGCTGATGCGTGCACGCACTTCTCGCCCTCATGGTGTCTTACTGGTTGCGACCGTAGGTCACATTTACGATGAACTGAATTGTTGCATTTCCTGTTCGTTCTTTGCGTCACCCATGCCTCCATATATGGTCATGCCATGTCACGACATGATGCCTCGTGACATCACACCTCCATATATGGTCACGCCTCATGACATCACGCTTCCATATATGGAAGCATGATGTCTCATGATGACCAGTGTGGTTGTCGCGACGCGAGTCACACTTGCAAATGAACCAAGTTGGTACAACACATGGATCTCCATATGTGGAGCTGACTATCATCACCTGGATCTCCATATATGAAGATCACGACAATGACCTCATCAAACCCTGGATAGCAATACATGGTTTGACATACTAGATCTGAATATATTGACCCGGCTAGTAACTCTACATCTGACCTCACTGACACCGGATTAATAAGTTTAACTCCTGCTTCTCAACTGTGCCATATTAAGAAACTTGGTTGTCCCATTGACATAAGAGCGCCCTCACTTCACACCAATGCCAGTTTATAGATTTATTTTAAGCTCCCAGCAGCCATCGTAGACGCCATCTTGAAAATGATGCCTTTCCAGAACTTTTCCTAAATTTGTTGTGTGCATGTTATTTAGCATACCCAATAGTAACAGAACACATTGGCATTTTTATTCCATCAATTACTAATATTGGAATCATTGCAAACAGACCACTAGGGGGGCAAGCCAAACTCGGTTTTTGAAAACCTTATGCCCATACCTATAACACCATGCCAAAAATCTAAACTTAACTCACCAAATGCACAATCTTGAGTGGGCCGAATGTGGGCCGAATTCCCTCATATGCCTAATATAGGTGAGATGGACTTTGACACCCAGTGGAATGAACAGAGGCCCTGCACTGCCTCTCATGTCAGCCTCCATATCGATCCGTCTGCATGAATGTAAAGTATCATTGCACCCTGGAGGATATCATCTGAGAATTTTGTCAGGCATCATTAGAATACTTCTTTTTGATTGCCCTGATCTGTGCCTAGTCAGCAGCGGCTCCCTTGTGAGTTTTCTTTTGTCTGATTCCTGTTTTGTACAGATGGAGGAAAGGAAAGATATACCTTGGCTTGGGTTAAAGTGCATAGTACACAGACATGTTTCGCCTTCATTATCGCTGAAACTACCAGAAGGACATCTGGCATTAACCCCAGAGAGTTTGGACTATGAACAATAACAGGCAAAATTGCTTTTACCAAAAGTTGCATTAATTGTTGACACCTCATGAATGTTATAGGACAGTTGACAAGTTGTTTAATAAGGTTTTTCATTTGACTTGCAATTATGCAAGCCACGACAGATACATCAGCCTGTCTCCCTACCCTCAGGTGATAGAGACAAAATTGCATAGTCAATGGCAAGTGAGTTATTATATCAAATTTGCATACTTGTATCCCTTAGGCAGAACTCTATTGAAAGGCCCACTAGAATAAAAAGAAACATATACTGTATATGTGACCTATTACAGAGAGGGTCAATTAAAGCCTAAAGTGGTGTACATAATTGGACATATTGTACTGCATGCAAATCTCTGGGACTGGGGAGAGAGAGAGAGAGAGAGAGAGAGAGAGACACTAAGATTTCAAATAAATTGCAAAACAATGTCAATCAAACTCCCATTTCTGTGTGAAAGCTTAAGCTACTCATTGTGTGTATAGTGTGGATGTATCTTCACACATTCAATTAATACTCATGAAACATACGATTCCAGCCAGTGTTTTCCCTAAAACAACACTGGGAAGTTCCACTAATTATTAAAAACATCATGCTTCCCTTCACCCCATAATTCACCCAGAATGCCATGCATTGGCCAACTGCTCCACCAATGGGAGATGGGTGAGCCCTCTACTTGGCACTGCTCAGAGAGAGAGAGAGAGAGAGAGAGAGAGAGAGAGAGAGAGAGAGAGAGAGAGAGAGAGAGAGAGAGAGAGAGAGAGAGAGAGAGAGAGAGAGAGAGTGAGCTTGTTTCAGGCTGAGTCATTACTTAAAGGTTAAGCAGTAGTAATAGTTTCTGTCCCCGTCTGCCCAATGTTTTCCTCCTCCTGCACACCTTCATCCAGGCTGTCAGCAATGACTGGGCAAAACGATTTCATACCTATTACGATTCCGAACAATCCAGTGTTGGTACTTGGTAGTAAAAAGAGCTGGCTTAATAGTCGATACAAATGGCACATCTTTATAGCGGTTATGATTTATTCATTGAGATGCGCGGTATTTGGCTCAAACAACACTAAACACCTCTCCAGTGCTCCCACATACAGTACTACATACTGACTAATTGGGCCAAAGATGTAAATAACAAATTCACACATTTCAAACACATATACAGTAATAAACAACTCCTCTTTACAATCATCTCTAACCAGTAATATTCATTATTCCAGAGAGATAAGGGCACCAGCACGGTCAGAGCAAGGCAGGCTCCTCAACAGAGCCACTCTCAGTGTATAGGACGAGACATAAAGCAGAGCAATTTGGTCCATCTGGAAACATCATGGCCCCATAATGATAATCACACAATGAATCCAAACGTAGGATGTGGCCAGTGGTGCAGTGAGCTAAGACAAACACTATCAACTAGCAATGTTGAGGGCTTGCATTATCGTCCTTCGCCCTGTCAACGTATGCTATCTTTTACCTGCTTAGTGCTTAATAGCCTACAATTTAACCACAGAAACACACATTTCATCTGTGAGAATTTTAATATAAATATGGATTATTACTTTTTAAATTGCACATTCAACCTCTGTTTAGAATTTAAATGTGTAAACAAAAAATAATTGGAATGTTTTTTGGACATTAAGTCAAGAGAAACTTACAAAGACCACAGTCACACAGAGTGTGTTCTATTTTACTCTTCACCAGTGTGCAGACCTTATTTTCCTTTCTATGGTGTTACAGTAGGTATGGGCATAAAGGTTTTCAAAAGCCATCGCAAACAAGTTGGACTCTGTTTGCACAGTGACTCCAATGTATAGGTATTGTTGAAAACTCAAACTTGATAGAAGAGATTTTTCTGTTACTATTGGGTGTGCTAAATAACACTGAACATTTTGGAAAAACAAACTACTGGAAAGGCATAATTTTTAAGATGGCGTCCACGATGGCTGCCGGTCTATGCAAACAGGCCACTAGGGGGCGAGCCCAACTCGATATTTATTTTTAAACCAATTATGCCCATACCTAACACCATTAACAAATATTAACAAGTGGTGCCTTTTGGATAGCCATGAAGTCACCAAAGGATTTATCCTATGAATGGCAATCCACTCGTTTGCATGATTTTGAGATATTGTGTGAAAATAGAAGTTTTAGCATAATTGGTGGCATTGGTGGCGCTAATAGAAAGGCCAGGGGTTCACCACTTTCAGTAGTGGTCATTGTCTGGTGGCATGCTGGACAGTATAGTTTTCAATAGTAAATTGTGTACAAGTGGTTTTGTCTGGAGAATCGGAGCAGCAGGAGCGGTATTGCAAGTCGCTGTACCGCACTGTTGTGATGAAAAGAGAGCTGAGCCAGAAGGCAAAGCTCTCTGTCTACCGAGCAATCTTCGTTCCTATATTCTCACCTATGGTCATGAAGTGTGGAACATAACGGAAAGAATAAGGTCGCGAATACAAGCGGTCGAAATGAGTTTTCTCCGACAGGTGTCTGGTATAGATATGCATGTCCCACTGGGAGGAGACCCCCGGGTAGACCAAGGATGAGATGAATTACATCAACTCACTGGCGTTGGAACGCCTCGGGATCCCCCAGGAGGAAGTTTACTAATGTTGCTCTGGAGAGGGAAGTCTTGAGCTCTCTGGTGGAGCTGTTGCCCCCGCGACCCGACTACGGATAAGCGGTTGAAGATGGATGGATGATCAACATTTGATGTATTGTACAGTATAAGCGCCAGTTCTGAAAGGATGGTTATTCACTGAGTGAGCACTCTACGCAGAAGAGTGATCAGATGGATCAGAGAGTGAGTTGAGATTGAATTCTACAGTGGTAACTCTAAGATTGGCTTGGTATCACCATTCCTTCACTGCCCTGAAACACGACCCTCCACACACACGGTTGGCACCACACACACACACACACACACACACGCAAACGCACACGCACACGCACACACACACTAGGGCCCAGTGTCTTGCTCGGGCACAGTTCAACACACACACACAGTAAAGCTCAATGTAATCATACTCTCTCTTGTTCCTTTCCTTGTGATGAAAATACTTCCCATTAAAAAAAAATTGCCTGTCTGCTCAGGTCTTCATCTTATGACGAGCCGCTGTTCATTTGCACCGCTATATTCAAGTGCTTCAGGCCTAATGGTATAGGTGACTTGATGCTCTGATGAAGGCTCATAATAAACAGGTGTGCCAATAAAAAAGGAAATCTGATCCGAGTACTTTGGTGATGCGCCCATTGGTGATGTGCAAACTCTTTTTCTTATTTAACCGTCAAGGCTTTCTCTTATGGCCTCCAAGACAGAAGATCTCATTACTGTACATACTTGTATCTGTGTGGTTACGTAGTCATACTCTGGGATGAGTTTGCCCCTGTGCACACATACAGCCTTGTGCGGTCATGCAATTGATTGGTTCCTGATGTGCAAACAGATAATCAATACTTCAGCCATGTCAACCTCCCTGTGTCCACTGATCTGCCATGTACTCTGAACGCCAGCGTTACTCTCTACGCACTCGACCAACAAAGAACATATCTCATCTCCTATAGAGGATATTTTCTCTTGATAGCCTAATGATTCCCACAGAATGTAGTGTGTCTGCCCAGTTCCGGAAACTTGATTTGTGTAGTGTGGTCAAGGAACACCATAGAAATGTACGTCCACGGAGGCAACAAAGCATCGGTCCCTTGAGACCTTATGTCCACACCCAGGACACACACATATCAAGGACATAAATGCCAAGCTGCAAAAAAGAAAAGATACATTCCATCTCATTAAGTGACAATACAGTACACAGGGGACATGCGGAAGAAGGTGATAATCAATATGCTTTCAATGAGTTTTCGAATCATCATAGGACACAATTTAAGTGCCATGACACACATACTATTAAAAGGTAGCCTGCGGGTAGGCATGTGTGGGCGCAACTATGCATGTATGTGTGCCTGTGCGTGCGTGCATATTCCCTCATCCACTTCTGAGATGTATATAGATATGTTATAGCTACAGAGTGAATACCACCACTGTAATTGCCTGTTTCAGGGACCTGCCCTGCTGAACCCCTTTAAATCCATGGTCCAAGCCAGTACAGCATTTTGCATTACCAGGCCTGCAAGATACATAAGTGTGTCACATTCAGACACTCTGCAGAAAACATGTATAGGGGGCTCACTTTGCAAAGGAAATTATTCTTATTGCCAGGTATGTTTCTGTCTGCACAAATATTAGTTCTCAACCGTAGCTCATTATGTAGACTAGAGAGGCAGTCTGGGAATAAGTAGGTCACCAGTTCACACACTTTGTGTTGAACTGTGCCCGAGCAAGACACTGGGCCCTATTTTGTGTGTCTTAAGTAGAGGTGTGTGTGTGCGTGTGCGTGTGCGTGCGTGCGTGCGTGCGTAGAGGGTATGGCAAATCGAATGACAAAGTGAGTTTAATGTCGTTTATCGTCGTTTAATGCACTCAAATTCAAGTTTTCTGTTTGGATGTATGGGAAAGTAGTTTTTTGCAACTCAGTAGACGTTCCTACATAACTTCCAGGTTTGATGATGATGTCATGTGTAAACCCTCTATTATGAAGATGGCGCTGACTGACTTTCACTTTTACTCTGATAGATACTGTATGGGTATTAAAGGGACAAATAAACAGACATATTAAGAGATTTGTGTATATAGATTTCTGTGTGGGGGTCAAACACACATTATGTGCATTTATAGATAGTAAAATAAGAAATTTTTCACTATTCAGTGTTTTATGAGATTCTCTCCACACGCACACATGCACGTGCCAAAAATTATAGAACAACTGTGATATTGCAACACAGCTGCAGCTGAACTAATACAATTAATTAATAATGGGTGTGTTACTGTAGGCTTGTTTACTACTTTCTATGCTTGTACATTTGCACACCCATGGATCTGTCTGGACTGAACTAAATCTAACAAACACATTATTAATTTTATGAGATGCAGCTGGTTGCTTGCTACTCTTCTGATGTTTTCAACAAACTACAAAATTAGCCTGGGGTTTCAATTCACTTTAAATTAACACTGAGGATTTTTCAGTGTAGTTTATTATCCTCATCATCACTCATTCCTTAGTTATGTAAAAGCACTAAACTGAGCATTTCATCATGCTTTGCAATTGGAAAGACTCTTTTTCTTTACTTGTAAGAAGGACTGTATACGTTTCATTATTTATAACCTTGGCAGAGCACACACATCTATCCGGGACATTAAGGCTACACAGAAAACCCCCCATGTGAGACCCAAATGGACCCATAGAGGATTTAGCAATGATATAGTGCCATTATGTCTCATTATCCTATTCTCTACTCTATTCATCGTTTTTGACATGTAAAAGTAAAAAGGTATTTCAGAATATTGTGCTGTAGAATGCTTTTTCTTTTTTTTAAACAGCATTTACCAGTATAACTGAGTGTGTGTGTGTGTGTGTGTGTGTGTGTGTGTGTGTGTGTGTGTGTGTGTGTGTGTGTGTGTGTGTGTGTGTGTGTGTGTGTGTGTGTGTGTTTGAAAGAAATATATGCATGGGGGGACCGAGGTTCAAATATCGGGTAGGATATGAACGTTACGGATTGCAGTGTTAAGGAGTGTCTTAAGTCCGTTTCTATTTTGAAATGCATCACTTTACAAACATTTGGATCAGAAATAGGCCTACAAAAGTACAGGAATATAGGGAAACCAAGGAGAAGCTAATGGTTTTCTGTTTTCATTATCATTACCATAAAATGATTGATCCATATTGCTACTGGTGCCACATTTAGAATGACCTTCGTGCAGAGTAAAGACAAAACTATTAAAAAGCCAGTGACAAAGAAAGTCAACATGACAGCAACAAACAAACAACCACAAAAACACTTTCATGGCAGCCATCTGTTCCGCCGTGTTAGTGAGCGGTGCTGTATAGCCTGTCCGGGATGAACCAGCACTCCTCCCGTGAGAACTGTTACCGTAGTCACTTTCCATCACACAGACAACAGAGACAAAAGCTAACCTTGGGGGGATTGCATCTCTCTTCCTATAGCAGAGATGGCCACACCGACCAGTGGCAACATCAGAGATGCAGCCCAGAAAAACAAACCCTTGGTATTTGCCCCAATCAGCCAGAGACAGGGTTACCAAACAGTGGTGGAAGTACTCAATTGTTTTACTTAAATAAAAGTACCAATACTGCAATTTAGAAGTTACTTTGTTACAAGTAAAAGTACGGAATTGAAAATGTACTTGAGTAAAAGTACAAAAGTATCGGCATCAAAATGTACTTAAAGTACTAAAAGTTAAAGTAGTATGTTCTCTAATCAAAATTAAAATCTCCGAAGTAACTAGTAACTAAAGTTTTCAAATAATTGTAGTGGAGTAAAAGTAAAAGTTTTGGCTGAGATGTAGTGGAGTAGAATTAAAAATATTGGAAATTGGAAATACTCAAGCAAAGTACAAATACCTCAAAATTGTACTTAAGTACAGTACTTAAGTAAAAGTACTTAGTTACTTTACACCACTGCTTGATAGTCGTGGTGTGGTAAACAGAGATGGGGGGGGGTGGAGGGGGGTGGGGGGGTGATCCGTCACCAACGTTAGAAGAATGTTGCTTATCACTGATGAATGTAATGCAAATTCATGATTGAATGTTTGAATTGAAAACTCTCAGAGTTAGGCTCCGGTAATGTATACAACTTCTTGGTTCAGTTCAACTCTCATAGTTAAATTATTACTCTGGATTTATAGAGTGTAGAGATCTCTCACCATACAGACATGTAGGGATTTTGGCATTAATTAACAACGCATAGTATAAACCACCTCTGCTATGTTTGTTGAATTACATCAGAATTATGCAACAAAACAACACTCAGACATAGCCTACATTTAACTTTTTACCATTTTATTTATTTTTCTCCTTTATATTACTCTGGTTTAAGGGCCTTATTTGGAGATTAGATAAATGATTTGGGGTACATTATACAGTCAAGTGTACAATGTTATTTCCGCTATAAACTAATAGAAATAAAATAAAGATACCCATTGATGGAAATAAAATCCGGTGAGAAGATACCAATTAATGGGTAAAATTATAAGAATCCATATTTAATAATGCTAATTAGAAAGGACTGCATAATTTAACTTTGATAGTAGAGCAAGAAACTCCTGGAATGTAAAAATACTTTTGAAAGTAATCAGAGTACAAATAAATACTCAGTACCAAAAACCTAGGCAGAGAGCCTGTAACAATTTACAAAAATGGTTATAAACCCTTTAAGATTATAAAGTTAATAATTTGCTTTAACAAGAATACTTTTTAGGAGAATGATCAATATCCAAATGTTACCTTAAGCATGAAATACTTTTAGAAAAATACCTTTAAAATACCCAATAGAATAGATGAGTCCACAGAAAGTAGGAATGTCCAGTCAGGAGCTTATATGATTTAGCCAATTAATTTTAGTTCAGAGAGCACAGAACAGATCCACATACAGCCCAACACAAAATGTCTCTCCCGTCTCGCAAAATGGAGACGGTATATATATATCATTTTAATCGAGATTTGAGAACACTACACAAAGCTTACGTGTCAAACAACCAAAGGAAGTTCACACAATCACATCCGGTCAAAACCAGGAAGCATAATGCATGGAATATGTAGTTTAAGGGTGACTTTGAAGTCTATAACTGGATTCTAGTCAAGTTAAGGCTAGTTAGTTGGAGACGGCTGTCTGCGTTGGCAAAGCAAGACGTCACTTAATGTTGCATACAGGAGATATCTCACGGGGCAGAGACAGCCATGATATGAACATCAGTGGGACACAGGGCATGAAGTGAGATGAAATCTTAGTGGAACATCGTGACCTGAGGCACATGAAAAATACATGGGCATAGGGCCTATGATTTATAATTAAGCAGGGCACATGTAAATTCATTCACAAAATAACAGATCTACAAATGAGTCCCGAAATACCTATCATAAACAATTAAACACGCAACGTTTTGGATGCAGGCATAAAGAAGCATAGTCACATTTCCATTACACACATGAAACACTTGCACACACACACACACACACACACACACACACGTGCACAGTGCACAGCACACACAGACGCAAGCACGCGCACACTCTCTTTCTCTAACACCCAAGTGCACATTGGACATGGACATGTGTCTCTTGTGTCGATTCCAGCATACTGTACTTTGTCTCTCTCCCACAGGGAGACAGTATCTCCACTTATTCCCATAACAATACAATGGCATATCCACCGTTGAGACAGCTGTGGCACAATTACTGTAACATCCCCTGCCACTGGGCAGCACATAATAAACATGCATCATCATCTCAGAGGTTAGCAACATCCCCATTCTTAACAGGATGAGCACACACATGCAACGAAGCCAGAACACTGTAACAATACTAAACAGATTAGTTCTCATTATGCACAATGTAACAAATGGAGGCATGATGCAACACAGCTATGTATATATAGCATATGTATGTATGCCTATTATGCATTTATTCATGCCTTTGGTTGTAAACGCACAGAAGTATTGGCATAATCATGTACTTAAATTACCAAAAGTAAAAGTAGGCCTATACTAATTATGCAGAATGTGCCATTTTTCAGTTTTCATTGTGAGCTTGTAGATCAGCTATTTTCAAATAGCTGAAATGTATATAAGGCTGAAGTAGTTAATGTATGTTTTAAAAATCTACAAAGTAGCTAGCAGTGTTGTTTTCGTCGACAAAAAATAAGGAGGAAAAATGTTCGTCGAGTACCTTTTTTCACTGACGAAACCTAAATGGAAACTACATGAAAACTAAGCTACGATGACTAAAACTAAGACTAAATATATTGACAATATTGTCAACAAATAAAAACTAGACTAAAATGCTAGACAGGGACTAGTGGACAAGAGATCCAGTATAAGTCATTTTACACTGAAAATGCTGAAAATAGCAGATCTACAAGCACACGCTTTGTGAGCTTGTAGATCAGCTATTTTCAAGTGTAAAATCAGTCATTACGACGGCATCAAGGCCCGCCAAAACACATTTTAGTCGACTAAATAAACTGTGGATTTAGTCGACTAAAATCTTATGACATTTAGTCGACTAAAACGAAAACATTCCAGGTGACTAAAATGTGACTGAAACTAAATTAAAAGTATGGAAAAGACTACGACTAAAACTAAAATCAAAATTTGCTGCCAAAAACAACACTGGTAGCTAGTAACTATAAAAGTTTTCAAATAATTGTTCAATTATTCAGCCTTTTTTTGAGGACAGATGCAACTGTCCGCACACAGGCACACACTGATCAGTAAGGGTGTTCCATATAGTGACTAAATGCACATGTGCTGTCTTTAGCTGCTAAAACGATCATGCAGGGTTGTTTGCTTTGATTTCATTTGGTTTAATTTGGTTTTGCACAGCAAACATACTGTAAATCCCAATTCTTACCAGCAGAGGGAAGTGTTGTAATATTAATATTCCCATTTTCGTGCATGAAGCTTTAAAATGTGTTGAATTCAAGCTTCAAGATTGTACTTTATATCTTGTGTACAGGAACAACATGTCAAATTTATTTTAGTTTGGCTTCCTTCAGACAATGCAGCAGCATAGATAAAAAATCAAAAATCAAACAAAAAGCAAACAAAAAGCAGACCAGAGATATGTTCCTCACTTTACACTGTCTGACTAGAAGTAGCCTATAGATTAATCTGGAAGAATATGAACATGTAGGAATAAAGTATAATGCTACTGGCATAAATCTCTTTCACAAGAACAAATAAGTCAGAAGGTCACATGCACAGGAACTTAATAACATGTGCTTTATGACTGCAGGTTGAGCGTCCTCTGTAAATAGTTGTGTTTACAGTGACTGTGTTGGTAGGCTATAAGTCTCTGCAATGTTTGTTTCCAAGTAACTGTTACCAAGGCCATTATTGTCTCTGACCGGCAGCTAAGTATAGCCATAGGAAAGAACAAGCCTTTGATATACCAGATTCAATCCAGTCACGCTTCCAATTTTTCACATTATGTAAAGTAATAATCATGCAGTAGCCTATATGTTTGAAAACTAAAATGGCATAATTATTTTATTTTAACACGACTGAAGTTATGACATATAGGTTAGGGAATCATTTCTTATGATAACCACCACACTTAGTTCCCATCAATTATCTTACAGGCATAGATTTTTTTTTAATCAAAGTTCATGAAAACCTCTATCTATCTTGTGTTTTTTAAAATAATCCACATGGAAGCAAACATGTTTTTCCTGTATGCATGAGAAAAGTTTGCAATAAAAAGGTTTTATGGACGATTTTTCTTGCAGTTTAAACTGCATGAAGAACAGTGGTTCCCAAACTTTTTCATGTCAAGGACCCCCAAATTGACACTAATTAAGCCTGTGGACCCCCATATGAAAATATATGCCAGGGACCCCCATGAGAGAAGATTTTCACGGCTCATTGATTCTCAAACCGTTTAATTTCAAGGACCCCCAGTTTAACATGCATTAGTCTACGGACCCCCTATTTAATGGCATTTCTATCTCTCGGATCCTCCAATTTATATTGTAAAATCAATGTTAATTTTAACTCAGAGAGTGTACAAATGGAACCAAATGAACTTGTTCCATCATGAGTTACAGACCCATAAGGGTCCATTTGGTTACAAACTATCATTTAGCTGGGGACCCCCTGGAACTCCCTCAAGGACCCCACTTTAGGAACCTTGTAATCTACAACATGTATTTCAACTTTACAACTCGTCATTGTCCGCACAATTACACATCAATTATCTTTATAGTACATGTCACTATGGAACTTGTTAAACAAACCCCTCTCTCTCTCTCTCTCTCTCTCTCTCTCTCTCTTACAGACTGCAGTCTTGAGTCCTGGACCCCTAGTGAGGTAAGTCAGAGAAGCCTAATCGCAATTATTTTACATCAACATGATAGTTTATAGAGTATGTTAAAAAGAAATCATAGATTTTCAAACATTTGGTTAGCAGTAGGCTATATTGGCTATTTCCACTAACTTTAAAACATTAAAAGTTAAAAGTTATTAAAGTTGTTTCTTTGTAAGATTGTATAGCCTACTTAATTTATTTGACATATCTGTTGTGTGCAATTTTTGTTTATGAAGCGTAAGACAAATAGAACTTAATACTTAAAATTGTGAATTATCGTGAATTAATCGTCACGTACAATGTCATGATCGTGACAGTCCTATAGCTACCACCTGGTTTTCATTTGTTTTTGTTTAGCAGACAGAAATGCAGCACTGGGCATATCAACCATTGCTTCCTGCTGGGAACAAATATCTGCAACAGAAATGGGACAAGGCTTCATATGATATACACAGGAGAAAGGTAAGGAAGAGAATGTGTCGTGGTCGTGTTGTTTTGTGTTGTGTAACTTGTGTTGTGTCATAACAAAATCACTTCTATTAGATTGGTTTCAGTGTCATTGTACCATATTCCTTGTGTATAATACATCTAAATGTTTTACTTTAGTAAAAAATCAAGTGCATTGCAGTGCCAGACAGTTGGCATACAATGCATCAATCCGTACCCATGCAGCCTGTAATACCTTTTCTATTATTTTAATACAATTGTTTTGTTCTTTTGTCCAGGTGAAATCAGCTATGGCAACAATAAATACCAGTCCCCCAAGGACATATCATCATCTAGCTCTAAACACTAAAAGGCAGAAGGTAATTATAGGACATACTCACTATATGTCCACAAGATGGCAGCAATAACTAGAATGTGTTTTTATGCTGCTCACAGCAATGTGTGCACACTGTGCAGCATTGGTTAAGATATTTGGATGTGTCATATAAGATTGTGTCATCATGTCAATATAACTTCCACATGAAGCTTGAAGAAGAGCAGGCAATGAAGACCCACAGAGAAAACCTTATGCTTCTGGGGAAAATATCCCACATAATGAGGACCACTGGACAAATTGACAACAGAAATCACTATGAAAGGAAAAGGTTGGCACTGTACACATCGCACACGCACACGCACACACACACACACACACACACACACACACACACACACACACACACACACACACACACACACACACACACACACACACACACACACACACACTCACTCACTCACTCACTCACTCACTCACTCACTCACTCACTCACTCACTCACTCACTCACTCACTCACTCACTCACTCACTCACTCACTCACTCACTCACTCACTCACTCACTCACTCACTCACACACACACACACACACACACACACACACTAAACGAGACTTTACTTTTCATGGTAGCCTTGGCAGAGAGAGGAGACAGCAGGAGCTATCACGTATCACAAAGCAGAACCAGGTGATCCAGTGTCGTCTGAACCAGTGCGAACCATTCTATAGCGTGATGGCTTGGCATGACGAATGGCTCAAGACTCTCAAGTTAATGGACAACATTGCACTCTACCCACGAGGAAGGGCAAGTGAGCCAAAGGTGATGACCTTAAATTAAGATTATTATATAGCCCATTACAAAGAAATTCTTAATTTTTAACATTTATGTAGGTCATAGCTCCTGAATTGGTACCCAATTTAAACAAGCTCCAAATGTAGGAGTCTGATGTTATGTAGTAGGCTAATATCAGTGGCCAACCAGCAACCTCCTTACCCTGACCTTAACGACACAAAACACATAACCAAGCTTGTTTTAACCATCTATAACCTTACCTTACCTAATAATGCCATTTCAAAACATCTCTAACAGCACCTAAACAGAAACACTTTTGGCCTAAACTTAAGTTAACCATCTCTAACCAAATGTCTAAACAACACCATTTTAACATTATACTGGGTATTATTATATTTGGATCCATCTGGCTGTTCAAATAATATGCATTGAGGACATGATGCTGCTGGTTCAGGGGCCACTATCATTCATATGTTATCAGTATCACAGCGATGTTTCTCACAGTACCAATATGATGGTTGCAGAATTCATCCAAATGTCAGAGACGCAACCAGAGCAGTGACAGTGGCAGTGGCACCAGAGAGAAGACTAATGAAACAGCACAAACCTCTGACAACAAAATGACTGATGGCACAGGAACATTTGAGCAGAGGGAACAGGGGAAGGAAACCAACAACCAGCCAGAGGCAGGGACACACCTGGCTCCAAAAGCCATTTTGCATGATATGTCCATCTCATCTGAGGAATGCAGTGCATCCGAAACAGGAACAAACACCCCAGACAAACAGCCCCACACATTTGAAAGTTCATCTTTGTCTGACAGATCTGAAAGGTCAAGCAATCCTCACACACCTCACACAAGTAGGCCTAACTCCCCTGAAACGCATACAATGAAGGACGGAACCACTGAATACAAGGACACAAGTGAGGAGGATTGAGAATGTGTGTACTTGAAGGAGCCGTGAGGCTTGAAATGTCATGTCCACTATGGTTTAAGGAACCTTAATAAATCATTTTTTAAGCTTTGGAGCTTAATCCAGTGTGTGGACCTTAATTACCTTAACCTCGGCCCGGCACCTGGCGTTTAGTGAGTGGATGTGCGTGCTCCATTGTATTTTTTCTTTTCACAAAGAAATGTTTGTTTGTGGGCAGTAGAGGGCCTATAGTTTATGTGGGTACTGTACACTGAAAAATCAAGTGTTATTCCATTTAACTCAGATAATGTACAAATGTGGTTATAGTACCAATGGAAACAAGCAGAAATTAAGGCTTTCTTGGATTCAACCTTTTAGCAGAGCTATTGTACTTTCCAGTCCTTGTCCATGCAAACTGTCCATGCAAAAAATATATTATACCAATACATGTTCCATACAATAATTGAAAAGGTATTTTTTGCTTTCAGTATAAAGCTTGTCGACAACATGTGATTTGTGGTATATTTAGATATTTGTGCATCTGTTATGTATGCTTTGGTCATTTACTGGCTTTGGTGTGTTATAGCCTAATACTAAATGGTTTTACTGTGTGTTAAGCATTACACTACAGGGGCAGGCCTGCATAATAGTGGACATTTCTGGTTTTGGTTGGCTCTAGCCCTGGAACATGACTGCCATGATGATTATCATGACAGTCATGCAGTAACTTTGCCCTGTTTTTTGTGCTCGCTGCATTTACAAGATTTCCGTATATATAAACATTCAGATTTCAAATATAAAGTACTCACAAAGTGTCCCACGGGTGTTAGTTAGTAGCAGCGCCAGCGATTAGAATTGCTGCGTCCCGCGTTGTTTAATAAAAAGCATTTTTGTCCGAGCTCCCCGGCTACTTTTTTCAAACGGGGTTCGTTTGGGAAATCCACAGTTCCACACCGGGAGCGCACTCGCCTATTAGTCTGCATTGGCAGGGCGGTCAGCCTACCTATATCGAACACACCGAGTGCCACCCTCCTCCCGACCGATAGGGCCGCGTAGTTGAAAGCCAATGGCAAAATAACACCTCGGATAAAAATGCTTTTTATTAAACAACGCGGGATGCAGAAATTTTAATCGCTGGCGCTGCTACTAACTAACACCCGTGGGACACTTTGTGAGTACTTTATATTTGAAATGCGAATGTTTATATATTTTAATTATTTGTAAATGTAGCGTTCGCAAAAACCAGGGTGAAGTTACGTCATGACTCTCGTATGAATACGAGAGTCATGTTCCAGGGCTAGGTTGGCTCCTGAATAACATTTATTCGGTTGTTTTCTTATGTTTCATAAATTGTGATTTTTCTTTTTTATTATACTGCTATTAATATTAGTAAACAATAGTGTTACGTAACATATCCCGCTTTTGAACGAAACACGGAGTGAGAGCGGAACTTTTCAACTCAGTTACAGTTTCCATACGACAGAATTCAGCAGCAGAACAGTCACTGCACAGAGAAGCCGCGGGTTTGATTTAACGCTGCTAACTGGTTAGCCCAGACTACTTTTCTTCCTTAGTTTAATAATGGCACACTTTTAATATTCAAAGGGACAACTGTATTAAAATCACAATGAATCTCGATAGACTTCGAAAGCGAGTACGGCACTACATTGATCAAGTAAGCAAGACGAGATTTCCTTCTGAGTTTCTGTAGCTAACATTAGCCAGCTAGCAAATAAGCATTATAATATTACGAACGAACGTTCAAACATTTAGTTAGTTTTCTAAGCTATGTTAACTCACTCTGCAGCTAACCAGATCCACACCCAGAGAATTATGACACGTCTCCATTACATGGCATTGAAATATCTCCATGTATGCCTCTGTGCTTTCAGCAACAGTATCAAAGTGCTCTGTTCTGGGCCGACAAGATAGCATCTCTTTCCCACGGTGAGTGATTGATGAACAGTTGTGTTTGGGACTAACGTAGCTTGGTAACATTTTAAGCTATACCGTTGTTATTATGATATATAGCCTACTTACCAGCGAACGGACACCCAGGGCGGTGGTGCTTTGAAGCTGTCCTCAGTGGATAAACGTCACTTCTGTTTGGCGCTGTAACAGGTCCTCTATTTTCATATCCATTTAAAAGTTCTCGCAGAAAACGTCTTTAGGAAAATATCTCAACTTTTCCATGAACAACAGACGAGACTCTCTCAGGGCGAGGGGCCCTGAGTGAGTGTAGGACTGAACATATCAAAAGTTTCAAAACTTACTTTGGGAAGGCTAAGCACACAATTGGCAGCTGGTGTGATTAATTACGCTGCAGGCTGCACCATTGCAGCAACGCACCTGTCACTTGTGTCCCAAACATCAACTGTTAACAAAGGAAGTTTTCATATGTTCAGTCCAGCACTGATCATTTCAGGTCCTCGTCGCTGACAGAGAATGTCATTTAATTATTAATGATTGGATGAGTACACATGCTAAGCCGGCCACATATATGCCGTGTGCAGATGGGACCGATCTATGTCTTTTTTGGAATACATAAAATGTATGTAAGATGGTAAGATCACACATCCTAGGGCTAGAGAGCGGATGCATCACAGGCCAGTCAATGTCTATTTAAAAAAAAAAAAATCTGCTCTCCGGTTTTGTATACAGAGGATCCCCAGGACATTTATTGGCTAGCCCAGTGCCTTTACCTGACATCTCAGTACCACAGAGCCTCCCATGCACTCCGCTCACGGAAACTAGACAAGGTAAGTTCTAGAGAAGTATGCACTATAGGTGGCCATAGCCAAGCTTGGACGCAGCACAGCAGCCCAACATACAAAGCCTAGAGTTAAGAGTTGAAGCCGTTAAGTATCAGAAAGAAGAAGTTTTGTGCTCTGCGAGTACAAAACCATTGACGGTTACATTATTATTGCGTCATCAATATCGGTGCAAATAACCCGAATTATATAGGTCCGATGTGGCATTTTTATGGTACCGATTATATCGTGCATCTCTAGTTGCGAGTGCTCTTGTACTGTCTAAATCTGACACTGTGTTCTGAATGCAATCTTTCAAGTTGTTCAAGTCCTAGTTAACACTCTGTCCCTTCCCACACAGCTGTATGGATCTTGTCAATATCTTGCTGCTAGGTGTCACGTGAGTTTTTGGCCTCTTTACTGTTAGAATTTAACTAACTTCTTGCAAATATTTCAAGTTGAGTTTATATAGCCTGTTTTTTTTTTCTGCTGCAGAATTAAGGTAACTTCTAATGGAACGTTGTTGGAGATGTTAAGTGAATTCATATTTTCTTTAGTATGCTGCCAAAGAGTTCCAGCAGGCCTTGGACATTCTGGACATGGAGGAGTCGGCCAGTAAGAAGCTCCTGGACAGGAGTGGGAAGGAGGACAATGGGTTACCAGAATCTGCCAAGGATTGGGAGATGTCTGCTGCCTCTGTAAGTCCCAGCAACTTTTGAAGCACAAACATGCTCCTCTTGGTAGATAACATAGGTTAAACAATGGTGAATAGTGCATTCAGTGCCTTTCCAAGGCACTTTACATACTGTAGAATAGATTGTGCCTTACACACACACACACATATTCAGACACCGATGGCAGGGGAAACCATGAAGGCACCAACGTGCTCATTGGGAGCAATTAGAGGTTCAGGGCTGTATTTTGCGTGTCTTAAGTACCAGGTCTTATTACCTAACTTGAGTAAACTTTAGTTTACTCAAGTTAGGTAATAAGACCTGGCCGACCTGTAGGGCGCTGCTAGATGAATATGTTTTTTCTTTTTTTTACAAATAGACCTGCACCCCTCACACTCACCTGCTCGCTGTCTTCTTTCAGATCAACAGTTCCATCTGCCTACTGCGGGGGAAGATCTATGATGCGATGGACAACCGGCCCCTGGCCACCTCTAGCTACAAAGAGGCCTTGAAATTTGACGTGTACTGCTTTGAAGCCTTTGACCTTTTAACGTCCCACCACATGTTGACTGCGCTGGAAGGTGAGGCTGAGGCTCGGCCACGAGGTGTAGGGGTTATTTTAATTTACCCAACCTGTATTGAATAACTCCTCTCCTCTAGGTGCCAGTAAACCTTCTGGTCTTCTTTGTTTTTCTATTTAAAAAAAAGTCTCTTGTTTTATGACCCGCTAGAAAAAGACTTCCTGGATTCGCTTCCTCTGAGTCAACAGTGTACTGAGGAAGAGGAGGAGTTGCTGCATTTCCTCTTTGAGAATAAGTTAAAGAAGGTACAGTCTGATGACTTGCATATCATCTCTGACAAATCTTTTTTAATAGTCACACACACGCACACATTATATACAGTACTGTATTCGTCGCTGTCTGGAAGAAACCACCTAACTCAAAAAACTTCTTATAAATCAATGCTATTGAACACTTATGGCTGTGGGTTGGTTAAAAAAAAATATTGAACAAAAGAAACTCCTCAAACTGTCTGCTAAAGCAGCTAACTCCACCACCTCTCGGGGCCCCCAGAGTCCTTGAGCAAGACTCTGAGTCTGAACCCCTAATTGCTCCCGATGTGCAGGTTGGTACCTTGCACGGTTTCCTCCGGCATCAGTGTGTGAATGGGTGAATGTGCATCACACAATCTCTGTAAAGCGCCTTGGATAAAGGCGCTATATAAATCCGCCATTTACTTCTCCCCCTCTCATGAATTAATTGACAATATATAAAGTCACAATACCAACTTTGATGAGGCAGTATGGCATTGTTTTAAAAATATATATTTTTCTTAATTTTCTAAAAATATATATGTTTAATTTCCCGAATCATTTACATTTTGGCAGAGATATAGTGATTTCGTCAGCAATGACATTATTCCCTAACTTGGTCAACTTCCAAATATCCAGCCACGTGTTTCATAATTTGGCTGACAAGAGGGCCAGTAACGATGGCAACATGTGCGCTCAAATGTTGCAGATCCTCGACATTAATTTATCTTAAGTTAGCATTAATTGAAATGGTAATGTGATTGTGGCCTCTTTTTGTTCCAGTGCCTCTTCATCTGTCTTCTCTCTGCCTAGTGCATTCCCTTGTCTCATCTCTCCTTTGTCTCATGCTCATTTTCATCCTCCACTTGTCCATCTCTCTTTGTCGTTTGCAGTATAACAAGCCTAGTGATTTGGTGGTGCCAGAGATGGTCAATGGACTCCAGGACAACTTGGATGTAGTGGTCTCTCTCGCTGAGAGGCATTATTACAACTGTGACTTCAAGATGTGCTACAAACTCACGTCTATGTAGGTGTTTGATTTTCATTTTCTTTTGTATTACTCACCAGCAGCATGGGTACATTACTGGAAAATAAAAGAAAGGAAATGTAGTAGATGCCTAATATACAGTAACCGAACAGGAACATTCTCAACATTGTATACTATGTAATTTTTAAGACTTTTAGTTCCATTTTTGTAATCTGATTAAAATCTGAAATACATTTACAACTGAGTGCCAGGCACTGGAGGCCTACAATGCAATATAATCCCAATTATTTTTGTTTGTTTGTTTGTTTCCTTCCTTTCAGGGTGATGGTGAAAGACCCATTCCATGCCAACTGTTTACCCGTACACATAGGAACATTAGTGGAGCTCAGCAAAGCAAATGGTAAAATAAGCAGGCCTAGAAGAATTATTGTGTCAGGGATATGATTGATTACTTTATTCTATTCGCTAACTTGTCGAAACTACTGTCACTACAGTATCTATTTTAACAAGGTCAAAAATCGTCCATTTTCTGTTGGTTACTATTGTTTTTGCAATTCATTTGCAGAGCTGTTTTTCCTTTCACACAAGCTTGTGGACTTGTATCCCAACAACCCTGTAAGTTGCCCCTCCATATCTATTTTCTGTGTTTACACCTCATCTCACTGTTTGGTAACTGACTAAAATCATTACCTAGGTGTCCTGGTTTGCTGTCGGATGCTACTATCTGATGGTCGGCCATAAAAACGAACATGCACGGAGATACCTTAGGTAGGTACAGTATAAGTATTCACACTCGACAAAGGAAACGATTTGTGTTTCAGATCTACTGCCTTACACGTTATATATATATATATATATATATGGTGTCGGTACTATTTTGTTGTATGTCTACTGCAGTAAAGCAACCACTCTGGAGAGGACATACGGGCCAGCGTGGATTGCATATGGTCATTCATTTGCAGTAGAGAGTGAACATGACCAAGCCATGGCTGCGTACTTCACTGCTGCACAGCTGATGAAAGGGTGGGTTCGTTTATGCCTTCATTTGACATCAAATATATAACTACTGTACATGGTGAGCTGAGCCATGCAGTTGTAAGATATAGCAGCATCAGGTCTCATGCTGAAGCTCTAAAAAGTAGTGTAACTTCAAGAGGAAGTGAGGAGAGTAGTCTTCCAGAAGTAAAGTAGAATAGTAACAAATGTTTGTGTAACACAGTGCTTCTTCTCAATGACCGCAGATTACACTTTCTACAGTCGCATTTCTTTGTCAGAATAGAAAATGTGCAGATGTTTTAAGCTGCTCTTATTGCCCCTCGTCAAGGCGATGCAAATATGTTTAAATTAACAGTGGTTTTACAATATAAACTGGGGTACCAGAGATAGAAATGCCTTTAATTCAGGGATCCATAGCCATACACACACATTAGTGTGTGAAACTGTGGGTCCATGAAATTAATATCCTTCGGAATCACTGCTAGATCCTCCCTTATCGGGGTCACTGGCATATGTTTTCAAACGGGGGGTCCGTGGCCTAATAAATGTTGATTTGGGGGTCCTTGACTCGAAAAAGTTTGGGAACCACTGGCTTATTGTATTATAAACAATAAATTAATACTATTGGGAATTGAATCAACTACCCATGCTGACAGTTTTATCCATCTTTGATGTCACCCATCCTCCCTCTTGTGCAGGTGTCACTTACCCATGTTATACATTGGTCTAGAGTACGGTCTGACTAACAACTCCAAGCTGGCAGAACGCTTCTTCAGCCAGGCACTTAGTATCGCACCTGAGGACCCCTTTGTCATGCATGAGGTGGCTGTCGTTGCCTTTCAGAATGGAGAGTGAGTTACACACACACACACACGCACACTGGTCAAGCAAGGCACAATGCACTAGCTACTAGCTGATTGATTGATTGAAATATTTATTAACAGTTTGCAGAATTACAGTACATTTCAAGCACAAACTCAATACAAAGACTGTTAACTGTGAGTGGACGACCCAATTAAGCATTACACTTGTTTACAAGAGGGTCCACCATGTTAAATTCATCAAAACATTAAGAGACGTACAAATAGACACTTCTATATAGTTAAAGAAAAGAACTAGCTAGTAGCTACTCTAGCTGCTAGAGTATTCTGCAGTAGGCCTAGGCCACGTGGTTAAGTAAGAATGATTCTTTCCTGGACTAGAACATTGAATATTGGGCCTGTTTTTTGTTTTGGGGTGAAAGAATAAGATGCCTTCTTTTATTTAGGAGCTCTTACCATTGTCAGTTCCAAATCAAATAATTGCAGAAAATTGGAGCATTTTTCAGGGCTAGAAAATTTGAAAATTATTTTAATTCCTACTGTCAATCAGATTATACTAAGATCCCGGCAAAATACAAATGACAATCAGAAAATTTGAGCATTTTCCAGATTTCTTTTGTGGGCAAGATAATTAGGAAATTAACCAATATTTGATGTTTGTTGTCTGATCAGAGAACAGAGAAAACGTCAGTGTTTTGTAAAAGTAAATTTCTACTGTCAATCAGATTATGTGCTGTGAATAGTGCATGTTATACGTGAAATGGGAAAATTGACTGGTCAAGTAGGTGTTTATGTTCAATGCCTTGTCCTGAAAGGCTCTCATGTCCAAGTTTTCTACAACTCTCTTTCAGCTGGAAGACGGCTGAGAAGTTGTTCCTTGACGCAATGGAAAAGATAAAAGCCATAGGGAATGAAGTAGGTACTTTATTCAATGTTACATGAAAAACATTCATTAATAATAAAGGGTGTCCTGTCCTCAGAAAATAGCCATGTCTCTAGAAGGTGAGCTTCATTCATTGGAGTCTTATTCTGTTTTCACAGGTTACTGTAGACAAATGGGAACCTCTGCTGAACAACCTGGGCCATGTTTGTCGGAAACTCAAGTAAGGTTTGAGCCCATTATGTTCTATACTTGGCTCCTAGATACGAAATGGTGTAGTTTGGGTTTAATAATAGCGTGATAGCTCGCACACACTTCTCTGCCTTTGTTCTAAATTATGTTGTTGGTCCCTCTTCTGAATTTCTATAGGCCCTGAGGTCATGTTAGCGTTCAGCCAGGGTTTCTTGATGTAGTACAGCTAGACGGGAGGCTAAAATTATCCTGATTGAATGCTTAGGGAAGACGGCCCCAGTGCACTCTCGTCTATTTCATTACCTTTTCTCGCAGACTCTATATTCAGAGATTTACACACTCGTTTCTGCTACAGTCAGTCATTCCACATAAGTAGGGCCCTCATTGAGAATTCAATGCAAAGATCCTTTAATGAATTATGCAAAGCCACTCGGAAAATATAAGAGCGGCTCGCTGAAAGTGTGCAGTACAAGTGGCTGTTTTGAAAGGTTTGTGTGAATTTGAATGGTAATCTGAAAATACCCTAATGAATGAATGCCTCATCTTCATTGGTCGTAATGAAGGCATTGTGTGTTTTTGTTTTTCAGCTCGAGTCACTCATTCAATTATTATTTTACCATTCACAGTCCATGTATTGCGTTTACTCATTTGCTACTTTCTATATAGATTTTAATCATTTTGGTCTCATATTTCAAGGAAACGGTCTGACTGAGTGTTTGTCCCTATACAGGAAGTACGACCAGGCTCTGGAGTACCATCGTCAGGCCCTGGTGCTAATCCCCCAGCATGCTTCCACATATGCTGCCATAGGATACGTGCACAGCCTTATGTGCGATTTTGAGAGCGCCATTGACTACTTTCATACGGTATATATATAATGTAGTTCCTTAAATTCTCAGTCCCGCTGTCTCCCCATCCCCCAAGGCCTTTAGAACTGGTAGATGGTAGAAAACATATTTTTTACATAATTGCATGCCATTACCTGGCTTTTGGATAAATCAGATCTTCTTTGCTTTTGCAAGGTCGAATAAACACTGTGCAATTCATGCACATTTTCCTCTTTAAAACCAATCTATTCAAGATTTCAGATTTATTTGGTTCACTTCTTTCCGACAGGCTCTTGGACTGAAAAGGGACGACACATTTTCTGTGACAATGCTTGGCCACTGTATTGAGATGTACATTGGCGACACAGACGCCTATATAGGTAAGGCAACGAACGGTAAAAACAAAAATGTGGATCCATGGAAGCTAATTATAATTATATATATATATATATATCAGATCAAACATTTATTTTGAGAATTAATTAATTTATTACACACTCATCTTCATTTAGGCAAAATGTCAGCAATAATGGCTGAGAAGTGGAGCCATTATGTGTAGTGCTCTACTGACCATAATAGAAACATTAAAAGTACAAAAATAAAACATATTATATTGTTTGCATGTCTTAGCAGTGACATCTCTGAATGCAAGAAAGGTTGCAAAAGGACATGAACGGCGGTAGTTCAGAGATATGAACATTCAAATAAATACATTTTTAAAATGGCATGAAGAGGGAGGTCAAAAAGTGAATTGCATTACCAATGCTCTAATTGACCCACCATGCACTATTGTTGGTACACCTACGCCTACATTTACAAATCCTCAGACAAATGAACATGGTAAAGACAGATAGCTGCACTACTGGACAGGAAGCATTGGTCCTGTATATGTGGCTATACACAGTCACACTTACAGTATATATTACTGTTTCCATTAGGAACGATCTGGTCATGTATAATTATGGAGAGCTGGCTTAGCCGTTTCAATTTCCGAAAGATTTGCCCAGCTGGGAAAACATCTGTCAAACTTGGCTGTCTTGGACAGAATAGGCTACGGGAAATTGAAGATGAACAAACAATGTCACTGAACTTTTGTTTGACTGGAACATAAATAGACTACCGTACACTGTCTGTAAGGACAGCAAGAAAATATCACATGATGTAACTTTCCTTACCAGTACGCACCTTCTCATGTCATGTTGCCTTTTTTGTGTACAATGTCTTAGTTGCTCAGCATAAATTCTATGCATACAGTACCCACCCTTCATAATTATGTTTCCACCCCCCCCGTCCCCCCTGAAAGAATTGCCTTTAAGAAGTTATCACTCTAATAACCTTGTACCTTACTCCTCCAAGGTACTGACATCAAGGACAAGGTGCGAGGGAACCTGAGTGGACCGGCACTCATCAAAATGCTGAACACGTCGTCTGAGCCTGCCGACGCGCGGGCGACGCCGAGCCTATTGGACGACAGCAATATGTCCCTGGAGACCCCACTGTTGACTCAGGACAAGACGCCGTCGGAGCCGTCCCTGCGGCGCTCGCTCACTCTGGAGTGCGACATGTATGAAAGTGACATGATGCTAGAGACCTCCATGTCGGACACCAGCACGTGAATGTCAGACTCTTTTGGAGGCAGAACTGTCGTCGTGACAGGTTGCGATAGAGAGAGCATGCATGCACGCATGCACGTCCCGAAACCCCCACAGGACCATTTCAAAACCAAACCCTTGACATTTATCCTCCACCAGAGGCCACTTGTCGAGTTCCCCCCCCTTGTGCATCCTATATTATTGTGTCGCTGTTAAGTGACATGATGTAGAACGTGCCATTGTGAAGTTAACTAACACTTTTAAAAGTTTGGTGAATGTGTAAACAGTGTCTGCTTTACATTAGATTACTCTAGATTGCTCTAGAAATGCACTTTAAAGGGGGGTGCCGACATGGTCTCGGTTATCAGGTTGAGGGCTTGGTTTAGTGTTGGACCTGGGGATTAAGGTTTAGGGACAGCGGGAAGATGTGATCCTCTGATGCTTGACTGAAAGGACAAAATGTGGCAGCACTCCTCAAGTCATCGATCATTGACAGACTGTAGTCACCTATTTCTGCCCATGGCAGGACCCTCTTGTGTTGCTTACCTGTGGATTTATACTTTGATTAAACCTAACTGGCTGAATGCAAGCCGTTCCAGTGAAGAGAAAAACAAGAATGGTAATTCCTACAATAAACCATAGAATTTTCTTTTTAGACTGTGCTCTTTGTGTTTTGTGTTCGGGAATGGTACATTCTGGCAACAGTGCCTTCTTATTGACGTGTGATTATGTATCCCACCAGCGTTCTAGGGAGCCCCCTCTGTGATTGGCCGCTTAGCACTGTGATTGACAGTTCTCGTTATTGAAACTATGCCTCAACCTAAACCTAACCTCAGTAAAACTAACTCAATCAGACACATGGTAAGTCTAACCCAGAACGTTGGTGGGATTCATAATCACGCTGACACTCCTCAGGATAAGTGCCAGGGACGTAATCCCGTATCTAATCCAACTATGCACTGAGTGCCAGGGACGTAATCCCGTAAAAAATCTTTTTACATTTTTTTTAAAACGCCCTCTCTTTTTTTTATAATGGGAGAATTGGCACTCCGAGCCTAAACTGGTGACCACCAGGTGGCACTGAAGGAGTTAAATGAGGTGTAAACTCTGTAAATTTGTAGAGAGTGCACCAGTCATGTATACATGCAAGTTCATGGGTCTCTTTCACTGTCTGCCACTAGAGGCCGCTATCCTCCTGGGTCATGGAGCCCTGTGATGAACCACAGGGCAACTTTCTTGTCTCCCAAACGTTGCAAAAAGTGGCCCTTTAAGGCTTTGTTTTCTCAGTATGGGACTTGAAGGAGAATTTATCATCGATCTAGAGACAGATATAGTGTTGAACTCTTTGAAGTAGTGTACCAGACAAAGTGCACATTTGGAACGTTGTAAAAAGCAGTTGACTTTGCTCTTTGTTTTCTCTGAATTTAAAACAAGTGCGTAAGAGTAAGAAAATAAATAAATTTTCTCCAATCACAGACAACATAAAATGTAACTCAATATAAACGTCAGAGTCCTGGTATAGAATCGCCAGGCCAATTTGTTTATTTTTGGAACACAGGTCATATATGACGCCATGCATTCTTGATGACCAGGGTCATCAATAGGGTCATAAATACCATATTATGGTATTTATTTTCAATAGAAAAAATAATTTGGTGACCCATGGGGATAACAGAGTCACCAATGCCTATTTCTGTCTACTCAGTCTGTGTCTCAGCAGGGCTGTGGTGGACAATTCAGAAAATTCCTCCAAGCTGAGCTAAAAAGAAATATAGATTGCTGTGATGCTTAAAGGCTTTACTGGGGCCCTACAATGCCATGCAGTTTGTGTTAGACAGAACACACCCCTTGAAGTGTCAGGGCCCAGCTAAAGGGGAGGGCTGTCAAATGAGATCAGTAAACATTCTGTGTCCTTCCTAGCTGACAGTCATAAAGGCTGGATATTTTCTTAAAGTCAGCCACCCCTTTTCAGCTTTGGTGGGGCCATGTGAGAAGCAGCATCAGGTGAGATGGGCTGTACTCCGTCGAAGTCTGCCGTCACATACACCCATCCCCAGGAGAGGGTGCATCGAGACCTGGACACCTGCTCTACCTTCGTGCCCAGCCTAATGAGTTCTGCGTCAACTCCAGGAAGACCCTCACTCTGCGTGGAGACAAGCAGTGGCAAACAGACTTTCCTCAGTGGTGAGTTCGTTGTTCACAGAGACACGTCACTTTGAACACTTCGAAGTTTGCCATTGCAAATCATTCATGAATTGTGTGGCTTTTTATTTAAAATAATAATATATTTTTTGTAGTTCCTTGCCAAGATGTCTACGGCCGGTCCCTGAGTCAGCCATCAAGCCCTGGCGCATGGAGCACTTTAAGCAGCGCAACTACAACAACAAGCCCGTTCCTCTTGCCCAGCAGGTCCAGTCTCCAAACCAACAGTACGGACGACAGTGACCTTGAAGCTTGTATGACTCCAGGATGCAGCAAGAGGTGACACGTACAGAACTGCACGTCCATCCTGGCCTACTAAATTCAATGAGGCTAATTTCTGTTATCTTTATTAATTTGTCATTTCACTGAATATACACGAGGTTATATGGAGTGGGACTATAGATCGTGATTCGTGACTAAAGATCTGTTGGTGGAAAATGAAATAGGCTTTGTTGTCTATAGGCTATATGTAGGGCCATGCTGAGTTTTTAATGGATGTTTGTTCATGTCAAATTCATTGGCAATTTGGGCTGAATTGTAAATTGTGAATCTTTGCATTATGCAATAACAAGTATGCCGTTTTCCGATTAAAGAACTATCAGAAAAACGTACGTGTGTGTCAATCGTAATTTATTGAAGTTTACCACATTTTAAAATTAAAAGGAAGAAATATAGTGCACATATAATAAATAGGTTTTTATTGACGATCAATACGGTAGTAGAATTAAAACGATGTCCATTCTTAAGTTATAGGTATAGGTAGGCTGTCTTTTAAAAGTTCAATATCAGGGAATATAAAAACTGCCTTGAGCTACCTCTCCACTATCGCGGTATTATGCTGTAAACTCTCGCGAGGGCACATGTGACTCGCTTGCGAGAGAGGGAGATGGAGAGAAATGAGGTCTGAAAAGGACCAAATCTTGACCGGAGGAAGGGAGAAACCCGTCGTTGAAATACAGTTCAGAGACATACCAAGAGAACAGGACGCGAATTCCTGCAATTCCAAACAGAAAGAAGAGAAGAGAGAGGTTTTCACAAAGGTAAAGTAAAGGCTACTACACCGCTCTTGTGATATGGCGCATTGTTTACGTATACGCTCTCTATGGAGGTGGGAGAGTTTCAGCACCGTGGATAGCGACAGGAGGAAATATACGAGGGCGACTGTGTGAACACGACCTCGCCTCGTCCAAATCATCTCTGTATTGATGTGAAGGAGATGTGAATTGAAGTAGGCAGGCTATATGACTTCGTGTTAAATATATGTTGAATAGCACAGCAGAGAGGGAATGCAGAATATAGATTGGCTATACCGTAGGCTACATTTAGCTCGTACAATTGTATTGTAATTAAGAAAATCGATTCCTTGCATTATTTCCTGCACCACATGCCACATCGTATTTTTTTCGACATGGTGTGCAAGGCTATAGTTACTGTAGCCTATGATAGTAGCCTACTATATTATGCTATAGATTACGGGAGAACATTATACTTTATCCATGCAGGGCAGAGATATAGCTAGAATCGGAGGTAGATCCGGTCTTCCTGCAATAATGGTTAAAATGTTCCAAATGCCCGTAGGTGGTGATTCGAAGGCTTCCACCTAACCTGTCAAAGGACCAACTAGAGGAGCAACTCAGTCCTCTTCCATCCTATGATTACTTTGAGTTCTTCCCCGCTGACCAAAGGTAAACACTGCATGCAATTATAGTAGAAATATAATGTCTTTGAATCATGGTGTAAAATATTTGGCGTTGAGGCATACAAATATAAAATAAGGAGGGAAACCAAACTGTCCAAAAACATTTCCATTGCTGCCCGAGGAAGAGATGTGTGACTTGAAATGTGCTGGCAAGTCTGCATTATGTTTAAGTTTATTGTATGTTTGTGAGCCTATATAGAAAAAGGATTTTGTATTTGAAGGTACTAGACTGGTACCTGATACAAGTTGGGAATGCATGTCCCACTCGCCCGTTATGCAGTTCCCCTCATGTTGTACCTGCTACTCACTGAACCCCAGTGTGATACCCGTTACCACAGTTATAAATGGGCCTGTCCTACTGAAGAACGATACAAGTCGGGAACGATTTTGAAGTTGGGAGTGCATCCACTGACTTATGCAATAGTTGTTGTACCTGTTGCTCCCGTTCTCGGATTATAGGCTACACAGTGCAGTACCCTGATCGACTAATTACAGAGATACGGAAATCTCTGATGTCGTCAGAAACAGCTGACATTGTGTTGATGATGGACATGTTCATTCTTGTGATGTGAGCCTAACACCCTTCTCTCTCTGCAGTCTATATCCCCACCTGTTCTCCAGAGCATATATCAACTTCAAAAACCCTGAGGATATCCTTCTGTTTAGGGATCGCTTTGATGGCTATGTCTTTATTGACAACAAAGGTAACTATGGTGGAACACATTAAAATAATGCTCTTTAAATTAAAATCACATGGCTCTACACCAGAACCCGGGGGGGGGGGGGGGGGGGGGTCATTTGGTGTCCCAGGGGATGGCATTTGCCACCCGGTGTTCACATTTATATTCAACTTCAGATTTGAGTTTTTAAATATTTTCCCCACCCACCATTTTCTGCAGATTAATCTGATGGTCCTCTAGTCCTATACCATTACAAAAGCATTCTTACATGATTACCCGTTCAGCATGCATGAGTAGTAACTAAATGAGAGAGAGAGAGAGAGAGAGAGAGAGAGAAAGAGAGGAGGTTGCCATGCAGTTAAAGAGCGGCACATCAAATGATGGGAAACAAATACAACGTGTGTATTTTATGGACACAGAGGTGGACACATTAAACCAGTGCCATAGTTACCATCTGATTAGTAGCCTGTCAGGATCTAATGGTCTGCTTCTCCATCAATATTGACACAGGTCAGGAATTTCCCGCGGTGGTAGAATTTGCACCCTTTCAGAAAATCTCCAAAAAGAAGTTGAAAAAGAAAGATGCCAAAACTGGGAGCATCGAGGAAGGTATTAATTATTATGATCTTTTACGCATGTGTGATTGTCTGACTATATGCTTAAGCTAAATGTACGTGTTGCTTGCCGAAAAACCCAATTTGGAGTGTGTTGTAGAAGATCTGTTTGTCGCAAGTGACACGTCATCACGCTGAAGGAGTATAAATGAGGCTTTTCTCTGAAATTCCTTGCTCCTCAGACCCAGAGTATAAGCGGTTCTTGGAGAACTACTCCTGTGATGAGGAGAAATCCATGGCCAACCCTGAGACCCTGCTGGGAGAGATAGAGGCCAGGACAAGGGAACTAATAGGTACGACTGTATGAGTCCATATATAGGGAGCAGCATTTAACCCATTTTGGACTGAGGTCGATTAAAAAAAGGCTTCTAAATCCTAACAAGTTTTCTGAAAACTCTATGTTTCTATGTCAGTGGTGCTCAACCTCAAGGACCCCCAGAATTATCTGTATTTGGCTGCAGACCCCCATATGAAAATATGTTGTTCCAGGGACCCCCCAGAAGCAACGATTTGAGTTAAAACGTTCACTGTGACATATATATTCAAAGATTTGCGCCACATTTTCCCGATTTTTCAAAAATAGCAGATCTACAAGCTCGTAGTGCGGCGCTACGAGCTTGTAGATCTGCTATTTTTCAATAGCTAAAGTATAACGTAATGCTTAAAACACTTCCCGTTCAGAATGGGTTAACAGAATTGTGCTTATTAGTTGCCTTGAGATTTCCAACAATAAAGATCTAACCATGCAGAGCTGCAGCCACGTTCAAAATGTATGATACTTTTTTTTATTTCTTCTCTCCCCATTTTCTCTTGTTTGTCATTAGCCAAAAGAACCACACCTCTGTTGGAGTACATCAAGAATAAGAAACTTGAGAAACAGGCAAGAAAAATGTTTCAAAAATAAATTTCTAAATTAATATATACAGTCATATATATACATATCAAAGTACTTGTGTAATGTCATCAGATCTTTCCCCCGCAGAGGATAAGAGAGGAGAAGAGAGAGGAGAGGAGACGGAGGGAGCTAGAGAAGAAACGGCAACGGGAGGAAGAGAAGAGGAAGCGACGAGAGGAGGAAAGACGCAAACGCAAGGAGGCCGAGAAGCAGAAGAAACTGTCTGACAAAGAGATCAAGATCAAGGTATCTCTCCTTTTAACCAAATAACCTAAATCTACTAACATGTGTCGACTTCATTCTGAAAGTGTAACAATGGACCCATAAAGCCTACTTTATACTTTGTCACACAATAGTGTCACTTGCGGAGAGAAAGAGATTTCCCAAGTGATTTTAAAACTAACAACACGATGTCTGGAAAATCTGTTATTTTAGTATTAACTAGAGTACGGAATTAATTGCAAAATAAATCCCATTCATTTCAATGGTGAAATTCACAGGAGATGGCGGAATAAAGAGTGGAAATAACATAGTAGGCTCACAATTAGGGTCCATCTTTACACACCCCAGAGCAACATTAAAGGCCAATAATACTCCAGTTTTAGGTGATATGGTGTCCACCCCGGTGGTTAGTAAAAACAGAGAGATGTCTTTGGGTGAGCGGTGAGTGTTGGCGTGACGTCATGTTGTAGTTTTCGGTGGTCACCTCATCACCTAAAACGAGCAGGAATATTCCTTAACACGCAGGATTTTTAGTCACCTTATCACCTAAAATGAGTAGGAATACACCTTAACACGCAGGATTTTGCAATGTACCTACATAGCATACATACATACAGTCAATTCATTATCCAGCACATATATCCTGTTTTTTGTCATCCCCTTAGCTCCTGAAGAAGAGTGACAGAGATGATGATGTAGACTCAGACCGACTAAAGGACAAAGGTGACAGTGGGGAGACGGAAAGGGGCAAATGGGAGAAAGCCGGTGGACAAATGAAGTCAAAGGAACCTAAGGACAAGTAAGGATATTGTAGGACATTACATTCAATGGACAATTGTCCAGGACATAGAGGTAGTGGCAATAATCATGTTCACCCTGGGGTCCCTATTTTTGGCATGCCATTGCAGGTGAAATTTGTCAGAAATTTTCAAAAATAGCTAAATTAGAAGAGCTACAAGCTCACAAAGCTTATTGGCAATTCTTGCCCCATGACACCATCGTATTATGAAGTAAAAGAACGATACATAAAGATAAGCGGTTAACCATCTGGTGTCTATGCAATCTCCACTTTGGCCACTAGAGGTCAGCCTGAGAGCGACAAGGAGCAGAGGGAGCAGCATGGCCGCAGACAGAGAGACAAGGATCACCGTGGGAAAGATGAGGAGAGGAAACGCCAACGACACCACTATGAATTTGACAAGTTTATGCGTCGAAAAGACGAGACTAAATGGGGCAAGGGCTACTGCCAGGACAGAGCAAAGAAAGAGGGGCACCACCATGGCTACTCCTATTGCCCTGATAGTGGGGATAAAATGGGCAAGGAGGACAGGGACGACCTGGGTAGCAGGAAAGAGCGCCTCCGAAACAAGGTGAGCGAGAAGGTGAGCATGAGATGGAAGGTGGGGGTATCTGCTATTGTTGAGTCGTGTTGTGATTATACACCATGCCTATATATATTATGATATGAACCCCCATCACTTTTCCAGAATTCTGATCATCGCATGAGATCTATATAGATTATCCCTGTCCAGCATCAGTTCAGAAAATAGCATAGCACAACTTGGCCTTTAATAGCTCCTATCAAGAGTTATAAGATATTACAAAGTAGCCCAAAACTATTTGAAAATATGTACTCAAATGTGTGGACCTTTCACTTGAAGTCATAATTTGAAGCCTTTGACAGTAACTATGCCACTATGGCTTGAATTGCCCATTTGCAGACCACGGCCATGATGTTTCCATCAGAGTTTGGAAGCACTCGTTTTCAGTAAAGCAATGTCCTGCTGCCTCTTGCATTATGTGCAAATTCAAAACAGGTGGCAGTTGAGTGATATCTAACGAGCGCTTCCAAACTGCAACACTTGGAAAAAGAATCACCTGCAAGGACACAATGTAGCTCATAACATGTATACAGTTGACTTTTATGAAACAAACACTTTGATAATAGAAAGAGGATAATTTAAGCTTTCCCTACAGCTGCAGTGTTGGTGAGTTTGACGTTGTTTAATACAATTAGATAGGACTTTTCTGTTTGGATGAATGGGCTGCCATTGGAAGTTGCACCTGTCATTACCTTATATGGTAAGATGCATATGGAGAATAGTGGCCAGTGTTGGCAAAGGGTGTTGCTCTTCTCTCTCCCATGTCTCTGTTCTCCTGTCTCTCTACAGGACCGTCCAGCTATGCAGCTCTACCAGCCTGGTGCGCGAAACCGGAAGCGTATGAGCTCAGCGGGAAAAGGTTTCGACTGCGTTCCTGTTGGCCACTCACCGGACCCTGGGGCAGAGCACTGCTATGAGGCCGTCACTATGGCAAGTGGATCAGAAAAGAATAGAGACGAATAGTCTGCAATCTCATGTTGCAAGAGTACATGAACAATTCAGCATTCGGCAGCAGCACATGGTTTTAGGGTCGGAATGGTAATATAAGGCGGGAACAGAATGATGAGCTTAGAATGGCAAAATGTTGAAAATGTTTGTTGTTTTTTTTTTTTTTTTAAGATATTTTTTTGCGGCTTACGCCTTTATTGATTTTTTAAGGGATAGAAAGTAGGCTGACAGGAAACGGGAGAGAGATGGGGGGATGACATGCGGTAAAGGCCGTGTCGGGTCCGGGAGTCGAACCCGCGGCACACCGCGACTGGATCACCAGTCCGGTGCCCAGACCGTTACGCTACGGCCTGGGCCGAAAATGTTTGTTGTTTTGAAGTCAAATAAATGTAATGTAATATGGTACAGAAGCAATGAAATTGCTCATCGGAATACCATCAGAAAAGGAATAAACAATCCTTATTATGATAGCACAACAACCCAGTCTTTGCAGTACGTGTAATGTCGTACATTGAAGCTTCATGCTAATTCTCATGTGAGATATTTGAACTGCTGTCTGCTAGCCAGGGTTCCATATCCTGTAAAATTGTAAATTATTCTTCATGTGAGACTGGACTGGGAGCAATTTGCTTTGTAGGTTGCTGATCTGGTCTGGGTATAGCATGCATACGGTAACGGTGGGTGCGTGTATGTGTTTGTGTTTGCAAATGGAAGGCGGGCTCTAGACCAGATCGCACTGGTTAATTCGGAATGAAAACCAAGCTTTCCACAGGTACTGCGGGAATCCTGGTGACATGAGCTTATGTCTTATGTGAGACAGTCTCGTGCAGTTGCTTTCTTTCTTGATTTTGAACTGTGTACCCATAAGAACCAGCTCAAGGCAGTCCACATTTTGCCTGTGAAACGTGTGACCTCAACCTCCACAAGAGAACTTATTTCTAAGCCTTTGTAGAGAGTAACCTGGATGTTTTTAAAGAGAGTTTATAGATTTTATTATAAAGAACAATATAATGCCAGTAGAATTGTATTTAAAGACAACAGATGTAGAAACTTTAAACATTTAACTAGAAAAAGTCTCATGTGTTTTTGTGTGTGATGAATGCATGTGAATGAGAGAAATCACCCCCACTTTTATATAGATATGACAATTTGTCCATAAGCTTGTTCTGTTGGTGTTGTATAGGCAGCACAGCTGTATGTACAGTATCCCCAATTGGCCAGGGAGGTGACCTAATGTCATATACTATCTCTGAGGAAAACAATATTTATTTTTAAATAAATAGTACTGATTCCAAATCTATTCAATGAGAGATAGAAAAAAATATATGATGCGGTATATCTCAAATGCTCCATCATTGCTATCAGTTGTTCAATGTGTCATGGAAAGGCTGTAATATCAACATAATTAATTAGGTGTAATGCCTAGGTGTTTTGTTTGGGGTCTTTTTCTGCTCATTTGTGAATCGTGTTATTTAATTTATTTAATTTAATTTTTAATGTAAAAATATTAAATTAATCTAATAAAGCTAAGTAATTTAAGAAATTTAAACGTTGTAATTCAGTCTGAATGGTTAGCTAGACCCCGAGCCTTATAGAAGGCCCTGGCTAGTTGTGTTTAAGAAAAAGGGGAAAAAAAGTCTATATGCATTCTACTGTATATGCATTGTATTGCGATCGAACAGATGTGAAATTTCAAAGCCTTAATAAAAATACATTGGAAAAAAAGAAGGCTCTGGCTAGATCGACAGGCCACGTTTGTCTGCTGTATAACTCATATTAATAGTTTGCGTGTGTGACAACATATAAGTCATTTGCACATAAATGTACTAAGGTTTGTAGTTAGCCATGTGCTCGGAAATAAATGTAAAATGTTCTTAACATAATTATGTGAGCACTGCAGGTGATATCCGAAGCTCATAAAAAAATGATCTGCTTTATGGTTTGTTTAGGATAACATCAAGGTGATAATATGTTAGCGACATTACTTATGAAGTAGTAATTAATGTGACAATTGTATTGCATCACAGCACTGGCTGTGTTGTGTCACATGGCCCCCTTTTACACCCTTAGGCAGCACCAAGAAACGGAAGCAACAAACACGAGCTCGTGAACATGTGGTATGTTCACTCAAAATATACACTTTGTCTTTCATAATGGCACACGTGCGCGCGCGTGCGCGTGTGTGAGAGAGACAGAGAGAGAGAGAGGGACAGAGAGAGAGAGAGAGGGTGGGGAGATATTACTCAATCATTGCTCTTCCTCTCCCACTCTTTCTATTCTTTATTCATCATCTCCCTATCCTATGTCCCTGTTAACTAGAATTTAACAGTTAAACAGTGACTTTCATTATGACTGAAATTGAAAGCAAGGTGAGCCCTAACTTCTATGGCAAAGTTTTGGCTTTTGCATTTGTAATTGTCTATGTAAACGTTTATTTGTTTGTTTGTTTGTTTGTTTTCCACAATAAAGATCACTTGTAACCTATATAAAATAACCAATAACGAGTATGAAAAGATGACATGGTAAGAAACATTAGAATAGTGCAAAAGACTGATGGGGATGGCGGGTAAGTAAAGACATCATCAACATAATTAACTACAGTAAATGTATTTTGCATTGAAAGGGGGGCTTTCACATTTAAAGATTTATTTAGAAATGTAGTGTAATTCTCTTCAAAAAGGACTGGAAAACCGCAACCATTGATCTATGTCTATGAATGGACCATTTAAACACTGACCTAGGAAACTCAATACATATTTTTATATTGCAAATTGGGTGTTAAAAAGGGGCATTACATCTGGATTATGAAAAAGAGGGCATTACATTTTTCAGCAAAAAAAAGGAATATGGGCTTCTGTGTCTTCTATCTCAACATGATAAGATAGAGTGCAGTCTCACTCTTACTGGTCTGGTGGGCCTCCAGATAACAGCAAAAAAAATCATTTCTGTACTGGATGTGTGTGGGGTTGGCAGTGAACGACACAAGTCACTTCCTCATGTACAGTAACAGCCAAACGACCTTGTTTCCTCTGTCCATCGTATACAGTGCCTGTATGCTTTCATCGAAAACTGGATCACATGTCAACTCTACCTTAATTGTTTCTGTGGTCTTCTTATACAGTAGGTGAGTACTCAACTGACTTCAACTTTTAGTTTGATTTACTTTCTTTCAGTTTAATAATACAATGCTAATGCTAAAAGTATTATAATATTTATAGATAATGACGATATAGTAAACCTTTTGAGGTGTAGCAAATAGCTTTAGATACTGTACATTAGAACAATGGAGTGATATTACAATATTTTAACATTTCAACACCATAAAGGATAACAAAGTATATTAGTTCTCAATGTGAATGCCTCATTGAAGGCCCTATGTTTCCTTGGCCCTATGTCCAAGGAAATATTCCATTGACCTCAAAAGAGACATGCCTGCCAGCCATTACTGAACCTCTAATGGTTCAATGTATATAGCACCACCTTTAAAGATTGATGCTATATAGGCTACTGTATATATTAGCACCAAAAGCGGTTCCCCCGATTACAAGCCACACAAGCCAAAGTGGTAAGCCACTTACCACTTTTAGAGCTATTAGCACCATGGACTGGCAAGGAAGTTCTATTATAGTCACTACAATAACAAATTACATTTGTTGTGTCTCAGAATTGCAAGGAAGATAAATCCATGAAGGAATGTGAACAAAGATTCACAATTATTTTGTGTATTTATTAGATACTAGAGAAAGAAGAATAGCCGCATACTCATCTGCTCCAATGTAATGTTACATTGGAGCAGATGAGTGTGCAGGTTTATTCTTCTTTTTCTGATGTCACTTTCCAACCCAGCACCCGAACTAAGTGATGTGCTATACTATTCTATTCGTTTTTATTAGATACTCCAATTTGTTGGGTAGGGCCGGGGTGGAATCCATGCATATAGTCTGTTCTTGATATCACCAACTTCATTCATTTCAATCTTTGGTGGCAGGTGTACCTTTATCCCTGCTTCTTGTCAGACAGAATTAAATGCATGCATCTTTTTTGTGTAGACTACAGTAGTGTTTCACTACAGTACATGGTTGATATATCTCAATTTAACAATTTACTTCATGTTAAAACACTGGAATCCTTTTCTTTGCAAGTCTGCAGTTTACACATTTTTTTTTTAACTTCTGTGGTCTACCCCAGACTTTTTTTTTTACTTGATTCAATATTTAGATATATATATATATCGGACCACATCCCATTCAACTTCTCCAGCATTCAGGTGCATGCATGAACTAATCCAAAAATGTGTAGTTGGAGGGCTTCAAGCAGATGTGCCAACAGTTACAATGGCAGTTACTATGCCTCACCACAAAATAAAACATGCCCATTTCCTGTGTGAAGACCACAGATATAGTAGCATAACATAACACATAACAAGAACAAGCACAAGACTGTTATTGCAACACTGATGACAATTGTTATTGACGTTGAGGTATAGACATATCAGTGACATGTACAGTATTCTATCTATAGTCATCTACTGTATATTGCCAATCAAGACTTTAAAAAAATGGGGACTTTGAATTATTGAAGGATACCTTTTGTTTCATAATACAACTTCAATGTGTTGTTTGTTCTTCAGATGTGTAGAGAATACAGATTTGAAACAAAGGTCAAAATGCATGTCTCTGTAATTCCCTCTGAGGCATTTGCCTTTCTGTTTAAACCCAGGCACACAGGTGATGAGAGATGTCTAACAGTACCAAGCTGGACAATGCCACCCTGTCACTGTTCCAGAACACAGATGCCAGCATCGCCATCTCTGCCATTTACATCCTCATTACTGTCTTCAATCTAGCTGGCAATGGCCTCTCCATGTGCCTCCTCCTCTTCTGCACGTCTCCGAAGACGCCATCCATCATCTTCATGATCAACCTGACCTTTACAGACTTGGCGGTTGGCGTCGCCTTGCCATTCCAAATAATTTATCTGCTGCAAGGATACAATTGGACCCTGGGATCCAGCATGTGCAGGTATCTTTTGTTGTTGTTGTTGTTTGTGTTGTTGTTGTTTGTGCTTTGTATAATAGGCAAAAAACACGGTGGTTTTACATTAATATTGATGAAGCTGAAAGCGTGTGTACTTTACGAATGAACTTCTGAATTCTGTTCTCATGCTGTCATGTGAGCCATGTTTAAAACCTGTTTTATGTCTGTATATAAACTAAATCTACCCTGACTCTTTATAATGTCTCCCACAGGATTCTGACTGTGGTCTTCTTCACCAACATGTACTGTTCCATCCTGACCATGACAGCCATCAGTGTCGACCGCTACCTGGGCATAGTCCGGCCTATGCTGTACAGGGAGACAAAGGAGACGAAGTGCATCCCCATCCTCGTCTGCCTCGCCATGTGGACCGTGGTCCTGGCCGTCCTTTACCCTCTAATGACCACGGACCACACCTACCACTTTCCGGACCTGGGAATCACCACCTGCTTTGACATGCTGAAGAGAGACATGCTGCCGTCTAAAGCAGCCTGGGCCGCCTTCATCTTCACCATGGTCTTCGTCCTCTTCCTCCTCCCGTTCTTCATCACCACGTTCTGCTACGTCCGTGTCATACGCACGCTGTCCAGAGACTCCAAGACTGAGCAGAAGGACAGGGCCATACGCCTGACGGCCATTGTTCTCCTGGTGTTCACCCTCTGCTTTGCCCCGAACAACATCCTCCTCGTCGCGCACACCGTGCGCCGGCTCTTCTACGGGGACTCCCTCTACATGGCCTACAAGCTGTCTCTCACCTTCAGCTGCGTGAACAGCTGCCTGGACCCCATCATCTACTACCTGGCTTCCAAGGAGTTCCGGCAGAAGCTGCAGAAAATGCTACGACTGAGTCTGAACAGCGATAGCTCAGTGACAGTGAGACTGGAGCACAGGGAGAGTCTCTACTCCAACCAGAACAATGCAAGGAGCTTGTAAATTTCTGCTGGAGCTGGGGGGATGGTAGAGGTGGTGGTGGTGTTTTTTGATTGATTGATTGATTGATTGATTGATTGATTGATTGATTGATTGATTGATTGATTGAATATATCATTCATTCAAGTTTTATTTATTCTCAAAATGACACTGAGTAATTAAACTCAATTTCAGTGTCGTCGAGTAATACAACATCATGTAAAAAGAACATCACAATACATCAGAAGATCAGGAAAAGGAATACAAAAGGTATAGCCTACATATGAATTACATAGGTTACAAATAGAAGCTAAGACAAATTCCAAAACGATCTAAAAACAGTTACATATTGTGGGGATCTGTATGCTCACCAAGGTTTTAAAACTCAGTACCAATGTGGTCAGTTTTAATGTAGTTTGCAGGTCATTATATATCAATTATAGTCAGAAATGAAAACATTGCAGATATTTAGGATAAAAGGATAAGACATAAAAGGATAACACAAAAGGTCTTGGGGACTTTGTGGGACTTTCCATTGTGTGGTCCACCGTTATATTAGTGTGCACATGACATTTTGCAACATCCTTTGTTTTCCACATCACACATCACAGCTTTTGCGAGTTTCGTTAAAGGAAATATGTGTATCATTTGATTATTCATTGTTTTTGTATGTAGGCTACAGTATGTGTATTTCTGAACTGTTAATTGTATCATGCAAATAAAATATGCAATAGAATGCCAAATTACCTGAAACATAATAACTCGTAATATATATGTATTTATTTTCTGCTTCTTAATGTTATGCAAAAAAGAAAAGGAAGCTAAGAGATATTAGGAACAGAAGCAGTTTGCAATAATACTTACACCGAAGACCCTAGCTGACATGACAAGCTCTAAAGATACATAGTTTAGATCTTGTCTTTTTTTAGAATGTGAAAGTAGTCTCAGTCGCTCACTCTTTGAACTCTACCCCCCCCCCCCCCCCATAGAGTATAAGCCCCCCCCCCCCCCCCCCTCCTCCTCCCCCTTCTCTCCCCTTCTCATGCATACGACGCTGATACGTCATCACGTATGCGCTGTCACGCTGCATAGTAAACAATCTAGTAAAAAGAAAGGTTCATTTCATTCAGTTTCCAAACTGCCTTGAAGCCTTCTGTTGGTAGGTGAGTAACTTTGTAGTGTACTTTTACATCATGAATGAACGATGTCTAATGACAACACTTAAAGGTTACACGTTATGTTTTTTTATACAATAGGCCGCCGCCTACGGAAAAAGGCCAACTTCGCTACATAGTACTTTTACTACTTTAGTATACGTTCACACGGGCAGACGCAAAGACAACGGGAGTATCATTTGGGGAAACTACATGCATCGTTGCGTCTTTCATCGTCATGTCGCTGGCTTCCATTGACAATGAATGAATGGTAGCCTGCGTCTTTGCGTCTGCCCGTGTGCACGCAACATTAGAGACCGCAGCAGACCGCGCACCAATGCAACTATAGTCGCAAGTTCTCGCAACTCCTTGCAACAAAACATTTTCCACGCCTATCATGCAACTGCAATATAATGGCATTGGTTGCTTACAAGTATAGTTGCATGTTCCACGGAGTTGCTGCATGCGCATTAAGTGAACTGTGTGTGAAGTGTGAACTGACTGGCCTTTAGCTAAATGAGATCTGTGCAAATTATTATGCTCATCATCTATCTTTCTCCATTGCAATAGGCTGCCAGAACAGCAGAGCTAAAGCTATAACTGATATAATTTAGAATTTATTTAAACATAGTATTCTTATGCATGCGAGTTTCTATCACTAAATCAATGATTTTATTCCAAACATAGCCTACCTGAAAATGTATATCATCATTCATCCTGAATTATTAATATGCTGCATCTTCATCAAAACCCCACTTGAGGATAGATTACAATTTACAATTTAGGTATTTAGCAGACGCTTTAAATCCAGAGCGATTTACATTAAGCAAGAACAAAAAAGCATGGGAATACATCACATAAAAAGCATTTATCATGAAACATGTGTAAGCTAAGAACGTAACAGTGGAATATCTATATAATGAAACTATACATATATACTATACTATGCTATACATGTACTATGACGTGCTATGACTACATACAATGCAATTATAGTGCTGTCTACATAACATGCTATAAGTCTGTATCAAACGCTATCTCAGTCTACAGAAATGCTATCTAAGGGGGTAGGGTAAGTGATATGGGCCATGATGGAGTCTGAAAAGGTGGGTTTTCAGACTACGGCGGAAGATTGGGATAGATTGGCACAGCGTAGGGTGTAGGCACGCATTAACATGAGCATTGGATGCAATTGTTTGAAAAGTTGTACCCGTTATTTACATGCGTGCCTTGAGGCACCAGTTACAATGAGTGGGAAATTGCTTTCAGGACAAACTGTAGTTCATTGTCTACGTTGCATACATTACAGTGTCACATGCACACTCGCATGTGAATTGTGGGTCTTGACTTCAGTGGTAACACATAACTCGACAGCTGTAGTCATCTGACCCAACATTGTCTCTAGGGCTAGGCTGTTTGACACAACTGTGCCAACGTTTTCAATGTTTAACTTTGTTCTACAGCGAAAGGGCAGCGAGGAGAAGGCCGCCATGGTGATGAACCCTGTGATTTCCAAGCTCACTGGCAAGCTGGTGGTGCTGGCCAGCGCTTCTCCAAGGAGACTGGAGATTCTCACCAATGTGGTAAGAAGCTACCTACTGCTCAATAAAGTCATGAGCTATACTCTGATCTGCTTAGGTGTTGCAGTGGTTTTTACCACCTGAACCCCGACATCCCTATTCTGGGGGGAACGCCCACCAAAAATAGCCGATCTACAAGCTCGCAGCGCATCGCAACGTGATTGTTGTGAGCTTGTAGATTGGCTATTTGTGGCGAAGACATTTGGTGTAGAGTGAAAGAATAGCACCAAGTTGTGTGCAACTCAAGTCAGTTACTCTATGTACAGAGTTTTAAGTAGTTATATGTGTGCATCACCAGCTTGCAACTAGTAAATCAGACATGAGAATTAGTACAGAAAGATCGATGCCAATGATAATTATTTTGTGGCCATGTTGACTCCAATGTGTGGCAGGGATTACGATTTGAAGTGGTGCCGTCCTGGTTCAAAGAAACCCTTGACAAGAGACTTTTCAAAGAACCGCATCAGTATGCTGTTGAGACGGCAAAGCAGAAAGCTCTGGAGGTGGCCAAGAGAATGCATTTTGTGAGTAGCTCTACAATGACCTATCCATAAGCATGTGAGATTGTATTGTGTCGAGTCGAGTGATCTAGAAACAAAATGTTGCTGTTTGTTCAACACAATAAAATCACTGATTTTGCAACTTAACCGGAACATTTAGTTTTTTCGCTTGCTTTAGAAACATCTGAAGACTCCAGACATGGTGATTGGAGCAGATACCATTGTGGTAAGAGAAATAACGACATAGAATAATTTGAATTCGTTTGCATTTATTCTGGCTAGTTTCTTTTTTTTTCAATTGACTTTTTATTGAATTTTAATCAGACAAACATGAAAACGAAACGACTGACAATTGACAATACAGACAATACAAAAAAGACAATATACATACAATACACACAAGGGGGAAAAACTGCCTCTCTTCTCTATTGATGTTCATAAATAAGTACCTCAAACAGGTGTATCTGCTTCTACAGGTTAAACAAATGAATTTAAACAAAATCAGATCTCATTGTCGAGATATGAGCAATCCATCTAAACCAGTTATCTGTGAAGACTTCAACCTGGCCTCTAAAGCTGAATGTAAATCTTTCCATAATAAATATACCATAGATTAAATCAATCCATTCATTTATAGTTGGTATAACATTTGTAAGCCACTTTTTTGTTAAGGCTTTTTTGGATGCCACCAGCAATACCCTCATTAGATACTGATCCTGCTTTGCAAAGTGAAGTCCTCCCAGATCTGCAAGATACATGGTTTTAAAATCAAAAGAAATGTCTATTCTGGCTAGTTTCAATGTATTATGTTCTTCCCTCAAGACAGTAGATGGCTTGATTCTGGAAAAGCCGGTGGATAAGCATGATGCCTACCGGATGCTTTCAAGGTTAGTGTTTTTGAGATTGTTTGTCAATCTCAACACTCAAGACATGACATAGAAAGAACATCCGTCCCTCTTGTAACTTTGTCTCCCTTTTCCAGCTTGAGTGGTAAAGAGCATAGTGTTGTCACTGGAGTAGCTATTATCCTATGCCACGAAATTCGTAAGTCAAAATGTAATCTAGTGTGCAAATCAAAATCTTTTTTTAGTTCCCCTAACGGCCTCATAACGGTTGTCACTTCTCCGCCAGATGAAGAGCTCGATTATCAGATGATTGACTTCTATGAAGAAACAAAGGTGAAGTTTGCTGATCTCTCAGAAGATATGCTGTGGGAATACATTAACAGTGGTGAACCCATGTGAGTGTGAATGCTTCCTGAACCTATTATTGATTTGTAACCTCGCCATGCAACAGCTTAGTTTGGGGGGGGGAGGGGGTCATCTTGGAACTCCAGGAATTGCAAACATTATAAACCTGCTGCTTTGCTGGACTTTGATGCAATAAATGTCCCTTTTGGCTCTATTCAGTCAGAAATAAATGATTGATGTAGTGTTACAGAGTGCATTGACATGGATTTGGAAAATTGGGTTGCTATGTATGTAATGGAGCTCTAAATTATTTGTACTGAAATATGCTGAGACTGTCACTGTACATGACCGTACACATTAACACCTCCAATAATGTCAATAATGTGAGTGTATGTGTTGCATGATCTTTTCTGTATGTTGTTCTGTGTGTTAGGGATAAGGCTGGTGGCTATGGTATCCAGGCCCTGGGTGGAATGCTGGTTGAATACGTCCATGGAGACTTTCTCAATGTTGTCGGTTTCCCCCTCAACCACTTCTGCAAGCAACTAGACTTGATCTACAACCGACCTCCATCCTCCCTAGACCTGGAGAGTGCTTCTGTATGCCTGAGCGACAACAGCACTCAAACCACGCCGACACTCACTAGTCCCCCCCCAGCCAACCATATGAACCACAGTCCTCCAGCTAGTCCGGCACTAACGAGCTCTCCTGCCAAACACAGCCCGCCACCCAGCCCAACCATTAGTGGCCCACCTGCTAATCAAACGTGTCACAGCTCTCCAGACAAGGCAGACATCCACGTCCAGAACAGCCCCTCTGAAAGTCCAGCCCATAAGGTAGAGTTTAATTCTGATATGAAGTGGAATTATATAATTTGCTCCTCTCTTAGCTATTGTGCCATTTTTATTGTGACCCCCCCCCCTTCCACCCCAATCTAGGTGAAAAGACAGGACAGTGAAAGTGGAGTGGGTGACAGCTCCTGGACTTTGGTCAACAGCCTATCTAAAGAGAGTAGAGTGGCAGAGTTACAAGACTTTGAAGATGCAACATTACCACTGGTAACCACCAGAGGGCATGTGAATGAGTTTAACCTGCAAGAACATGAGGACCACGCAAATACCAAAGAGGACTTGAGGCGATTAATTGAGCTGATGGACGGATTCAAAGCCTCAAAGGTTTGCCCATGTTATACAATACAACTATTCTATACCCTATAAAAAAGGTCTTTGTGCCTCTGTGACCTTTCTGATCTGTTTCAGGCAATGTTCACAGCGTCCAAGATGCGTGTATTTGACCTGCTACACAGCAGACCGGGGCTGGAAGCAACAGAGGTGGCCCAGGAGATCAAAGCCTCTGTGAAAGGAACTGAACGTTTGTTGGAGGCCTGTGTATCTCTGGGACTGCTAGAAAGCCAGGAGAGAGGTTAGTCTGCACTTGGATATATGTTTAGTCATTACCTCCGTCAAGGAGTCTGTTAGCTCGATATTTCTTTACTATCACTTATCCTTAACGTCTTGGAAAGGCCGGTCCTAGGCTAAAAGAAAGAACCGATGGTGATTGGTTAAAATGTGGTGTGGCAGTGGATGTAGACCAAAAAAATACACATAACTTCTGAACAGATTAACCTTACTTTTGAAAGAAGTTTTGTTATGGGCCCAGAAAGAACTGGTTAACTCTTCTGTTCTCATACTGTTGTAACGGTCAGATATTTATATCACTGCTACTAATTATTAAATCACGGGTTGTGAATGATCTCCTCTTAGGATACAACTGATAAAGTGGAATGCAAAGAAATAGCCTAAATAAGCAAGCAGTAAATACAGTCAGAAACAAAACTCAAGTTATTATGACCCGTTTATCTCATCAACTCAAGGAATCAACATAATACAGACAGCTTAAGCAGTGTTGGGTAAATGAATGAATCGAAGCGAAGCAAATGTCTGTGTCTCACGCACGCATGCGCACGCTCGCTTATTGTTTAGTATCGTTCCGTGGTTGTTTCCAAACAAGTGACAGTCTGTTTCTCCAAGAGTTCCCTCCCCAACGTAAAACTCCCTATAAAGCAAAGTAGATGAACGAAACTTAATACATCCCCGTAGCGAACGTAATCCAGTTGAAGGTAGGCTACTCCAAAAGAAGAGGAAGAACAAAACCTCGGATCCTCGCGGGATGTTGAAATAAATAAATAAAAGCTGAACGATCTCACCAGTTGCTGAAGAATGTCTCGAGCCTCCTCGAACCGTGAGCGCAATCGTTCGTGTAGCTATAGCTTTGCTTAACGAGGTATTAAAGAGAAAACGTATACAGGTCCCTCGTAGACTCCCTGTTTGTTTGTCTCTCCCCGTCAGGTCTCCTCAGGCCGGTAACCGACGCCTACTTTATGGGCGTCAATCCAACTCCAGACCCATGTCACTCAAATCATAATCTTTAAAACCCCCCAAATAATAACAAAATCACAACGTAGACAGCACAGAATATATAGGACCTTACCCTTGACAGATGGCGTTAATTAGAAATATTAAATAATACAATAATGTACTTTTAAATGTTGATATTAAAATAAATTATTCATAACCTGTGTGGCAACGCTACATAGACCCCCCCCCCCTCCAGCCAGTGGCATCTAGGGTTTGGTACAAATACATAGCATTTAATAATATTCACCACCAACACATAATCCTGCTCATCAGGTGGGTTTTCCCATCACAATCAGATAAGTCTCTTTCCTATTTTTTGCTGGTCCTTCCCACTCAGGCGCTAGCATGGCAGAGGATGTTTTGTTGGCCTGGTGAGAGAGGACGCGATCTGACCCGACTAGGTCACCCTGCTGAAAGTGGCCTACTTTCCTGCGGGCATTCTCTGGCCTAACTTGTCTAGCCTGGTGCACACCCACTCTCCCCCTGACCTCCTCCGCCCACTTCCGCTGTCTCTTCTTCACCAGGAGGTAAACATTGGCAGGGCTTCTCCTTGAACCTGGACCCCTCTGGTCAAGGCGGGTGTTCGGTAACGGTGATGGCTTAGTGTTCTTTGCCTCGTCCTGCCGACATGTCACACAGGCCTTCGTATGACCCCTCACGTCCTTCCGGACACTTGGCCACCAGGCCACCTCCATCACTCTCAAGAGGGTCTTCAGTCTCCCCCGATGACCACCGAAGGGTTTCTGATGAAGGTACCGGAGGAACCCCCGGCACCAGAGACTGAGGAACGATCACCTGCCATTTCCCTCCCTGGCCAGGTACTCCTCTGTACAGTACCCCCTGGAACTCACAGAGGCGGATGCGGTCTGGTGAAGATGTAGACTGACCGCTGTCCTTCCTCAAGTCCCTCACACCCTGGTCCTTCCCTTGTGCCAGGGCCAGTTCTTCCAAGGAGGTTGGTAAGTCAAAGTAGCTCTCTGCAGAGGCTTCTCTCAAAATGTCGCTGATGATGGGCGTCGGATGAGCGTCTTGTGAAGTCCCGGCAGCCACCCTCCTGTGGTCCACACGGAGCCTATTGGTCCCGTCTGGGATGTTTACCAGCGCCACAGGGGATGCCCCAGCTGACGACGACGACTCAGGAGCTTGGGCCTCGGTGTTGTTGGTCGAGACACTTCTCACCTCGCCTGGAGTTGATGCGTGGAAGAGGAGATCCGGAGAGGAGAGTGAATGTGCACCAGGCAGACTGCCGGGTGCAAGTGGCATGAGGCTGACATCAGTGGACACGGCTGTGGGTCTGGTTGTCAGGGGTGTGTTAGTGGGTTTCAAGCTAGCTAGCTCTCTCCTCAAACTGTCATCCACATCAGCTCACAGTTTCCCTCTCCAGCGTATGTATGTCTGCTCTCAGCGTGGTTATAGCAGCATCAAAAGACTGCCTCAAGTGGATTTCCCTGTTAACTGCACTATTTACAGAATCTCTGAAATCAGTTTCCAGCTTCACCACCTGTTCCCTCAGATCATTTAATTCTCTCTTAAATTCCTCATTTTCAGCCTTCAGAACCTTCACTTCCCTCTTAAGCTCGCAACACAGTGCCTCAAAATCTCCAATTTCATCATCATCATCATCATCATCATCATGGTCATCATCATCATCATCATCATCATGGTCATCATCATCATGGGCATCATCATCATGGTCATACTCATCATTATTTTCAACAGGTGCTTTACCCTGTAGGGTCATTTGATTCTTATCCTCTACATACAACTCTTGCAACAAAGTTGACATCTCATCATGAATAGAGGAAATTAAATGAGTGAACTTGACTGTATTCACTTTTCTTGTTGCCATATTGCAGGCCAAAAATACAAAACCAAACCAAAACGGAATCAATTTAAATTCCCCGTATGGGCCACCATATGTAACGGTCAGATATTTATATCACTGCTACTAATTATTAAATCACGGGTTGTGAATGATCTCCTCTTAGGATACAACTGATAAAGTGGAATGCAAAGAAATAGCCTAAATAAGCAAGCAGTAAATACAGTCAGAAACAAAACTCAAGTTATTATGACCCGTTTATCTCATCAACTCAAGGAATCAACATAATACAGACCGCTTAAGCAGTGTTGGGTAAATGAATGAATCGAAGTGAATGTCCGTGCCTCGTGCACGCATGCACGCGCTCGCTCGCTTATTGTTTAGTATCGTTCCGTGGTTGTTTCCAAACAAGTGACAGTCTGTTTCTCCAAGAGTTCCCTCCCCAACGTAAAACTCACTATAAAGCAAAGTAGATGAACGAAACTTAATACATCCCTGTAGCGAACGTAATCCAGTTGAAGGTAGGCTACTCCAAAAGAAGAGGAAGAACAAAACCTCGGATCCTCGCGGGATGTTGAAATAAATAAAAGCCGAACGATCTCACCAGTTGCTGAAGATTGTCTCGAGCCTCCTCGAACCGTGAGCGCAATCGTTCGTGTAGCTATAGCTTTGCTTAACGAGGTATTAAAGAGAAAACGTATACAGGTCCCTCGTAGACTCCCTGTTTGTTTGTCTCTCCCCGGCAGGTCTCCTCAGGCTGGTAACCGGCGCCTACTTTATGGGCATCAATCCAACTCCAGACCCGTGTCACTCAAATCAAATGATATCAAATCATAAACATAGTCTTTAAAACCCCCCAAATAATAACAAAATCACAACGTAGACAGCACAGAATATGTCACCTTACCCTTGACAGATGGCGTTAATTAGAAATATTAAATAATACAACATGTACTTTTAAATGTTGTTATTAAAATAAATTCTTCATAACCTGTGTGGCAACGCTACACTGTTATCAACATCCAGAGGCCACTGAATGTGTAAATCAATGCATCATAAAAATTCACCATAACATCTTTTAGGCAAACTATGTGGTTGATCGCAAAACCCCACATTTTGTAGCTATATTCGGTATGAGCTGGATGCATCTGGCTGGACATAATGGTTGGTTGTATCTTCTGAATATAAACCTTTTGTCATTAAATAATAATTTGTTGGCTCCCCCCCTCGGTCAGCATACCAGAAGCCAGTTTATGAGAACACAGACCTGGCTGAGAGATTCTTGTGGTCAGATGCTCCCCTCACTCTGCAAGGCTACATCCAGCACTGTAACGAGCTGGTGTGGCCCATCTTCTCTCATCTTGAGGATGCTGTCAGGGACGGAACCAACCAACATGAGAAGGTCTTTGGCAAGAAGCCTAACAACCTGTTTGAGGTGACTGCCTTCCAATGCAGATAGACATATTTAAGATGTGGATGGAATATTGATGTCCATACTGGTAGAAACATGAGGTCCATACTGGTCTGTCTAACCCCTGCACTTCTGTTTGTGACCATTTTCACAGGATTCTTATTACAACAGACACGAGGTCAAGCTGAGATTCATGAAAGCCATGCACAGCGTTGTCACAGTGACGGGGCAAGCTGTAGCAACAGCCTTTGATCTTTCCAGATTTAAAACGGCGTGTGACCTTGGAGGTACTGTAGTAGGGAGATGGCGTTGAATTCTAAAGGCGTGTTCTGACTTATTAGTAGAGTCACGTTTACAGGATTCTGAGATATATATGTCACTTAACGTTTGTATTGTTTTTTCTGCAGGATGTACTGGTGCCATAGCATATGAGCTTGCCAGTGCCCACCCTGGGTTAACTGTGACTGTGTTTGACTTGCCCGAGGTTGTTGAGATGAGCGGGCACTTCCGCCCACTGAACATGGACAACAGGGTATCATTTGTTGCAGGTCAGTTTGTGTGAACTAATTCTCTTCATCAATGCAAGTCTGGTGGCTTTAGTGTGAACTCTAACAGGAGTCACAGGACATAATCTGTATTTTCCAAGTGGTAATTATTGCTCATTTCATTTTCACTACATTTCGCAGGAGATTTCTTTAAGGATGAGCTGCCCAAAGCAGACTTGTACATCTTGGCGAGAATCCTCCATGACTGGTCGGAAGAGAACGTGCATACCTTGCTCAGTAAAATTTCAGATGCTTGCACACCAGGTAATTAAGCTCAGGGACTCACAATGATGGTTCAATATTTTGTATCACTCGAATGCTAGTTTTGTGTGTGTGTGTGTGTGTGTGTGTGTGTGTGTGTGTGTGTGTGTGTGTGTGTGTGTGTGTGTGTGTGTGTGTGTGTGTGTGTGTGTGTGTGTGTGTGTGTGTGTGTGTGTGTGTGTGTGTGTGTGTGTGTGTGTGTGCGTGCGTGCGTGCGTGCGTGCGTGCGTGCGTGCGTGCGTGCGTGCGTGCGTGCGTGCGTGTGTGTGTGTGAGAGAGAGTGAGGACCATATTCACACACTGTTTTGCTGATGTCATAAACAAACATAACTGACCATATTCAAACAGTGGCTATTATGCTCTTATGACATACTAGCGCTAGTGTCTTTTGCACACCATACATGTAGTAGGCTACTTCCATGTTATGTGCTTACATGTTCTGCCAGACTGTGGGCTCCTGATCAGTGAGATCTTTCTGGATGAAGACCGAAGAGGGCCGAGTCGCGGGCTTCTCCAGGCTCTCAGCATGACTGACGGGAGACAGAGGAGCGCCACAGAATACAGCCTCCTGCTGAAGAGCCATGGCTTCACCACAGCACACATACGACACACAGACAGACTGCTGGACGCTATGCTCTGCATCAAAGAGTGACTAACACAGCCATAACCAATAAGATCTCGCATATTATTAAGGCTAACCTTTTCAAAACTATAAGTTTAGGAATTTGTGGGACACCACCAGGCCCGATTCAGGATTGTTTTTAACGGGAAGATTAGGGCTACAGCATATTCGCTGCAGCATATACATCATTGGGTGGGCAACTTTGATGATGGAGAGGGCTACTATATTATTTCCACACTCATGCCACATTGCATACTGTCAGGCAGAAACCTCTTATCTCTGTATTTTAACTATTTTTGTAATTAATGCCCTACTGGTCACACAAAAGTTGATTTCAACTGCATTGTTTACTTATGTTAACTTTATGAACTTAAACATTGGACATAAAAAGACAATAATTTGTATTACTATAGTCATTAAGCTACTAATATAGTAATTAAAGTGGCTGCATGTTTGGAATTGTAACAGCTGCAATCAATAATATATCACTATTCCGATATTAGCGTTGTCTCTATAGTTTTACCATAGTTGATGCACTCTGAGACCCCCACCACATGTACTTTGGCCAGAAAGGGATTTTCTCTCACCGGAACGAAAAATCTTGTCTGAGGTTTTCTCTTGCCAATAATGGTAGAGGCCGCAGTGGAGTAACAAAGTGTATTTTTTCCAGTGGAAAAACAAAAGGTAAATGTTATACATGTGTTGGATGGGCTCAGAGTGCGTCCACTAAGGAAAGTAGGCTTTCTAATTACACAAGCTGCCTTTGTATTGGTGAGTAGGTTTAGCTAAAACGTTCTTAATATTTTCACTACAGAGAGGCTGGTCTGCATTTCATGCGACGGCAGGAAGAGTCCCATAGAGCAAAGTGCATTAGGCATATGGACCAGATCTGGATGAGATCGGAATTGTGCCTACATGCACACCCTTTATTTGGAGAGAGAAATCCTCAAAACTATTTGGTCACATGACTTTGACAATAAAATCTTTATTCAAATTATTTGTCAGTAATTCCTACACGACGCACAGATTGTTGGGACCTTCACTGCATTTGTACTATACTACAATTTAGTTGTTGTTGCTTGCACACATTCAGGAACAATCATTTCTAGTTTAGGATGGAAATGTATATTGCATTGGAAACAGCCTGAGTGGGGAAAGAACCTAGCAGTCCACTACGCTTCCATTTTGATCTGGGATATGCTTGTATTTATATTTTCCATCCAGCCGATCCAGCAGAGACAAGCTGTCTGCAGCAACATATATTTCAAAATGCTAGAGAAACAATTCAAACAAACATTATGAGAGACCTTGTGTCTGCCGGTATTCATAGTAAATGGATGTGTTATGTATACAGGTAATATATTTCACCTTTCCCCCCTGCTCTACCATATTCATGAAATTGCTGTCCATGGTGCTGAAACTCCCCCGGCACATTGATACTAAACTCGGCAACAAAAGTTCTGAAACTTAACTTTGGTCATCATTTCTCCACTTCAATAATACCAATTGGTATTGTATTTTATATCATTTTAATCGTTGATTAGTCACCTTTACAACGAGGTATAGAATGTAAGGATCAGACATTCGTTGACAAAAGTGGTTGGTATTCACCCTTGCTTACAGTTGCTTAGTGCAGTGGTTCCCAAAGTGGGGTCCGGGGACCCCCAGGGGTACCTGAGGGAGTTCCAGGGGGTACCCAGCTAAATGACAGTTTGGAACCAAATGGACCCTTTTGGGTGTGTAACTCTGAGAGAGTACAAATAAAACCAAATGGACCCGTTATTTGTACTCTCTCAGAGTTACATTAACATTGATTTTACAATATAAATCGTGGGTCCCAGAGATAGAAATGACATTCAATGGGGATCCGTAGACTAATTCATGTCAAACTGAGGGTCCTTGAAATGAAACGGGGAGAGTATCACTGCTAGAGCCGTCAAAATCTTCTCTTATGGGGGTCCGCAGGCTCATCAGTGTCAATTTGGGGGTCCTTGACATGAAAAGGTTTGGGAACCACTGGCTTAGTGGATTGGAAGATTGCACATTTGCACTCTCTCTAGGTCGTCCTCAGACGAGCCCTCCATCGTCGTTTCCAGTCATCTCGATTCTCCATACATCCGGCCAGTTCGTTGGTACTTTGCACTCCTGCATCGCTCTTGAGTACATCCACGTATGTTAGCGTGGGGCGTCCTCGTGATCGATGCCCGTGTGTTGGTTCCCAGAGCACCAGTTTGCTGGCTGGCAGTTCTTGATGCCTTTGGCAGTGTCCTGCTAGTCTCATTCTCCTAGCTGCTATTTTCTGGCTCACTCTTGGTAATCCCTCATACAGAGTCTTGTTAGTGACATGTACGGTCATGCTGATGTTAAGTACTGCACGCAGCATTCTGGTGTAGCACCCGTCAAGGGACTTCTGCAGGGTTGGCTTCAGGGTCCAGCATTCACTGCCGTATAGGAGAACAGACTCCACTGTTGCATAGAAGAAGCTGAGTTTGATTTGTCGGGGGAGATTGGAGTTCCATACACTGGTCATGCCATTCAGGGCCCTCCATGCAAGTGCCTTCCTCACTTTCAGATCTTGCTCGGTTGAGTTGACCCATGAGCCCAGGTACTTGAAGTCCTTGACTTCCTTCAGCACCGTGCCTCCTGTTGTTGTGAGAGGTGGATGTTCCGGTGAGATGTTGTAGGTGATAACCTCAGTTTTCTTGGCATTCAGCCTAAGGCCAACTTTGGCACACTCCAGCTCCACTCTGTTCAGGAGTTCCTGAGCTTGTTCCACGCTGTCGGAGAGCAGGCCGATGTCATCCGCATAGTCCAGATCTGTCAGGACTACCTCCCACAGTAATAAGGGGAAAAAACACATATAGAGGGTATGCGTGTGACATCATCAAACCCGGAAGTTATGCCGGAATGCAGAGTGGCAAAAAACTACATTCTGGCATTGACGGCATCCAAACAGAAAAGTCCTATGTAATTGCCACCCACACACACATACACAAGGGTCACTTGGCAATCTCAAGCATTGTTGTACTATCTTCACTCCTTGCGTGTAAGAAGTAGGGTTGCTGATGATGACCTACCTCATTTCTTACAGCTGAATATTTTTCAACCGTTATGTGCATTAAAAAAAAGCATGAACCGCTAAATTGAGAATGTTTATAACATGAGTATACTACATCGTGCGGCACCTGCCTTTACCAACAACTACTGTATGCCAGGAATCGATCCCCTTTATGGACTAACATGTATGCCTGGATCCTCTTTTTGCACTTTAGTTCTGCCTTCATCAACATTGTTGCAGTGTTCCACAACAGTCCCAATTAGCCATTCACATCCCCCAATCCCAGTTGTGTTGGAGAATGTTTTGCAATGCACCACTTAAAGTTTAAGTGGTTTAAGTCTTAAACGTTGTTGGTTGACTAAAGTTCACCTTCTCAAACCATGCACTTTTTTAAAACTCATTTAGACCTGAGGACGATTCTATGAAAGTCGTTGAGTTTTCGGTTTCTGTCTCAAACATTTATGTCAAGGACCCCCAAAAATATATGTAATTGGTCCCCATTTGAAAATATGTCGTTGGGGACTCCCCCAGAAGCAAAGATTTGAGTTCAAAACGTTTGCTCTGAAATAATAATATATATAATAATGAATAATATAATATATATTCAAAGATTTGCGCCACATTTTCGAGATTTTTCAATTGCTGCTATTGACAAAAAACAGATCTACAACAAGAATACAAGATATGAGCTTGTAGGTTTGCTATTTTTCAATCGCTCAGTTCTATATTATTTGGGACATGTTCCATGTCCTATTATGTTATGTTTGGTGGTTGCTGTATAATGAAATGTATCCAGAGTTGTTTGCTCACTTTGCTGTCCATTTTGATGGATGTTTAAAGAGCAGATGTTTAAAGTTATTCAGGCTGTTAGCATATTAATTTCAAATAATCTGTTTCACAGGTAAAAATAAATGCAAAAATGTAAATTTCACACACTAATTTATTTACAATAACTCATGTAACTCAATGACAAATGTATAAACAGTATAATAACAGGCAACAAACAATGTAAATTTCACACACAAAAAAACAATATAAAAGTATTTACAGAGATATTTACAGTACACATATTTACAAGGCAACCCGGACGTCACTCTAAAGCCCAAACCACACCAAAAGGTCGGGTCGGGACAAAACCAAGGTCAACCACTGCAATGAGTTGCATTAATGTGGTTGACCTTAAAAAACGTTTTGTCCCAACTCGACCCTTTGGTGTGGTTTGTGCTTTAGTGGTAACTAACCCTTCCGCCGGGCAAGTTCTGTGACGTCTTGTCCATTGAATCATTGTCCATTGTCTTTTAGGGTGGATGAACCCACCCTAAACAAGGCCTGGGTTCATGGCAATGAGAGCTGCCGAGGACAGAGAGGGATGGAGAGAGCTGGTCAACAGATCGTCTGTGGTGCCCCAACGACCCTCCGGGGTTACGGGATAGGTGAAGGTGAAGGGTTCATGGCCAGAGGCTTCCCATACACCTCTCGCAAGACGTCGTCCCACTTGAACGTCGCCACATTCTGTCTCTGCTTCCTCCTCGCCACCCTAACCCTAGGAGGAACGGGTGACTCGAGAGAATCAGACTCAAAATCAGGTATGATTATGAGTCTGATTCTCTCATGGGTCTCCCGTTGGAACTCCTGCACCTGTGTAGAAAAGAAAAAAGAACATGGGTTAGTTTATATTGTTGTTAAGAAGCTGTTATGATTTTATGTGTTTACTTATACTGTAGGCTACTTATATATCGTTGCTGTCGGGAGGAAACCACCTAACTCCATTTTTTATTTGATTTTCTTTTTTTTGTATTATATATAAATCAGTGCTATTGAACTAGCATATCGAATTCTAGCTTTTGACGCTAGAATTACATCTGTGAGTCGTTTTGAAAATATTTAACCAATGGGAAGTAGTAAAAAAACGCTTTGGACAAAACCTCTTGACTCCATTGGACCCTCAAACTGTATGCTAAAGCAACTAACTCCACCACTTCTCCCCCTCTCATGCAAGTAATTGATAATATATGAAGTCACACTCACAACACCAACTGATGAGGCAGTATTGCTTTGTTTTCAAAATATAAGGTTTTCTTAATTTCCTGAAACATTTAGGTGGTTTCTTCCCGACAGCAGAGCCAGAGATATGCAATCATGCCAATGTAACTAACGTATTATTAATGAAACACTCGTACCTGAACTTGAGGGTTAAATGTGACTCTCTTCACAGGCTTCTTGGAGCTGGGGCGACCACGGACTGTCTCCAGAGTGCCGTATCCCTCATCGTTTACTGCAACCTGGCAGAAGAGAATAGTGTTAACCATTTTAATACTTATTTCAGATTAACTACAATATTTCATTTAAAGTAGAGCTGGTAGTAAAACAAAAAGATATGGTTACAAAAAATATTTTTTTTATCAAAGAGCTTGAGAGACGGGGGAACCCCAGTTACTGAACAAACACTAAGCGATGATTTAATACAATCAGAATATAGAACTTCAATGTTTTCTTTTAAAATAACACTATCTTTAAGAGGCACATTAACAATAGGATGTCATTTCAAATGAATCAAACAGATCTCAGAGGATCATGTTACATTATGGTCAGAGTTAATTTGGGAGAATATTTAGAATTCTCTTTTTTTATCAACAGGGAAACTCAAAGTGTAATATCGGACAATCTATGTGAAGTGCCTTGGATAAAGGAGCTATGTAAATGCATTTACCCAAGTGTAATTTTGCTTTAATGTGTCAAGCATTCAACATTAGTAAATACACAAATTGACATTCATGGTCATGTCCTCATATAATTCCTCATGAAACACTTACCTCCAGTGTGGGACCTGTAGCTGGGAGTGGCAGGATGGCACCATTCATCTTCAGATCAACCTGGAAATTAAACAGATGAGAATATTGTTATTTATTTACTTCTCCAAGATTAATCTGATTGAAGAACACACACACACACACACACACACACACTGAGAAAGCAGCCCGCAGTTAACTCTGAGAGAACGTCCTATTAAATCACAACAAAGTATGTTAGCCAGAAAGGAGCCAATGGTCAATCCATTTGGTTACATTTTTGTACAAGTCTCCGCGTTAATAGAGACCTGTAATACGTTTAACGTCCAGTCTATTTTCATATCAAAACGTGCATGTAGGACTACTACTAACGGATAGACAGTCCGGTTACCGGTCTAATTTAAAATCAAAACAATTTAGCTAGCTACATTTTTATTTACTATGCCGTTAACACAAGTTCAAATGATATCAAAATAAGAACCACAATATAATAAATAACATATAGCGCAGAGGCCGTTTGGAACAAGTCCACAACTTTACAGCTAACCGTCTTCCATTTTTAAACGCCCGTTAGAGCTCAGCCACGGCCACAGGCTCCCATACAAAACCGTAGTGTGGTCGGACAAGCATATGTCGTCTCTAAATGCACCGTCATGTCAACTTCCCCATCAAACTAAAACAGGTTGGACGACGATGATGATGATATTAATGACATTTACCTGATTAAAGGGCTGAAGGGAGTCCAAGCTGGTCCTCTGGGTGTCGCCGACTGGATCCGGACGACGGGGTTTTGGTCCTGAGACGCACTGGCCCATGATGGAGCAGTTAGGTCGGTTGGTTATGGACGGGTAGCAAAACAAAGCAAAGTTACTATGTTGTTTACCCAGGGTAACTGGATTAAGCTCAACTGGTCGGTCGGTCAGTTGGTTGGTCCGGGATGGTCAGTTAGTCAGTCGGTCGGTAGTACATGTAGTGAAAGCTTGTTAACGGGTTCTCTCTCTCTTTCCGTGGCTTCTCTCTCCTCTCTCGCTACAAGACTACACCTGCTCTGCTAGCGTCGACGGTATTTGCCGCTGAAGCGTTCAAAGTTTGGCCAATCGGTTGAGTTGACCAATCAGAATCAGGAATGAGGCCCGTGGCGCATGCGTGCTGCGGTTTCTCTGAGAAGAGAGATGTACGTATAGTATCGCGATACTCGAAATAAGTGAACTGTTATCAGTCATAATTTTAACGTTGTTACATTTACAGATCGACTATTATTATTATTATTATTATTATTATTACAATAGGAAACCTATCTCAAAATTTCACGTTTAACAGACATTAAGGTTTAAACTGCCACAATAGCACCACCGAGTGGCAGGGTGGGAGTATTTATAATAATAATAATAATAATAATAATAATAATAATAATAATAATAATAATAATAATGTTTGTGACTTTGGTTGCGGTTGCACCACGCACATATACAGTCGATCTGTAAATGTAACAACGTTAAAATTATGACTGACAACAGTTAACTTATTTCGAAAATGTATCGCGATACTATACGTACATCTCTCTTCTCAGAGAAACCGCAGCACGCATGCGCCACGGGCCTCATTCTGATTGGTCAACTCAACCGATTGGCCAAACTTTGAACGCTTCAGCGGCAAATACCGTCGACGCTAGCAGAGCAGGTGTAGTCTTGTAGCGAGAGAGGAGAGAGAAGCCACGGAAACCAGTTAACAAGTTTTCACTACAAGTACTACCGACCGACTGACTAACTGACCATCCCGGACCAACCAACTGACCGACCGACCAGTTGAGCTTAATCCAGTTACCCTGGGTAAACAACATAGTAACTTTGCTTTGCTTTGCTAACCAACCGACCTAACTGCTCCATCATGGGCCAGTGCGTCTCAGGACCAAAACCCCGTCGTCCGGATCCAGTCGGCGACACCCAGAGGACCAGCTTGGACTCCCTTCAGCCCTTTAATCAGGTAAATGTCATTAATATCATCATCATCGTCGTCCAGCCTGTTTTAGTTTGATGGGGAAGTTGACATGACGGTGCATTTAGAGACGACATATGCTTGTCCGACCACACTACGGTTTTGTATGGGAGCCTGTGGCCGTGGCTGAGCTCTAACGGGCGTTTAAAAATGGAAGCCGGTTAGCTGTAAAGTTGTGGACTTGTTCCAAACGGCCTCTGCGCTATATGTTATTTATTATATTGTGGTTCTTATTTTGATATCATTTGAACTTGTGTTAACGGCATAGTAAATAAAAATGTAGCTAGCTAAATTGTTTTGATTTTAAATTAGACCGGTAACTGGACTGTCTATCCGTGTACAGTAGTCCTACATGCACGTTTTGATTTGAAAATAGACTGGACGTTAAACGTATTACAGGTCTCTATTAACGCGGAGACTTGTACAAAAATGTAACCAAATGGATTGACCATTGGCTCCTTTCTGGCTAACATACTTTGTTGTGATTAGGACGTTCTCTAAGAGTTAAATTGACACTTTACACTACAGTGAGATTGTACTGCAGTATCAAATGGTGGTCCTTGGTTTAGCCTAATGTAGGCTATTTTAACCGAAACCAACATGGTCCGAAGTCAGGTCCACCTGTTAGGTTGAAACGTTTCCGTTGGCTCTGTCCGTGTAGAGGTAAATGCAACTATGTGAAAAGGACATTAACTGCGGGCTGCTTTCTCAGTGTGTGTGTGTGTGTGTGTGTGTGTGTGTGTGTGTGTGTGTGTGTGTGTGTGTGTGTGTGTGTGTGTGTGTGTGTGTGTGTTCTTCAATCAGATTAATCTTGGAGAAGTAAATAAATAACAATATTCTCATCTGTTTCATTTCCAGGTTGATCTGAAGATGAATGGTGCCATCCTGCCACTCCCAGCTACAGGTCCCACACTGCAGGTAAGTGTTTCATGAGGAATTATATGAGGAAATGACCATGAATGTCAATTCCTCATACTGTATTTACTAATGTTGAATGGACATGCTTAAATTGACACATTAAAGCAAAATTACACTTGGGTAAATGGTGCATTTATATAGCTCCTTTATCCAAGCCACTTCACATAGATTGTCCGATATTACACTTTGAGTTTCCCTGTGGATGAAAAAAAGAGAATTCTAAATATTCTCCCAAATAACTTTGCACAATAAAACCGGTCTCGAACTCAATCTTTTAGCATATAAACAAACAAAGTGGATTCTGTGGATTCTGACCATAATGTAACATGATCCTCTGAGATCTGTTTCACTGTGCAATGTAATTCAATAGGGAGACTATTTTGGACAATCAATTTCTAATCAACAGAACTGAAGATGTCTCACCATTTATTTGAAATGACATCCTATTGTTAATGTGCCTATTAAAGATAGTGTTATTTTTAAAGAAAACATTGAAGTTCTATATTCTGATTGTATTAAATCATCGCTTACAGTGTTTGTTCAGTAACTGGGGTTCCCCCGTCTCTCAAGCTCTTTGATAAAAAAATAAAATAATTGTAACCATATCTTTTTGTTTTATTACCAGCTCTACTTTAAATGAAATATTGTAGTTAATCACTATTCTCTTCTGCCAGGTTGCAGTAAACGACGAGGGATACAGCACTCTGGAGACAGTCCGTCGCACGACTCGCACCAGCTCCAAGAAGCCTGTGAAGAGAGTCACATTTAACCCTCAAGTTCAGGTACGAGTGTTTCATTAATAATACGTTAGTTACATTGGCATGATTGCATATCTCTGGCTCTGCTGTCGGGAAGAAATCACCTAAATGTTTCAGGAAATTAAGAAAACCTTATATTTTGAAAACAAAGCAATACTTCCTCATCAGATGGTGTTGTGAGTGTGACTTTATATATTATCAATTACTTGCATGAGAGGGGGGGAAGTGGTGGAGTTAGTTGCTTTAGCATACAGTTTGAGTCAAGAGGTTTTGTCTAAAGCGTTTTTACTTTTTTTACTACTTTCCATTGATTCAATATTTTCAAAGCGACTCACAGACGTAATTCTAGCGTCAATATGCTAGTTCAATAGCACTGATTTATATATAATACAAAAAAAATAAAAAAATTTGAGTTAGGTGGACAGCAACGATAATTTATAGTATATGTAAACACATAAAATCATAACAGCTTCTTAACAACAATATAAACTAACCCTTTTTCTTTTTTCTTTTCTACACAGGTGCAGGAGTTCCAACGGGAGACCCACGAGAGAATCAGACTCATAATCATACCTGATTCTGAGTCTGATTCTCTCGAGTCACCCGTTCCTCCTAGGGTTAGGGTGGCGAGGAGGAAGCCGAGACAGAATGTGGTGACGTTCAAGTGGGACGACGTCTTGCGAGAGGTGTATGGGAAGCCTCTGGCCATGAACCCAAGCCTTGTTTAGAAGACAATGGACAAGACGTCGCAGAACTCGCCCGGCGGAAGGGTTAGTTACCACTAAAGCCTCGGTGAGGCCTTTGGGAGGGCCATGCAAGCAGCAAGCGGAACCGCAGCACCATGACCCTGCGGAACCATTGCCCACCACTCCTGAATGAACTGTCTGGTGCTGGGACTCTGGTGCAACGCACAGGTCCTCGCTCTACTCCTGGTGAGAGCAGGAGTGGACCTGGTGAGACGTAGGAGGGGCCCGGCCAGGAGACAACCCACAGAGCCTAGTCCCTCCATGTGCCAGAAGTGTACCTCCCAGCCCTGGTAGAGTAGTTCTGGAATAGTTCCAACGGATTGTGTGCCCCTGGTTTTTCCCTAGTGGGACTGATTGAGGGTAGCTAGCTACTGGGACGTAAGTCGGGACTTGATCACTCCCGGCTGGGTCACCTGAGTGAGGGGTATGATGTTGAGAGACCCGAAACCCCGTTGACCTCAGGATACATCACTGAGGATACGTCCCAGGTGCATCCATGCGATGTTTTTTAGTTATAGTTTAAGCACAAACCACACCAAAGGGTCGAGTCGGGACAAAACGTTTTTTTAAGGTCAACCACATTAATGCAACTCATTGCAGTGGTTGACCTTGGTTTTGTCCCGACCCGACCCTTTGGTGTGGTTTGGGCTTTAGAGTGACTCCTTGATGCCTTGTAAATATCATGTGTAAATAACTTTGTAAATACTTTTATATTCTTTTTAATATTGCATTTATTCTGTTGCCTGTTATACTGTTGTTGTTGCCTGTATACTGTTGTTTTGTAGAGTTTTTGTAAATAAATTAGTGTGTGAAATTAACATTTTTGCATTTATTTTTACCTGTGAAACAGATTATTTGAAATGAATATGCTAACAGCCTGAATAACTTTAAACATCTGCTCTTTAAACATCCATTAAAATGGACAGCAAAGTGAGCAAACAACTCTTGATACATTTCATTATACAGCAGTAATATTATGAGACTGTGTTGGTCAAATAGAATGAGGGTAGCAGAATGATTTGGGTAACCAAACAAAACATGGTACAGCCTAGTACACAGTTTGAATTAATTGACAAGTTTTTGTCTTTGGGCCATCCCGACATCCCGTGGTGTGTCAGGGGGTGACCTCTGACCTTAGGTGGCACAATCTGTCTGGTTTGAGTCATAAATACGCTTTGAGAATGCACATTGCGGCCCAGGCCGTAGCGTAACGGTCTGGGCACCGGACTGGTGATCCAGTCGCGGTGTGCCGCGGGTTCGACTCCCGGACCCGACACGGCCTTTACCGCATGTCATCCCCCCATCTCTCTCCCGTTTCCTGTCAGCCTACTGTCTGTCCCTTAAAAAATCAATAAAGGCGTAAGCCGCAAAAAAATATCTAAAAAAAAAAAAAAAAGAGAATGCACATTGCACACTGACTACTTGGCTAATTGCTAAATAAATAGCCATCACTTCTTTGTTTTGCTGTGCACTGCTACCTCCACCGCTCAGATACTGAGACACTGAGGTGGTGTTATTGTGCCACTAGGAGGCAGCCTTGCAGTGTTTTGTCACACCAGTGTAGAATATTCAATATTCCTCCCTTCCCTTCAAGCTGCTATCCTGCCAGTTCTGTATGAGTCAATATCACTATGATTGGACAATATTTTAGTCGACTAAATCTACAGTTGATTTTGTTGACTAGAATGTGCTTTGATGGTGCCGTAATGGCTGAATTTACACTTTGTTGCATGCTGAAAATAGCAGTTCTACTACTAGCTGAGCTTTAAGATGTTCAGAAAATCTTCTATTTTCACACCCAAGCGCTTAGTTCTACTGGATCTCTTCTCCACTAGTACCTCCCTAACATTTTAGTCTAGTTTTTATTTGTTGATGAAATTGTCAATATGCACATGCTTAAAGTGAATGGCACATCGAGTGGCAAAGCAACATGCAAAGTGAGTTTAACATTGTTTTTTTCTTTTATTATATTATTATATTTCTTTGCGGCTTACGCCTTGTATTGTCTGTTTTTGAAGGGACAGACAGTAGGCTGACAGGAAACGGGAGAGAGATGGGGGAAGACATGCAGTAAAGGCCGTGTCGGGCTCGGGCACCCGCGGCACAAGTTTGGCCACCGCCTGGGCCAAGTTTAACATTGTTTAACGTTGTTTAATGCAATCATATTGGACTTTTCTGTTTTGATGAATGGGTTGTCAAGGCCAGAAAGCAGTTTTTTGCCACTCAGTAGGCATTCCTGCATAACTTCCGGGTTTGATGAGGATGTCACACGCATACCCTAGTCTAGTCTTAGTTTTAGTCATCATAGCAGTTGTTTTGTTTTATCAGTGAAAAAGGGTAGTCGACTAACATTCTTCGTCATAGTTTTAGTCGATGAAATCAACACTGTGACTGAGTTGTTGAGGGGACTAGAGTGAAGTCAGTATCAATAACTCAACATTAATGTAAGATTAATGTCATCATTCAGACCAGGGAGGAATACTGTTGCTTTAAGAGCGACTATATCCAGAATGTTTCTCTAGTCTGTCCCCCCAGACTAAAATGACCACAATGATAAGTAACTTAAACTTAACTTAAATAGGTTCCCTTTTGTTTTTGTGATTATGTCCAACACACTGCTCTGCTAACTACAGTATGTGTAAATAAATCAATCACATGATTTTATCATCCACATCAAGTTGTTTTTTGATAAAACAGACAGAAGAAAGATTATTCCAGACTTTGAACACACTGGTCCAGCATACTACTTTAACCCATTTAAACCGGGAAAGCATCTGTCTTGGGACTTAAGCTATATAGCAACATGTTTTTCAGAACACTCTTTAGAACAGCGGTTCTGAAAAAATTGCAGTTGTACAAGCTCTGCTGCAATGCTGCAATGCTTTTTTCATTTTTTCATTATGTTGAATATTGAATCATTCTCTTCTGGGGGGCCTCTGGCACAAATCTTGCGATGGGGTCCACAGCCATACATATCATTTTAGGACTCCTTGACTCAAGTCAAGTTACTAAAGTTTCCAAAAAACTGCTAATAAGTAGATTTCATGGATTAATTTGGGCAAAGTGAAAAGATATGTCTTGGGATCACTCTCATGCAATGCAGGAAATAAGTGGATGAGGACTCATTTTAAAGTAGGATTATACTCAGGAGTCAATCAAGAAAGAAAAAGAACCAAAAGTGCCTGGATGTGTCAGCCAAACTGAAAAAGAAAGGAGAGTAGCTAGGCAAGCCCCACATAGGACCATTCTAAGCACTCTCCCCAACTAAAAACCACTAAACTAAAAATCACATGAGTGTCAGAGGAGTTGACTGACTGAGTGAGAGAACATGAGTGTGGAAAACTTGAAGTCAGGAAGTCAGCAGTATTTATAGGGTGTTGGGCGGAGCAGCATCTGCAATCACAAATGAGCAGCAGGTGTGCAGCCTGATGAGCATTGAGCAATGTTGCAATTGCAATGTTTACATGACAAAGGGTTAGTTTTTTATTTATTTTTTATTGCAGCACTGAACGACATACACTAAGAAAGGCCATGAGTGTGATTTTGTATGGATTTGTCCAAACTTAAAAAAAACTATATCATGGTCAGAACATGACCAAAAGTCATATTTCTCTGGGTAACACTCCCTATCACTATAGAGTTAGTCTTTTGGGATTGTAGCTATACAGCTCCATCTCACTGAATTTGAATATTTTGTAAAAGTTAATTTTCTTCTGTAATATAATTCAAAAAGTGAAACTTTCATATTATTCTCAATTCATTGTGCATAAAGTGAATAATTTAAAACCTTTTTCTTGATGATTATGGCGTACAGCTAATAAAATCCTATCTCAATGAATTAGAATATTTTACGAGACCACTAAAAAAAAAGAAATTAATGAGAAATGTTGACCATCTGAAAAGTATATTAATGTATGCAGTTAATACTTGGTCTGGGCTACTTTTGAAGAAATTATTTCATCAATGGGGCGTGGCATGGAGGTGATCAACCTGTGGCACTGTTAAGGTGTTATGGAAGCCCAGGTTTGCTTTGATAACAGCCGTAAATTAATTTGTATTGTTCAGTCTTATGTCTCACACCTTCCTCTTGAAAATGCAACCTAGATTCTCTGTGGGGTTCAGGTCAGGCCAGTTGGCTGGTCAGTTAAGCACAGTAATACCATGGTCAGTACACCAGTTACTAGTAGTTTTGGCTCTATGGGCAGGTGCCAAGTTCTGCTGGAAAAGGAAAATCAGCATCAACATAAAGCTTGTCAATGTACGGAGGCACACGTAAAATATCATAATAGATATTCCAGCAGCACTTGGCACCTGCCCACAGAGCCAAAACTACACAGTGCTGATTTAGGCCATGTTATGTGCATGGTGTTGGTCCATTGACAGTGAAAAGTTAACAACGGTTTCAACACAGCCATCTTTTTAGAGTAGATTGTGCTTCAGTATGTTGACAAGCCAAAACTACTAGTAACTGGTGTACTGACCATGGTATTACTGTCTCACTTTTATCTTCAATGTTTGTGTTTTTACAAACACTCAAAACTAGTCATAGGTGGTGTAGCAAGACAATGTTTGTGTTTACACAAACCCTCAAAGCTGGACATAGGAGGGGCTAGCGCCCCTCAAAAATCACACTCGTGAGTGAAGTGAGGGGTGCTCTTATCATCATATATCATCATACATCACATTCTGTGATCAGCCAATCAAATCATCACAAAAGTCATTCCGGCTAATCACTTTTGGCGTCTTCACTTTTCTGCCCTTACTTTTATCTTCAATATGTACTCTGTCCAGCCAATCAAATCATCGCTATCACACTATGGGGTAACCAGCCAATCACAAGCCAATATTTGTGTTCACACAGAACCACAAACCTGGGCATAGGAGGGGATGCCTTTAAAAAGCTGCTAAGAAACTAATTTGTATGGTAAACATTATTAGTTTGTTGTTGTTATGTATTTGTTTCTTTGTATGTATGCTGTTTTTGCTGCTCCTGTATCTTATTTTTATTGTTGCATGTCGCTTGTTTGTTTTAGAATAGTTATTGTACAGCAACTTAACAATTGTTTTGAAAGGCACTTCGAAACACATCGAATAGACAAAAAAAGGTACCATTTATCATGAGCATTATAGTGAGGATTATTATATTAGGCCAAATTATATTATTATTTATATTATAATATGAAGATCGGTTGAAAATGGGTGAAGTCGTCCTTTAAATGGCACAGGATGCTCATTGCTCCCATGCACATTCATTTCCTGTATCCTCTCGCGATATTCTACAAGGGCAGGTTCTTCTCCCATTTTGTCCATTCAATCATTCACGGATGCAGAACTTGTGGTACCCCAACGACCCCAACGTTTGAAACTCATCCGCCGCTGTCTTAATTTCAGCTCTCGGCACTTCAACTCGACTTTCAGACAGTGCACACCAACAAACAGCCATGGCAGAAGGAGCTATTTCATTTGCTAAGGACTTCTTGGCAGGTGGATTCGCAGCAGCTATTTCTAAAACTGCAGTGGCACCAATCGAGCGAGTGAAACTGCTTCTTCAGGTAAATCGCGAATCTCTCGGGTTGGCTTGGCATGGTCATCGAAGTATGATAGACCACAAATCACTCACTGCTGTAGACTAAACAAGGACATCTTATTGTCGCGTTATATTATCCTTGGGACTCGGGAGCCATGTTTTTAAGTCCTATTCAGGCTAGTCTGCATCCATTGCAGCTGCGTGGCTGCTGCAGTGAAGTAGGCTACGCGCTCATTAAAGCCACTGACTGCATAGACGACCAAGTTTTGAATTTTAGTGCATATACTTTATAAAATGTAATGTTACTGCCTGTTGTATAGAAGGCATGCAGGCACGCACAATTCGATGACAAAATTATTCAGTTCAGTCCTCTCATATCGCACTACAGTATAGGCTACAGTATATGGTGCAGAAATAACTGCAGTGTCATACATTGGGCGGGCCTACTCTTCTGTCACGAGGCTATGACATTATTTATTTATTTTTATTTTGCCAGGTAGTCCCATTTTGAGATTAAAATATATTTTATATACAATAAACAGTTGCAACACAACACAAACACAAAAGATGAATGAATGATGCTCAGAATGTATATAACACATTTGTTTAGAAATTAAAATAAGTGTGTCATCAGGCTGCTATATTTATGTAAAGGTCTCGCCAGATTTTCTAATCTAGAGGAATTTGATTACACTTGACTGACACATACATGTCATGACGTCACTCGCACTGTCGCACAGCAGCCAAGGCCTACTTAGATCAAGTGGACAGGATGATTGGAATCTATCCGAATCTTTTGACATTTTCTTTTGTATTTTTTATGTCAATGAAGACGATTAACCTATCTTAAAGGTAGTGTAAGTGATATGTTTTAGTAAAAACAAAATGTGTTTTGTTAAAAGGTTAAATCCCTATATTCTGTAGTGTGTGTTCAGTAACAGAGGTCTCCATGTCTGTCCAGCTCTTTAATAAACAGAAAATACATTTTCAGGTAAGTGACAACATTTCAGCTAATTAGGAGAGAGTATAGCTATTAATACTCCCCCCCCCCCCTCCCCCGGCAAAACTGAATGAAGCGTTGGACTGAACTGGACAAAAAATGCACTTTGGATGCACAACAGCACTTTAAAAAAAACAGTGCTGGTAACGTTTTGTTTTTAAGGATAGCACCATGCCACTTTATTTATTTATAGGTTGTGCGTGGTGTTGGTAACTTTTAACTTGTCCATATGAATTGCACGTCATCATACATACTGGGGCTCTTTTTAAATGTTTGTCCATGTTTGGTTTTAGTTTTTAGCTTGTGTTTTTAAATAGGCTCTATGTTTTATGTTGCACTGCCAATAACTGAGGGGAAACGATATTTCATGTTCTTTTGTATGCAAGTACGTAGGAAAATGACAAATAAAATGATTCTGATTCTGATAATTAGGAGAGAGTATAGCTATTAATGAGCTTAATTTGTATAGTGTTCCAATTCCAATTTTGTCTGCTCATTTCTTTGTGTCATCTCTTACAATTCCGCTTGTTTAATCTCTATCCTGATTGGATAAAATTGGTATCCCAGTTTCCATTTCTGAAAATGAAATGCATTTTCTGTTTAATAAAATGCTGGAGAGACATGGAGACTCCTGTTACTGCAACAAACACTAATGAGTACTCTCACAATATAGAGCTTCATAACACTCATTTTAACCAAAGAAAATCACTTACACTTAACTTTTACTGAACTGATAACCTTTTATTTCCCTGTTCTGCAATCAGGTCCAGCATGTCAGCCAACAGATCAGCGTTGACCAGCGGTACAAGGGCATCGTGGACTGCTTCGTGCGCATCCCCAAAGAGCAAGGCTTCGTGTCATTCTGGCGCGGAAACATGGCCAACGTCATCCGCTACTTCCCCACCCAGGCCCTCAACTTTGCATTCAAGGACAAGTACAAGACGGTCTTCCTCGGAGGAGTGGATAAACACACTCAGTTCTGGCGCTATTTCGCGGGAAACCTGGCCTCCGGCGGTGCTGCCGGAGCCACCTCTCTGTGCTTCGTCTACCCACTGGATTTTGCCCGTACCCGTTTGGCCGCCGATGTGGGGAAAGCAGGTGCCACTAGGGAGTTCAATGGGCTCGCAGACTGCCTGAAGACGATCTCTAAGACAGACGGGGTTAGAGGCCTGTACCAGGGCTTTGGTGTCTCTGTGCAGGGCATCATCATCTACAGGGCTGCCTACTTTGGCATTTATGACACTGCTAAAGGTACAAGAAAGTCACATAATGGTGTCTCACCAATAGGCCTACCGAAGTGCACTTCCATAGCAGTTGAGAATTGAGTCAAATGTATACTTCATCGTACAATGGTTGGCTTCGGGGTACATTGATTGATTGATTGATTGATTGATTGAATTTATGAACACTTTTTTTTAAATTAGTGCTCAATCCATCAGTAATACAGGAAACATAGAATACAATACATATCGGTAAAAACTCAGATCATTATTACAAGAGAAAGCAGGGGTGGCGGCGGGGAGCAGAGGATTCAACTACCAAAGTGTTCAAAGGTGTTAAACTAAGCAGCCCAATTGTATTTTATAATTGTAAAAACGGATTAAATCATGATTGTTTTGTGCACAGGTATGCTTCCTGATCCCAAGAACACTCACATTGTGGTCAGCTGGGCGATCGCCCAGTCGGTGACAGCCGTGGCCGGAATAGTGTCCTACCCGTTTGACACTGTGAGGCGTCGTATGATGATGCAGTCAGGACGCAAAGGAGGTAATTAAATAAAACTAAGATGACATAATTGTTTTGTACACAGTAAAATCCTCAGTGTTAACTAACTCAGTGTATGAACGAGTTAACAACTTGAGCATGATTTATACGTTGTCGTATGTCACACAGCGAACATAGCTGCTCTACAAGCTCACAACGCATTGCGTCGTGGCTTGTGGATCGTCTACTTTAGCTATTTCCCAAAGAATTTGGAAAGTTTAAAAAAATATTGACCTATTATAACATGCCCAAAATATGGACTCCAGGTTTCAAAGCGGTTAAATGAATACTGGTGATTTTACTGCCTAATGTTGCCTATGCCCTATGGCCATGAAGCATACAAAGCATTTGTATTTTGTAATGTGAGTGTCACGCGCTGTGCGGTTTGTGTGTTCTCAGCGGACATCATGTACAGCGGCACCATTGACTGCTGGAAGAAGATCGCCCGTGATGAGGGGGGCAAGGCCTTCTTTAAGGGAGCCCTGTCCAATGTGTTGCGAGGCATGGGCGGAGCCTTTGTCTTGGTCCTCTATGACGAGTTCAAGAAATTAGCCTAACTCACTAACTAACTTGAGCCTCTCCTCCTCCCACCACAGCAAATGGGCAACAATTCTGACCATGTAGAATAGGTGTTCCACTGGCATTATTTAAGCTTTAAACTAACTCATCTCAAAGAAAATCCACCTGGTAGTGGCTTAAGTCACAAATATGATAGCGAACAGATGATGATGACAGCAGACAAACCCATCAAAACACAGACTATTTTAATATGGCATATATTTTTGATCATTTTGGTCTGTTTGCCCATAACTGATTGTCTTTACTTTCCTCTATATTATTATTCTTTTTTGCACAAACTGATCAAAGTCTGACTCTTGTTTTTCTTCTCTGACCCTAATCTGTCCCAAGTGATGTCGTAAGGAAAATAGTTTCCATGTCACTTGTTGCTGTAGTTGACCATCTAAATGATATGTGATATTCCAGGAATGTTGCCCAAATGTTTTCTTTGCAGTTCAAATAATTGCAGAGCTATTTAGCGCTATGTCAGAAAAGCGCCTCAAGATGGCATCACTAAATCGCATAAGAGGATAGAGGGTCTGGAGATTCACTGGAAGGAGCACACACAGACTTGCCTATGTTGCACCGTTGAATGTTCTCCAGTAACTAGATGAGTGTACTAAAGCAATCGTTTGACAATAAAATGAAAGGGAACTATCAGAATTAGGGGGCATAACTATCACAATTAAGGGTTATGTTGCCAAGTTTCAGATTGAAAAAGTGCAGGTTGGGTTACACGATCTCTTAAATACATGAAAGTGTATGACAGCAGCCCATAATTCCTTTCAGATACACATCTTGTCAGTCAGCTTTGTGGCAGTGGCTGAAACAGCCAAACAGTTGATGTGAATCTGGGAATATCTCTAGCCAGAATAAATAGCTCTCATTCTTTGTGACACTGCAAGTGTATCCCGATTATTCTTCATTCTGGATCCCTCTCTAAGTATTTTTCTTAGAGGTAATAAGGGTGGTCATGTTATTTGTGGCTATTTTCTTGTCAGTCTGGGCTTAGACTCTTTGTGACATCAAGCTGATTCTCATTACCCAGACAGTCCCTGCAATGGGGAGAGACAGGGAGGGTGGGATGAAGTTCAAACATGGCACTTTGTGTATAGCACATGAGCTTTGTTGTAAGCTGAATACACGTATGTATGTTGTATGCATTGAGCGGCCATATATTTGCAATATTTCGGCCCTACATTGACTTAAGTGTGAATGCCTGTATTGATTCAATAAAACTCAATACCTCATAAACGTTACATTAGTGTTCTGTGTAAAGACAACAAAGTGACACTGAGAAATACAGATTAACATATTCTAACATGATGAATGATTTTCCTCAAAGGATTTGGGTATCCTTTCTCCTTATTGTACCAGCTGCACTCACTCACCCTTGAACACTGAAGGTTTTGTTTACTAGCATCAATACCAAGGACTCGGTGAGGCTTTGTAATGAAAACCATTCAAGTCAATCAAGTTTACCAGAGACCAAAGGCCAGTGTAATTTGGGAAAATTGCTGAAACTCCAAAGTAATCTTCTGTAATGTGATCTTGCCTATTGAATACTGGCTGTACTGTACGTGTCGGATAAGAGCTCAGTCATTTTCTTCAAATGCAGTCTTGACAAGCAGCACGGATATCCACCCACCTGCAAGTAATCACCATTGTAGTGTTAAGTGCTTTGATATTAAAATGACTGATTTAAGGCCATTTGCTGCTCATAGATAGCAAGGGATTTGCAATCACTTCCATATGTTGATATCAAGGATAAGCTGGAATTGTGAACTCAATAGACTATGTTCACTATTCATATAATGGACATTAAATTGGGTCATAACACTGTTGTTATGATGAAGCTAATGATGGAAATACAGGCCTTAAAATGTACATTCTTCTAGGTAGCAGTGTAAATAAACTGTCACGCATTGGTGTAATTTTGTGCTTTGTTGTGTGGCCACTTGGGGGCAATATTGGACAAGGTAAATGTAGGTGTTTTCCATGCATTTCTAGCAAATGAGTATCAAAGCAAAAGTAATTGGTTGCTGTGGAGATTATTGAAACATGTATTATTTGATTATTCTTCCTTTTTTTTCTTCATAGAGAAGTGAAAGCAAAAACATTTGCCATGCTAATAAAGTATGCGTGTGTTTAGGAAAACACACGCACAAATAGTAATACGTGCAAAAAACAACAAAACAAATGATCCTAATAGTTTATTTATTGTCTCAAATGTTAACTCTGAGTTCCTGTTTCAAAGAGCATACTTTTATCAAGTATGTCGACAAAGAATAAGGCAGACCATGGCCAGCTCCTCAACCCAGTAACCCACATTTGATTTCAGAAAATGTGCAATTGTTCAAAGCGAGTTTTTGCTCCATTGATTTGTTTCAAGACAGAGAAAGAAATAACCTCAGGGCTTCTACCATGTTACAATAGAGTCTTTCTCGGCTGTGTGTACTTTTATAGACTCCTAGACTGAAACAAGTTGAACATGGAAAGAATTTTACATGGATTTAACTGATTTCGGTGACTATGTGATAGCATAGGTATTCATTTTTGTTACTTCAGTTCTTCAGCCATATTGAATCCTGGTATAACTCTGTGGCACTGCTTAAACACTAGTGTTGTTTTTCTATTTCATTAATTATTCTCTCTTTGGATCTTGCTGTCAGATCAAGTGGAAATTGTGAGTGTAAAAATCATATCCAAAAAGTTTATGGATTTCAAATGTCATTTCTTTGATGGAGCATTTACAGCGTAATTTGACGAACAGGCTGTGTTTCACTGTAGCAAATGAAATCAGTGAGCACCACTCATTTGGGACAATTGTATTATGGAAAGAGTCAATTTTGGTCAAGAAGAAGGATACTATTTGTTTCTCTATGATGCTATAATTGTGAGAAGGGGACTTTCTGACATATGTATTGAAATAGTTGGTGGCAGGGGCTTTCATCCTACCCACTGAGGGCCCTTTGTTGTTATTTTGGGATCTCTCACGGGTGCAATATCAGACCAGCAGAGAGAGAGACACACACACACACACACATGAAAACTCAAATGATATGTTCACTGTTATGTCAGTCACATGGGTTCTGTTTTCTGTGTGTGTGTGTGTGTGTGTGTGTGTGTGTGTGTGTGTGTGTGTGTGTGTGTGTGTGTGTGTGTGTGTGTGTGTGTGTGTGTGTGTGTGTGTGCACGCGTGCATGCGTGCGTGCGTGCGTGTGCGCAAGGCAGGAAGGTTATGAGAATGACATATAGGCTTACCCCTACTGATTAAAGTGATCGTAGTTAATTACTTTAAAGCCAATGTCTAAGTGTTTTACTCTACCATAAACACAATAACATAACATCGAATTGATACCAAAAGACAGTAAATTACAAGGACTGGAGATTTTGCATAAAATGTAACTTTTAAGTTTGACTAGTTCTAAGATTTTCCTCTATGTAACTCAAGGTTTGAGTAAGCTGCGAAAGGAACCTGTAGTTTGTGGTTGTCACCTGGGGAATAAGTTGTGACATTATTTTTATTCTAAGCTGTATCACTGGTAGGCTTATAAAAAAAATCTGAAGAGAAAGAAAGAAAAGAAAAACTATTTATTTTGAACTGCAGTATTCTCACTACTGTTGTGCTCCAAGTATATTCCCATTGAAATCTACACTGCATAAAGGAAAATGCATTGCACACCCATTTTTGATTTCACATTCAAACAGTAACATTAACAACCTAGGTCAGCAAAAGGTTAAAAACAAATGAAGGCTGTTTAGCCTATCAATTGTTTGTGCCGGCTGCTGATGACGTTTATGGGGTGACATGCATGGCTGCCTCTGTGTCTGTTTTGACATCTATTATCGTTGAGTTGAATGTGTTTATGTGACGGCCTCTGACACATCACAGGAGGCTGCTGCTTAAAACAAATGAGGAAAATCTACTCTTCTCACTATGAGATGATGACCCCCATTCTTAACCCCATCCAGCATCAGTTCAGTGTTCAGTCTTCCAAACAATAGCAATCACACCCCTGCACACACACACACACACGCACGCACACACACACACACACACACACACACACACACACATACACACACACACACACACACACACACACACGAACAACGAACCACCTAAAAATGATATGCATCTCCTGCTGGTCCCATGGCAACCGGCTTGACTTTATTGTTGCATTTCTTTGATCCCGCCAAGCTTTGATTCATTTCTCTTTCACCCTTTTAGCTAAACATATCATGTGAATTTGGAGCTTTGTTCCTGACAGGCCCCGTCTTACCTCGCTCTCTCCACAGGCTCCTGACGCCTCCCAGAGGAGCCGCGGAGGAGGAGGAGGAATTCCGCTCTATTCAAAGACTTCTCCAGATTTCTTTGACTGCTTCGTCTGCCTTCGCCTTCCCCTCACTCCCTGTGTTGACCTGCTCCTCAAGGCTCATGGACCCCACCGACTCTCATCCTACCATAGCCCTGGAGGACCGGAGCTGTAGCTCTACACCCTCACACACGCTCGCATGCGCGCATGATGCATGCACGCACACACACACACACACACACACACACACACACACACACACACACACACACACACACACACACACACACACACACACACACACACACACACACACACACACACACACACACACACACACACACACACACACACACACACACACACACACACACACACACACACACACACACACACACACACACACACACACACACACACACACACACACACACACACACCCACGCACAATTTACAATTACTATTTAGGCATTTAGCAGACGCTCTTAATCCAGAGCGATTTACAATAATCAAGAACAAAAGCATGGGAATACATCACAAAAGCATTTATCATAAAACATGCGTAAGCTAAGAAAGTAACAGTGGAATATCTATATTATGAGACTATACATATAAACATATAAACTATATATATATAAGTAACAGTGGCATATCTATATTATGAGACTATACATATAAACTATATATATATACTACTATGCTATACATATGTACTATGGCGTGCTATGACTATATACTGTACAATGCAATTATAGTGCCGTCTACATAACATGCTATAAGTCTGTATCAGGTGCTATCTAAGACTACAGAAATGCTATCTAAGGGGGTAGGGTAAGTGATATGGGCCATGATGGAGTCTAAAAAGGTGGGTTTTCAGACTACGGCGGAAGATTGGGAGTGATGCTGCATTTCTGACTGCAATGGGAAGTGCATTCCACAGTTTTGGAGCCAGAAGGGAGAAGAGTTTGGGACGCACACACACACACACACACACACACACACACACACACACACACACACACACACACACACACACACACACACACACACACACACACACACACACACACACACACACACACACACACACACACACACACACACACACACACACACACACACACACACACCATCATGAAGTGCAGCAAACAGTGAGTGGAGGCTCTCCAACAATGTTTGAAATTTAGATATTGACTTTTGATTACTCTTTTGTACATGTTTTTGTATACATGTATTGTGTGTATTGTTTTATTCATTTATGTTACTGTAGGATATGGATTTAATACTAATTAAGGAATTATTGTATTTAGGACTATTATTTTAATCTGTAGTGTAGGATTATATGGGGCAGGTGTGTTGAAGGTAGGCCACTTCCCGATACCTCATCATAGAAAATCTCTTTCTTTTTCACAGCCTATATGTTTCCAGGTATGCAGCCACATGAGTGCATATTGCTATATATTGCTATAACTTGCTATACAAGCCTCACTCTTTCATGAAAGAATGTTCAAGGAAGTTATGCACACTAACAAAGTATATTTACTTGAATATTGTACTTGAGGTTTGTATCTGTAGGCTATTTTACTTTGTAGCTGTATTTCTGGATGACCTTTTCACGCCACTGTATTTCAAAGACTACTTCTGACTGCGCTACATTTGTAGGAAGTGAAAAAGTACACAATGAATTACCTTAAGCCCTATTTTATAGTGAAAATACTAGCTCACAATTATTGATAATGTTTGAAGTTCTGGAAAATCATTTGTAGGCATGTCTAAATTGTAATACAGCAATATTGTGTTATTAAAAATATACATTGAAATTTGTACTTTTTGTGCTCATTACGTATTTTGAGAACATGTACTTTTGAATACTATTATATATATAATATTTTTAAAAGCAAGTATTTAACTCAATTACAAACTTGTAGTTGAGTAATATTTGACCAGGAGAATCTACTTAAAACCCATTTTGGGCGGGAACCTGTTTTGGTGTTAGCATTACGTTATGTTTTAGCCATTGAAAAATAGCAGATCTACAAGCTCATAGCGCGCCACCGAGTGGCGCGCTACGAGCTTGTAGGTCTGCTATTTTTGAAAAATCGTGAAAATGTGGCACAAATCTTAGAAAATTGAACATATATTATTTTATAAGACTTTTTATTGTTATTTCGACGTCAGGCCTAAATGGGTTAACTCAAGTACGGGGGTTGGGTCGCCCTACTTTGTCCCCCACTGAAGGTAGATACGTCTGTTCCAATGTAAAGACCGTGTTAATCATTGTTGCTTACAGAGACAGTTTACCAGTGTATTTACAATTTACATACAGCACACTGCTCTGGATTCCACTGAGCAACTCTAAAAATACTGCTTACAGGCTTTCATTTACAAAATGACGGTGTGTAACGGAACATGCAAAGTAGGGGTATTCTCGTTCTCAATACCATCTGGATTCAATCATTCACTGCAATATCTTCACCCATACCTTCAGCTTACGTCCCCGGGACAAGAGCTTGAGGCTAATCGTTATTCTGGTCAGGCCTCTCTCCAACAGCAGTTACAGTTTGCCTTTTTCATTGGTATAGGTCCCCTCTCCACAGAGATGTTATACTTCTAAATCTTATTTTTAAATGTCATCATCACAATATGAAAATAACTTATTTGCTTCATTTGAGCTCTACAGTATACACTATCTAGATGCCACTATCCATCACATGGCCTTGGTGTTATAATATGGGGTATAGTTAAATTATTACTTGCGCAAGCAGATGGAATACACCGACATGTATGTCGGTGTATTCCATTGGCCAATCAGGGACCAAGAGCAGCGATCGCTAGGGTATGTACAGTATGTCGGTATATTCCACCGGCCAATGAGGGACCACTATTCTCGATGATGTATAGGCTAACTAAAGTACCTTTCAAAATTGGTATAATGTCAATAGAGGGTATGTATGTATGTCGGAGTACTCCACTGGCCAATAAGGTGATTGGTTGGGTATGTATATGTATGTCGGTGTTACGCTCAATGTGTTAAGTAGCCAAAAGTGCCAGGGACCCCAAAGGCAAAGACACTGAGACATGAGTAAACAAAAGGGAATTTAATTCAAAGCTTTACGTCACGGGTGGTTTATTAGGAGCATATCGTTAGCCTCATAGGATAAATGCCTAAGTCATTTTTTATGATTTTCGGATAATAAGAAAAAACACATTTTCTCGCAAGTATGTAAGAGTTTTTAATGCAGATTTTTACAATGGCTTCCTGAGGGGTTAACAAAATGTTTTTTACAAAAAGATAAACATGAGAGTCATTCCATAACAAAAAAAAGTGACTTAGGCCATTTTCAAGAAAATAATCTGTGACTTAGGCATTTTTTAATACATGTCTACTAAACACCTGGGGGTCTATTAGAGTGATGTTAACTCCATACTAAACACCTGGGGGTCTATTAGAGTGATGTTAACTCCATACTAAACACCTGGGGGTCTATTAGAGTAATGTTAACTCCATACTAAACACCTGGGGGTCTATTAGAGTAATGTTAACTCCATACTAAACACCTAGGGGGGTCTATTAGAGTGATGTTAACTCCATACTAAACACCTGGGGGTCTATTAGAGTAATGTTAACTCCATACTAAACACCTGGGGGTCTATTAGAGTAATGTTAACTCCATACTAAATACCTGGGGGTCTGTTAGAGTAATGTTAACTCCATACAGAACACCTGGGGGTGTATTAGAGTAATGTTAACTCCATACAGAACACCTGGGGGTCTATTAGAGTGATGTTAACTCTATACTAAACACCTGGGGGTCTATTAGAGTAATGTTAACTCCATACTAAACACCTGGGGGTCTATTAGAGTAATGTTAACTCCATACTAAACACCTGGGGGTCTATTAGAGTAATGTTAACTCCATACTAAACACCTCGGGGTCTATTAGAGTAATGTTAACTCCATACTAAACACCTGGGGGTCTATTAGAGTAATGTTAACTCCATACTAAACACCTGGGGGTCTATTAGAGTGATGTTAACTCCATACTAAACACCTGGGGGTCTATTAGAGTAATGTTAACTCCATACTAAACACCTGGGGGTCTATTAGAGTAATGTTAACTCCATACTAAACACCTGGGGGTCTGTTAGAGTAATGTTAACTCCATACTAAACACCTGGGGGTCTATTAGAGTGATGTTAACTCCATACTAAACACCTGGGGGTCTATTAGAGTAATGTTAACTCCATACTAAACACCTGGGGGTCTGTTAGAGTAATGTTAACTCCATACAGAACACCTGGGGGTCTATTAGAGTGATGTTAACTCCATACTAAACACCTGGGGGTCTATTAGAGTAATGTTAACTCCATACTAAACACCTGGGGGTCTATTAGAGTAATGTTAACTCCATACTAAACACCTGGGGGTCTATTAGAGTAATGTTAACTCCATACTAAACACCTGGGGGTCTATTAGAGTAATGTTAACTCCATACAGAACACCTGGGGGTCTATTAGAGTGATGTTAACTCTATACTAAACACCTGGGGGTCTATTAGAGTAATGTTAACTCCATACTAAACACCTGGGGGTCTATTAGAGTAATGTTAACTCCATACTAAACACCTGGGGGTCTATTAGAGTAATGTTAACTCCATACTAAACACCTGGGGGTCTATTAGAGTAATGCTAACTCCATACTAAACACCTGGGGGTCTATTAGAGTGATGTTAACTCCATACTAAACACCTGGGGGTCTATTAGAGTAATGTTAACTCCATACTAAACACCTGGGGGTCTATTAGAGTGATGTTAACTCCATACTAAACACCTGGGGGTCTATTAGAGTAATGTTAACTCCATACTAAACACCTGGGGGTCTATTAGAGTAATGTTAACTCCATACTAAACACCTGGGGGTCTGTTAGAGTAATGTTAACTCCATACTAAACACCTGGGGGTCTATTAGAGTGATGTTAACTCCATACTAAACACCTGGGGGTCTATTAGAGTAATGTTAACTCCATACTAAACACCTGGGGGTCTGTTAGAGTAATGTTAACTCCATACAGAACACCTGGGGGTCTATTAGAGTGATGTTAACTCCATACTAAACACCTGGGGGTCTATTAGAGTAATGCTAACTCCATACTAAACACCTGGGGGTCTATTAGAGTAATGTTAACTCCATACTAAACACCTTTGGGTCTATTAGAGTAATGTTAACTCCATACTAAACACCTGGGGGTCTATTAGAGTAATGCTAACTCCATACTAAACACTGGGGGTCTATTAGAGTAATGTTAACTCCATACTAAACACCTGGGGGTCTATTAGAGTAATGCTAACTCCATACTAAACACCTGGGGGTCTATTAGAGTAATGTTAACTCCATACTAAACACCTTTGGGTCTATTAGAGTAATGTTAACTCCATACTAAACACCTGGGGGTCTATTAGAGTAATGCTAACTCCATACTAAACACTGGGGGTCTATTAGAGTAATGTTAACTCCATACTAAACACCTGGGGGTCTATTAGAGTAATGCTAACTCCATACTAAACACCTGGGGGTCTATTAGAGTAATGTTAACTCCATACTAAACACCTGGGGGTCTATTAGAGTAATGTTAACTCCATACTAAACACCTGGGGGTCTATTAGAGTAATGTTAACTCCATACTAAACACCTGGGGGTCTATTAGAGTAATGCTAACTCCATACTAAACACCTGGGGGTCTATTAGAGTAATGTTAACTCCATACTAAACACCTGGGGGTCTATTAGAGTAATGTTAACTCCATACTAAACACCTAGGGGTCTATTAGAGTAACTGTTGTTTGCTGTGTATGCAATGTAAAAATGCCCAAGTCACACAAAGTGAGTTAGGCGGCAACGTAAAAATGCTCAAATCACACAAGTGACTTAGGCAGATCATCATTTTTGAAGATAGTGAGCTTTGTGATTGGCTGAGGACATAGGCGCTAATCCAGGACGATGCAGCAGCCCCAGGAGAGCACCTGTAGGCAGAAATCTCAATTTCGCCAAAAAATGACTTAGGCATTTATCCTATGAGGCTAACGATATGGGGAATCCTGGAAGTGGTTTTGGAATTTTTTTAATAATGAGATGAATCTAGAGTTGCAATACCCTCCATTTACTCCCTACTCATCCAATTTGCGTTTGCGATCTGCTTGTATTAAACAACGTTAAACTCACCAATATTGCAGCTCTAGGCCAAGCTTGAATTATCCTCTTTCAATCTGCCGAGCTTTTGTTTCATAAAAATCCACCGTAGACATGTTGGTGCTGGAGTTTGGAAGCACTCGTCGTAAGTCACTGAATGGCCCTGCGTACCACCTGTTTCAAATTCGCAGGAGGCAGCAGCACGACCCGTTAACAAAAACGAGTGCTTCCATACTGCAACACATCACCTGCACAGAATCTATTGACAGAAAGTAGCAACATGTCTACAGTGGATTTTTATGAAACAAAAGCTCGGCAGATTGAAAGAGGATAATTCAAGCTTGGCCTAGAGCTGCAATGTCAATGGAGGCTATTGCAAGATTCATCCCATTATAAAAACCTAGAGACACTGGGTTTGTGGAGGGAGCCTGGAACAAAACAGAGGAACAACAAAAACAGCAGATCTACCATAAGAAAAACGCTCTAAAGCAAAAATAGCAGATCTGCAATATGAACAACTCTAAAGCACGCTAGACACTGTTTCTAAAGCTGCCGGTTACACTAACCACAGTAGCCTAGTCAACGTCCTGAGCAGCTTATATTGGCAGCCTCTGTTGATGGTGATTGTGGAGCAGCTGGGCTGATTGGAATCAGCCACACCTGTGCTGGCTGCTGGCTGAGGAAGACACCCGGCCCTTGCCCTAGCTATGATGTCGTGCAGGGGAGGGACTAGGAACGTGATGGTGTGTGGCACAACAAGTGTACTCCACCAGCCAAAAAGGGACCACCATTCTTGGTGACATAACTAAGATACGTTTCAAGGTTGGTATAAGGTCAAGAGGAGAGAGCTCTAGGACTCAGAGCAGCAGTCATACCCAGACAGCAGCAGAGAGCTGTAGGACTCAGAGCAGCAGTCGTACCCAGACAGCAGCAGAGAGCTGTAGGACTCAGAGCAGCAGTCGTACCAGCAGTGATGAGTGCACTTCATGGCGCGCTCTGCTTGCGCACAAGTAGCCCATACATGGCGTACTTGTGTGCAAGGCGCCAGTTGGCACCTCGACAGAATGTAGAAATACTGTCAAAAGTAAATATGTCTAGGCCAGTCATCAGTACTGTGACATCAGGCTCTCCACATATGGGCATAACATGAATACAGCAGTTGACTGATCGGACGGTTCTCGAGATATTAAGATTTATACTATAGTGCTCTAGATTCTAGAACACTAAACACGGGTGATTTTCACCCAAACAAATATTTTTGGAAATTTACATAATGTTGCTGATTTCTGAGGTGGGTCTTTCAGTACCTGTTTTTGAGCAGTGCCACACAGTCTCCAAAAAGAAAACAGCTTTGTGTTTCCCTATGTATGTGCCAATATGTACTATATGTACAGTATGTATTGAGTACGGCAATATGGGTGACCTAAAGTGTAACTGTTGCGCAGCCTAACACACACACACACACATACACACACACACACACACACACACACACATACACACACACGCACACGCACACACGCACACGCACACGCACACACACACACACTACTGTGTTCACTTTTGGTGAGTTGGTTTTGTGTTGGCAATGGGAGGGTATTAAATATCATTGTCGGCTCTTCCTTCACATGGACACATCCACCTGTCATTACACTACTTGGGCTTTATCATTACTATATACTGTACTTCTAGAACATTTACTTATTTGTCAAGGTACCTGCATGCTGCAGCCAATCAATCAGAGACGCAACCTTCACAGAAACAGCTGGTGTGCTGCAACGAGTCAATCAGAACTCAAGGACTTCCTCTTTCACTACACAATATATACTGTATCTGTGATAAGAGAGGTGAACTTAGGTGTCAGTTAAGCTTGACTGCACGACCTTGGAAGTAGTTAAAGAAAGAAACACAGGAAAGTCTGGTGCTGTCAGTTCCGAACACACGTACATGTGCATGTGCAGTCTCTCACTCACACTATCTCTCTCTCTCACGCACACACGCATGCACGCACACACACGCACACGCACACAACGCATGCACACATACACACATGATACATGGATGGATGTACTGTATTGTATATAAAAGAAAGGGTAAAATTATCCAATGACCATGTTCTTCCACGTAGAGTATATGGTATACTGTATACAGTACGTAAATGGTAGGGGGGTGTCTATAAACGTCATAATTCCACACAATTTCTGATGTTGACGTGGCTGAATGACTTCTCTATTCAGCACATGCATAGGCTACTGATGAAATCAGAGCGAGAGAGATTACAGACTCAGAGCAGGTTCATTATGCTCCGGTGCAGACGCTTAGGCTTTGAAGTTTACAGTCACAGACACTGTAGTACTAGTAGTAGGATATTGTGTGTGTGTGTGTGTGTGTGTGTGTGTGTGTGTGTGTGTGTGTGTGTGTGTGTGTGTGTGTGTGCGTGCGTGCGTGCGTGCGTGCGAGAGGGAAAACAGAGAGGCCAGCAGAGGTCCAGCACAGGTGTCAACTGTCAAGCAATAATGAGTGCCAGAGCATGCTTAAACCATATACTGTGTGCCTTCTGCTCCTGTTTCATCCTAATTAGAAGGATGTCTTAATGTCAACATAAAAATACGTACAGCACACTGAAAGATACGAGTTACAGTGGGTAACAATATCAGTGGTTCTCAAAAGTAGGCGTCTTGGCACGCTAAGGTCATGGCGCAAGTCCAAGGAGTAACTGCTAACTTAGGTCATTAATTAGTAGCCTACTTTATAATACCTCACCATTATTACTAACAAACCTTAAAACTCTTTCCCAGATTTGGGTCCAATCACTTTAGTTGCTAGTTTCTGCTATTGCAGATTGCAGTTTTTGAATGATTTATTGATGTTATGAATGTGCGACAACGAAAGACCTTCAGAGAAAGCTTGCCTTGTCTGCTTTCAGGGAAAAAATGAACTAAGTTGATAAAATGTTTAGTTTTTGTGTTGGAAGCAATCTTAAACAGCCTGCATTTTCAGTTGTGTACTGTTTTGTACTGCCGGGCCCTAAACCTGCCGGCTTCTGATTGGCTGGGCCCAAAAACCTGCCCTCTTCTGATTGGCCAGGGTCTAAACCTGACCTCTTCTGATTGGCCGGGCCCTAAACCTGCCCTCTTCTGATTGGCCGGGCCCTAAACCTGTCCTCTTCTGATTGGCCGGGATCTGAACCTGCCCTCTTATGATTATCCAGGCCTAAAAACCTGCCCTCTGCTGATTGGCTGGGCGCAAAAAATCTGCCCTCTTCTTATTGGCCGAGCCCTAAACCTGCCCTGTTCTGATTGGCCAGGCCTTAAACCTGCCCTCTTCTGATTGTTGTCCACCCCCTTTTTCTCGCTCTCTCTCCCTGACATGGTCAAGGTAGATGGCCGCCCACCCTATAGCTTGGTTCTGGCTCAAGATTTCGATGTCCTTGTTGCCAAATACTCTCTCAGGGGTGTTGCCAAATACTCTCTCAGGGGGAAACCTAGACTAATTATATACTGTAATAATAATAATAATAATATATACGATTTATATAGCGCTTTTCTGGGTACCCAAAGTCGCTTTACAGAAAGAAGTTCAGACATATTTATTAGAAAACTATTAAAACTATTTAAAAAGGTTTAAAAGGTTAAAAACTAGAGGGGCAGCCACTGCGAAGGCCCTGTCTCCCCATGTCGGTTTGTTGGATTTGTGGGGTTCCAGTAGGTTGGCAGTGCTTGACCTGAGGGAGCGGGAGGGGACATGGCGGTTGATGAGTTCAGAGAGGTAGAGGGGGGCCTGGTTGTTGAGGGTTTTGTTGGTGATGGTGAGTATTTTGAAGTCAATTCTGGACTTGACTGGGAGCCAGTGGAGTTCACGGAGGATGGGTGTGATGTGGTCCCTGGATCTGTTTCTGGTGAGCAGGCGGGCAGCGGAATTTTGAACATACATACTGTAGTTTTTTGAGGACCTTGGTGGTGACGCCATACAGGAGGCTATTGCAGTAGTCGAGTCTGGATGTGATAAATGCATGAATGAGTGTTTCAGCGGCAGTGTGGGATAGTAAGTTACGGCAATGTTACGGAGGTGGAAAAAGGCGGTTTTGGTGATCTGGTTGACATGGGGCTGGAAGGAGAGGGTGGGGTCAAGGATGACACCAAGGTTGCGGACTCGGGTGGAGGGGGTGACAGTGGAGCCATCAATGGTGAGGGAGAAGTCATGAGAGGAGCGGGTGAGGGAGTCGGGGCCAATGATGATGATTTCAGATTTATTGCAGTACTGTAAAGACTGTAAAAGGTCTTGACAACTTCAACTTGTGATTTGGCACTATAATAATATTGCATTAAATTGAATGAAATACACTGGCAAAGTATATGTATTGACTTTTGAATTGACAAGATAGTTGACAACAGTCTGCAGTACAGTGTACACTTGGCCATAAAAAAATATATATATTTAAAACAATTGTGAAATGTCCTGGAGGGTCTGCTGCTTTTAAACGCAATAGACCCTGGTACAGTAACTACTAAACCACAGGTGAACAGCATGAAGTTAACCATGCTGGCACACAGAAATACCTAATACCTAATTAACACTATTACTTTCAGCTGTGTTTACCTGCCAAATGCCATTGTGAAAAAGGTGTATTTTAATCTGTGCGGCATCAACACCATCTCCTGTCTTCTTTTTCTTATTTTTTTATTTCCTTTTTCTGCTTTATTTGATACACCGTCTACCATGCAGGTGAACCACCGGGCGCCCATATCTGCCTTAATATTCATGAAAGAAAATACTGTATATGGTGTCCTAGTTTCAGTGGATCCTTCAATAACAGCTAGACTGTGATATTAAAAGACTAAAATGCTGCCAGTGAATCTACAGCATATACAGTACATAGTATACGTACTATACTCTTCACCCTCTTCAGCTAAAGCTCCAAGGAGCCACTCCAAACCCTAGAAGGTTGTCGGGGTGTCGGGGAAAACTAAAACTAAAATCAAGATAGCATGATTGATCACTGCAATGAGAGCAAAATACGATTCAAGAACAACTGTGACCATGACTGGCAGGTATTTCAGATTGACAAATATGCTGTTATTCATGTAATGTCTGTATTGAATGACACAGAGTTCTTCAACTCAAAGTTGTGTGATTGATTTCAGAACCAGAATGTATAGTGTAGCAATTTATTTTGTTATTTATCTTTTTTAATTTACAATTTTACAAGTTTGGAACAACAAACCCAGGTAAGATACTTGGACGCATTACAGTAGAATTAAAGTAGCATACACCAATCCATCGCAAACCACATGTCTGTTGTTGGGCCATTTTATATAATATTATACTGTTTAGACTGATGCTAGGTTCTTCATTTTCTTATGATCCTATAGATTACTGTGCATTTAAATGTTTTATTTTGTGGCTTTCACCTTTATTTTATATATACATATATCTTTTTTTGAGAGGGACAGACAGTAGGCTGACAGGAAATGGGGGTGAGAGATGGGGGGGTGACATGCAGTAAAGGCCGTCAGGATCGGGAGTCGAACCTGCGGCACACTGCCAGACTTGGAATACCAGACAAAGTGCCTGGACCGCTGAGCCACGACCCAGGCCGTCTCTGTGCATTTAATGTGTGTTTATCTTGCTTATTTTTAAGTTGCTCTGGATAAATATTGTCTACTAAATGCCTAAATTGTTACAGTGGTACAGTATGGCCTTCCCACTGAGCCCAGCATGGACTGTGATACTGTAGATATAGAAATCATTGACTCTGAGAGGACAGAAGTTGACGTGAGAGGGAGGAGGGGGACGAGGAGGAGGAGGAGGAGGAGGAGAAAGGTGAAGATGAAGGTGACATGAGGACAGAGGAACAGGACCAAACCCTCCAGCAGAATGAAGTAGTTTAATAGACCTCTACTGTTGCCCCAGTCTAGTAAACAATGGAGCTCATTGGATACATTGGGATGAAATACAGGAAATGTGGCTAAAATAAGTCTTTATAAATATTATTCCACAAAATATTAATCGGTTAATCTACGTTTGAACATTATCGCAGCTGCATTATTTGGTTGAATAGCAAAGCCTGAACTGAATTTAACAGGTTGAAATATCATTCATCGGCCAAAGGAGGGCAGTATGACTATAATGATAACACCACACGAGATTGGAGCCGACATCCAGCTCTCTTCATCACCCTGAAACGCTGGTGAATAGGTTAATTTCCAGATTCATCTAACATGTGAACGGGGTCATTGTGCGTCACATAGAAAAACAATTAACTGTGTACTCCCACTCAGCGAGATACCATAACAACAGATCTCATAAGAATGCTAGATCTAGATGGAAGCTAATATTCTGACTGAAAACATTGTCCTTTTCACTTCAGTATTTTTTTTAATGAGCATTTAAAAATGTTCCTCTGGGATCTGATATCAGATCCAGAGTAGTGTTCCAGGTCTGCTGGCCCGTTTGTCTAATCTGTTTGACCCCCACCCACCTACTGCCTTATAACATTCCAGTCTTGAAGAAGGACCAAAACCCTGAATTAATAGCGTTTAATGCATCATTATCCACTGTGTTTTCTTTTGTAGGCTGTGCAACTGCGTTGGAGTGATATTTATATCGATATGGTTGAGAAACAGGACGGCAGTAATTTAGTCACCAACTCATTGTTTGTCTGTGTCGTGTTCATTTTTATGCTCCCTGTCTACTACAAATCTAGAGATACTGTACCAATGTACAAAAACCCATTTTATTAGGTACTCATGCAAGACATGCTTCACATTTACTCAGTGTACCTCTTCCAACTCACAGAGTATTACGCCTCTGGAAGTAAACTATTTTTTTTCTTCATAATCAATGTTTTTTCCTTTTCCTCCCCCCCCCCCCCCCCCCCCCCCATTCGTCCACTTCATGTTTTGAGCCTTCTTTGAAGAGCAGTGTGCACAGCCTGGGGGTGGGAAGGGTAAAATGCTATGCCTGGCTAGCAGACAGCACCTGAGCGCTAACCTCAAACCTGGGGGTATAGGGCAAGTGCCCTGACCTCCACAGTCAAGGGGAAAGACAAAGAAACAAAGACTTTAGTTTTGATTACTCAGACAGAGGGGGGGGGGGGGGGGGGGGGAGGGATAGGGGGGGAGGGGGGCAGGGGGATCCGGCTTGTGACCCTCGATCTGAGCAGCGTTAGAATCCTGCACAACATACTGCAGCTCTGTTTTGACTCAGTCATTTTGAGAATGGATTTATGACTCATCAATTTGTTATTGGTTACGCGTGCGTGATTGTTGATGCAGTGTGACTTAACAATGTAATAATCCCTCCCCCCACCGCCACCACCACCACCATACACACACACGCGCACGCACACACGCACGCACGCACGCACGCACACACACACACACACACACACACACACTGTAGTCAGTAGTTAATACTGTATCTCTCCTAAGAGCTACAGCAAACAGCTGCCTGATTAATAAGTTAGGTCCTCTAAATATGGCTCACAGTCATGTATCTTTAAAAACTACTTAATAATGATAATCAAGATTATCAACATCCCACCAATTACATCTTTACACTTTCCTCTCTTAATTATGCATATTGTTCCCCTTCACCCTGGATAACAGGGATGCTTCACTGGTCTCAGGTGGATTGTTCCTCTTAAGTGTTTATGATTGCGTACACGCGTGCGTGTGTGTGTGTGTGTGTGTGTGTGTGTGTGCGTGCGCGTGTGTGTTCACGTATCACAGCTCAGCTGCACTATAGCTCCCTTAAAGTGGCAGCGAGCTGAAAGGCCCGCATACCTCTCCCCTAGCTGTATGTGAATCAGCTACAGTGATACATACCTCTCCCCTAGCTGTATGTGAATCAGCTACAGTGATACATACCTCTCCCCTAGCTGTATGTGAATCAGCTACAGTGATACATACCTCTCCCCTAGCTGTATGTGAATCAGCTACAGTGATACATACCTCTCCCCTAGCTGTATGTGAATCAGCTACAGTGATACATACCTCTCCCCTAGCTGTATGTGAATCAGCTACAGTGATACATACCTCTCCCCTAGCTGTATGTGAATCAGCTACAGTGATGCATACCTCTCCCCTAGCTGTATGTGAATCAGCTACAGTGATACATACCTCTCCCCTAGCTGTATGTGAATCAGCTACAGTGATACATACCTCTCCCCTAGCTGTATGTGAATCAGCTACAGTGATACATACCTCTCCCCTAGCTGTATGTGAATCAGCTACAGTGATACATACCTCTCCCCTAGC